>NW_027493426.1:0-338330 GCF_021521415.1 Bidens hawaiensis | reverse complement strand
TCGTAGGTTTGTAATTAGCTCGAGCCTTAGTGAGATCTGTAACTTAGACATGAACCAAGTGATGAGTTATTAGGGTACGTAGATTAACAACAATGAATTAAAAGCTATCTAGACGTCGTTAGGGTTTTCTGGTAAAACTGACCGTAGGGACCCCCGGTTTCCTCGACCTCACCTATGTTAGCTCATCTTTGGAACTCTGGTTTCAACCACATGTTAGCACCCGTGTCATTTTAAGACCGTTAAGTCATCCTACCTAGGTGATTCGTTTTCTTATTATCGTTAGTTCCGTTAAGTTTCACCGTTAGCTAAGTTAAGTTAGTTTAGTTTAGTTAGTTTAAATAATTAAGGTAAATAAATATACTATTTAGGCAGGACTTAGATTAGGGTTAATTATCTGAGCCGTTCTCGCGTGTCTTTGTGTTCGACATCCGGACTTCCATTAGACTGTGCTGCTACGCGACCGGTACACTTGCCGTTTGTGTGAAGTTTAGTTAGGATTGTTTGGTTTTATAAATTTAAGACTTAGTGTTGAATTACGAGAATTAGTTATTAATATTTATATATAGATTTTCGCACATCAAGTTTTTGGCGCCGTTTCCGGGGACACGGTTTGAGGCGATTGTAGAACGACCCGAATTGAGGAGTTTTCTTTTTTATAGTTTTGTAGATATATTTAGTTTAATATAGTTTAATTTAGTTTTCTTTTAAATAGTTTAATTTCAGTTTTAATTAGTTTTCTTATACTACTATCTGGTGCCCGTGATCCGTTTATGTTTAAGTGTGTAGTTATGGAGACTTACGGAATGGAGTCAAAGAACAAAAACGTTACACCATCTGGAAGATGGAGATAAAAAGGATTCTGGATTGCAAAGAGAAAAATCGAGTGAAACCCCGGTTACGTTTGATGTTTTATTTAACGGGGAATCTTCTGGGTTATGAAAACTCATCCGGTGAATTCATTGAACAAATACCAGATCCGGATGAGGTAATATTTGATTGGTTACGCATCATCCATGATACAAATCCAAATGCCCCATTTCCAACCCAACAAGCTTTAAATGGAATTCGGCTTGGTTTAATGAATCAATCACAACTTAGTGAGCCGATTATTGAATTTGAAAATGTGGGGATGGAAATGCAGTCAGAGGAGTATGTTCCCTCGTGGGAAGACGAGTTTAGGAGTGAGTTTGGCGATGAGTTGGTGGATTTTAAAGTGATGGATGAAGGAGAGTTTGACCCACTTGGCGATTTAAAGTTGCTTGAGGATCTATTGTATAACGAGCCAAGTGTGGGGGTCAAGAAGGAGCCTTGTGAGGAGAGCCATGAGGTGGTTGGTGATTCAGTCTTCCCACCATTGCACTTGGATTGTGAAAAACCAAAACATGAACCGTACTCAATCTCCATTCGGGACGTGCCGAGGTTTAAAAAGTTGGTTAAAAGAATAAGGAGGATATCTAGGCTCAAAGATCATGGTATGCAGGAGAGTTCGTCACTCCCGTTTCACTTCAGGGAATCATTTTTGGGGGAGCCTACGATTTGGTGGGCCAAGTTCACGTTGTATGTTTGGGCCCATGAGAGCGGTGTAGTTGGTTTCTTCCCGACCAGTTGTAAGAGGAGAGTGTTGAGGAGAATTGATGGGAAGCGGATAAAGGGAAGCCTCCTGATTGAGGTTTCGGTAGCGAGTCCGGCTGAAGACTATTCAATAAACTCAGCGCTTCCCGGGAGGCAACACGGTAATATCTTTCCTTATTATTTTATTTTCATTTTAATTTTTATTTCTGAGTTTTGCCGGGTGTTTCTTCTCTTACTTGCAGGTTATTCTATGGTTGGTTGATGACGGTTTATGAGATGATTATAATCAAGTGTGGGGATGCCACTTGTTTTAGAGGATTTCCGCTTTCGTTCGTGAGTGATAGCTTGATAGAGAGCACTGGAGTTTTTAAGCTTGCGTTCGAATATGAGGGTGAGGAATAGGATTCACCGCACACTTTCATGATCACATATACCAGCGGAGTCTGTTCCACTTTTTTTTTTTCTTTATGTTTAGTTTTGTCTTTTGCTTGTCTCACATTGAGGACAATGTGAAATTTAAGTGTGGGATGGGGAACTGACGTTTTCATTTGTAAAAAAAATATTGAAAATCTTGGGAGTTAATATTTTAAAAAAAAAGTTTTTAAAAAAATGTCCCTTGTAATTTGTTTTTCTTCTACGTTAAGCAGGAAATGATATTATTAACTTTGTACTAACAAACTCTCGGAACTTTAAAAAATAATAATATAATAATAAAAGAAGAGATGGTTTGCATATCTGATTTGGGATGTGTCGGTAGACCCAACTAGCTTTGATAGTCCTCTTTAGCAGATTATATATATATAAACAATTTGAAAAAATGGTGAAACCGAATTTCGATGCTTAGGGAGGATTACCATAATCTAAAAACTTTGAGATGGTAAGACTTAGATGCACTCAAACCAGCACACCACTACATGTCCATCTTTTTACGAGTTTAAAAAATAGTTAAATAATTTAGGGTGATATAAAAAAACAAAAAATAAAAATAAAAAAAAGAAAAAAAAAGATAAAAAAAAACGAAAAAAAAGTATGTTATGAAAGTTATAAGTATTTCAAAAGTAAGTCTGAAAAGAAAAAGGATGAGAAATTTATGTATTGTAAAATGCCAAAGAAGCATTATTTAAAGTTAGTAAAAGAGGCCAAAGATGCACATACTAGAAGGGACTTAGAGTTTTCGTGTTACCAAGGGGATAGTGACTCTGAGGATACACTATTGGGGCTCGATGGTTCTTAGTCAATAAATATCAAATTAAGAATTTATAGGACAAAGTCCAATAATATTTAGGAATAGCTCGTATGACCTCCAAAGGACCATTCATCCATCAAATTTCACCGAGTGCATCTAATTAGTACCATCAATGAGTCATTGGCTTATAGTGATTTGTCGAACCAGTTTGCTTCGACTCTAGTTCTTCAAGCTCTCTTTGTCTGAGATGGGGTAGGTGTAGCCGTAGCTTTTAAACTTAAAACGCTTAATGCAATGGGGGGCTTGATTGGTTAGTGGCTGCGTTTAAAGTGGACAACAATACCGGCAATCGTGGTCAATATGTCGAGGTGTTTCTTATGCTTTAGTAATGTTAAATAATCTGGGAGTTTGTTGTTATTCACTTGGTTATGATCCCGTGTAGATTTCTTTTTAAGGGACGAAAAAGGTTCAAGTGTGGGGATATTTGATGTGTGGCAAATCACATAGCGTTTTATCCCGTTTTTGTGTTGTTTTGTACGTAAAACGTTAACGATTATTTATTATTCTTGCATGAAATTACATGTTTGTGATTATTTTAGATTCCAAGGTTGAAGAGAGCGAAAAACCGAGTCTAATTGAAGAAGAAATCAGCTTAAACGGGAATCTAATGAAGTCGGTATACGCGTACAAAGATAAACGAGCTGGAAGTCGAAAAATGTCAGAAAATGGCATGGCCGAGCTACACGACCAGGCATACCATTCAAGCAGCATGTGGTGGATTCCAACATGTCCCAAGGCTACCAAGAATGTTGAGAAATCATAAAAACGTCTATTTTGTCTTCTAGTGGGCCTTGTGGGTTTGTTTTTAACCTGTTTTTATATTAGGAAGGGGTGTTTAATGATATATTTCAAAACCCTAAACCCTATGAACGAAAATAATCATCATTCCAGCCTTCCAAGATCTACTAAAGTCGAAATAACAAGAAGGAGGAGCTTCCGGATCGGAGTTTCATCAACCGGTTGTCGGTTTTGCTTGTTTTAACGTTTGTGAGTTCGTTTTTGAGTTTTAGACTTTGAAACAAGTTCTAATCAGTTTTTAATGGATACCTTGAGCTTAATTATGATTATTATCTGCTGTTCGTATCATAATTATTGGCTCAACTTGTTTGAATCACCTAGGTTTGATGTTTAACGGTTAAAATTAACTAGTTTAGTTAGTTTAAATAATTAAGGTAAATAAATATATTATTTAGGCAGGACTTAGATTAGGGTTAATTATCTGAGCCGTTCTCAGCGTGTCTTCGTGTTCGAAAATCCGGACTTCCATTAGACTGTGCTGCTACGCGACTGGTACACTTGCCGTTTGTGTGAAGTTTATTTAGGATTGTTTGGTTTTATAAATTTAAGACTTAGTGTTGAATTGCGAGAATTAGTTATTAATATTTATATATAGCTTTTTCGCACATCATTCAACATATTCATGAATCTCTAATAGCAAAAACTCTTACATGTATCAATACCCGAATGATTAAACAAGCCGAATATTCAAACTGTGCTTTTATCTTGTTACGTGTTGACTTCCTTTTTGCTTGTTGAACTGTACCATCCTACTTTTGGTTATAATAATAAAATAAATTTCGTCTATTTTATAGTGGGTTGTTATCGGTTTAGATAAATAGAATACGAGTTGGGCTAGTGTTGGGTAAATGAATATGGGTTATGGACTTGGGTTAGGAAAGAAAGAAGGAAAGACCATGGGCTTAAGCCCATGATCCATAAATATATAAAACCTTAATCACCATTTAATCCCTCATTTACACATATTCCATACACCACCAAAACATACACTTAAGCTTTCTCTCTAGAATCTTCCCTTCTCTAAACCGAAACCAAAAAGGAAACCAAGCACCGACCCGAGGTAATGATAGTATGATGTTGTATGAACTTAAACCCGTTAGATATGGTCACGAAACGACGAGCCGACACCGTTAAACCGTTAAAAGTCACGAGATCCGGATGGAATCGGGTATAAAACGAACCTAAGATGGGCTTAGGGATCACCCTAGCTCAGATCTGGATCGAACGGGGCCAAAAACTGTGAAAAACGAGTTAAAACTTGTTTTTCCGGCGAAATCCCGATTTTCAAGAAATGGCGGCGCCGAAAAAAGTGGTACGAGGTTAAGGAATGTCAGAGAATGTTCTGACAATCCCTGACCTAAACCCTAATTCGCTAACGGAGAGTTAACGAACTAGGGGTAATTCGTCAGCTAATTCACTAAGGAATGATTGACGAACTAGCTTTAATTCGTATCCAATTCGTTAAGGGAAAAAGGATAACGAACTACCCTTGATTCGATATAGTTATTCGTCAACAGAGATAACGAATTAGAAGGTCAAATTCGTTACATGGACTGGTTCGTTATATGGACTGATTCGTCAGAGGACCAGTTCGTTTGAGAGTCCAATTCGTTACAGGACCAGTTCGTTATGATAACCCAATTCGCTAAGACCAAAGTCACGAATTAGAAGTTTAATAAAATGGCAGAATGATCCCTGGACATATAAAAGAATGGTTTATTTACAAAGAAACCCTCGAACTTTTAAGTTAGCTAAATAAATAATGATTCAAAATTCTAATGGAAAATTCTAACAGATCGACCCCAGCCAGGGGCTCTGCCCCTTGGACCCTGCTAGGGGCTGCCGCCCCTAGACCCCGCTGCCAGGGGCACTGCCCCCGGACCCCCGTCCGTTGAGGGTTATAGTTAGAATAGAAACATGATATGGCTAGTGATAGATAATTGATACAAGTAATTGTTATATAGTTAGTCGCGCACAACTAATGAAGATAATAACTATTAACGGCGAACGTAATCGCATTCAGGTGAGTTTCTAGCCCCATTTCCTTGTTATGTTTTCGGGGCTGTGTGCATACTCGATGTGATTAGTTAATACACTTATCCTAAGTGATAAGTGTATGCCATATATGTATTATGTGAAATGTATGAATGCTTTCTTGTCGGTACATGAACGATCTTCGGATATTGCATGTACTGCCAGGTAACGGTTGATGTCATATGTATGTTGTAAGATGACGAATGAATGATGTATGTATGTGCGAAACTTACGACTATGTATATAGGAAGTATGTTAAGGAGGTATGGAAGAAAGGGTACCGGACCCTAATAATATCCGAGGATGAAGGGTGACCGGACCCTAATAATACCCGAGGATGAAGGGTGACCGGACCCTAATAATACCCGAGGATGAAGGGTGACCAGACCCTAATAATATCCGAGGATGGAGGGTACCAGACCCTAATAATATCTGAGGTATGTCGGGTGAATGCTCTTTATAACGTAAGGTTAGTTATGTATGTGTATGAAAGATTGATGGACAGGTTAAGTATGTAATGCGTACCTTCGGGCACGTATATGTGTATGTAAAGTAAGTTATGTGATTAACTAGAACACACTCAGCGTAGCTGACTTTTAGTATGCACGCAAGCAAATAGGTTGAGGCAGCTCGCGTGATTGAAGACACATGGCATGGAATCGAAGATACTGGCATCTCGAAGAAACGTTGTGTGATGTTTTAAAGACTATGTTTTGTTTTAAATGACTATGAATGTTTTATAAGACAAGATTTGGAGGTTATGTAAGATATTATGGTTGAAGTTTTATATACCGCGTAAAGTTTTAATTAACTCTGATATTTAGAACTGTGTTTATGAGTAAATCCAACACCAAATGCAGGGCACCGGTACGGGGCCTTACATGAACATAACAACCTCCAAAACTTGTCAACCAGGCTTCTTCTCTCTGTGCGTTCCAAGTATGCGGTTGCCTTTCAATAATAATATTTTGTCGCCTAACTCCCAATAATTATATATTCTACGGCTATTTTCCCCTTCTTTATATTATCTGCCTTAGGTTTTAAATCAAACCACCTACCTACAATACGTGTAGATTTTACAACCCATGTAGCGCTAGGCCCAACACCACCTAGAAGCTTGTAGGCCACCTCCTTTTTACTCTAGCTCACAATCGTTGATTCACCATGGGCCACATAAAACTACTTAGCTCACCATATATATGTTTATTAATATTCTCCTTGTTGATATACTCCACCAATCAGATGGATGATCATCTTTGCATATTTAAAAGGGAAATAATTATGAGATACCCATCATAAATAAACAACTCACATAAATTCCATTGATCCAACCCTTATGTATCATTTCACTAGCCATTTGCTATTCAGCACACACAATTTTATTTTTAACTAATTAGATAACCAATATAATATAACAAGGATTTAAGTTAAATGGACATATAGTGCACCAATCATACAAGATGTAACATGCCGAAATTTCCAAGAATAATATTCTATATATTATTTATATATGATAGAAAAGTTTACTTGATTTAGTAGAGAATTAATAAAATAACAAAGATGGAAGGTTAAGTAGGTTAATTGGATGGTAATTAATATGGACCAAAAAGGTAAGATGGGCCTTAGGTCCATGGGCTTAAGGGAGTATAAATACCCCTTAAACCCTAATCCTTTCCATTATTATCCATCTCTACACCATAGCCTACACCTTCAAAAACACACACAAACACATTCCTATAACCCGAGCCAAGATCCGAAGGTGGAAACCCAAACCCGTTGGTTCTAGAACGTTGTAACGAACCAAAACAACATCAAAGACCAGCTAGTGTTCGTGAACCGACTCGTATCAGGTATGTTTATAACGTAAACTTGTTCTTTTAGGTTCGGATTCATTTAGGTGATCTTAGATCTGTATACATACGGTAAAAACGAATCAAACGTGATGATCCCTATTAAAATCTGTTAACATTTGATAGGGTAATTGTTAGTATAAGAAGCCGTAGCATATATACATAAATCACACCCTTTAAACATGAATGTTTGGCTGATTGGAAGATTGGAGTTTGTAGGCGTTAGGATTACGAGTCTCTAGATACCAAATTTGTGTTATTCGGTTGAGATTTGAGGATAAATTGGTGAATCAACTGGTGTTGACTGTTTGGGTGTTCTTGGCAATTTTGATTTTGACCCTGAGTCAAAGTCTGGATAAGATTGATGCAATTCGTTATGTCCAGATAACGAATTAGTTCAACCATTCGTTAAGACAAGATAACTAATTAGCTCACCCAGTTCGTTATGTTAAGATAACGAATCAAGTGATTCGTTACCCACCAGTTCGCTATGGCAAGGTAACGAATCAAGTGATTCGTTACTTACCTAATTCGTTATGATAAGGTAACGAATCAGATGATGATAAGGTGACGAATCAGGATAACGAATTAAGGAAGATTACATAACGAATCAGAGGCAATTCTCTATAACGAATGAGTGGGAGAATAAAATAATAATTTAAAATCTTAATGAAAAATGTGTTAAGATAGTTAATAGAAATAAAATTTTTCCAAGCTGGTCGGACCTGGTGATGTGAAATCGAAGATTCACTCAAAAATAAACCGATTATAACTAATAAGATAGCGATAAGTGGGTGTCGAACACAAGGAGTTTGTGGAAAATGTATTACTAAGTAGCTTTATAATTAAACTATATTAAACTAAGTGCAAAAGTAAATTCAAAGAGTTGGTTGTTTGGTTTTGATTAACAAAATAGCTAAAGCAATAAACGAGTGTTAAACAATATAAGAAACAATGCTCTCTCCTGATTTCAGGTTTCCAATGTTGATCAAGTTAACGTTTACTTGTGGGAAGAACTACACAAATATAGTTCGTGAAAATGCGTTTGAATGTCATAAAAGAGGACTAAGTACTTGGATTATAAAAAACGCAAGGTTGTCACTCAATAATCAGTTTTATATAGTTAATCCAAATTCTCTTTTAATAAATCTCAATTGCCTATGGCACCGAGAGCTGATAATCAAGAACACGGATTTACACTATACTAACAATTACTGATCAAACTCATAACCACCATAGTAATATAATCATAGAATCAAAATACTATCCCACAAATAACATAAACGAATAACAAGTAATCAATTGAAACCCTTACAATTCGGGAGAGAACACAAAGGGTACTAGCCACTCATCATTCGGTTCATCATAGCGTCAATTCAAGTATGTAGATCAATCCAAAATAATAATTCAATGGTTACAATCATCAATATAATGTACTTGCTCTCCTCAAATCGTCTTTAGGTTGTTTGGAATTTAAGATAATCAAAAGACAGCCCAAAGTCGTCTGAAAATAACTAGGAAATCGGGCAGTTACGCCCCGAACCGTGGCCCACGGTTCACACCGTGGGCCACGGTTTCTCGTTGTAACTTCTGGACCGTGACTTCTGTTGATTTGGTCGTTTTGGACCATGGCCCAAGGTCTCAACCGTGGGTCATGGTGGACTCCAGCCATGCATCCCTCTTTTCACCTCTTTTGACCTCTTTCACGTCTCCGGTTCCCTAGGTTTCTTCGTCATACGTCATAATTGCTCCGGAACCTCCTTTGTACCTACAGTTCACCGAAAACACCGTAGTTATCTAATTTCACAAGATAAACGAATTAAATGCATGATTATTACGGTCTTAAATCACTTAAGGGTTGTCCGATGGACCACCCGTCACATTCCCACACTTAACCGTTGCTTGCCCCCAAGCAACATCTCAACACAAACTTTCAATTACTTTTAACTTGTAGCCACCAATCTTACCACAGTTCCGGTTCAGTTAAGGTCCCAAGTCATACCCTATTCCCTCATTTCTATCGGTTGCACTAGTCCATTTGATGTTCCATTTAAACCGAAGATTTCTAACCAAACCTAACATGCTTTCGGTTTTTACCTATATATAACACACATTTACACATTAACCTTTTCTTGATGATCATACATACATTTCCACAACTAATAAATTCTCCTCGCATACACTTACACAATCATCAAATCTCCACATATGTAAATGCTTTGACATGAAAGTAAATCAAGAGGGATTAAAACGAGTTATAATGGGGCCAAGTGTAAGGGTATGGAAGGGAATATTGAAGGTAGCTCAAACGATTTTATCCGACTTATTACAAACAAACTAAGTAAACAATGAAATAAACAACTATATACATCACTAACATCATCATTTTCTCAATTTTTTTATTAATTTATATATATATATTTTTAATTTTTAATTTTTAAACGAAATTTTTCAAAACAAACGAAATTTCCTCATCCCCACAATTGGGATACATTGTCCCCAATGTACGGTTTTGAGAAAAAATGGAACAAACTACTTTTTAAACACAACCTTATTTTCAACACAACCCATAATACTCAATCATAAGTATTTGGTCCTCCACCCATCCACCCAAAAACAAATAAAAACAAAAATAATAACAACTATACATAAATATACAGAACGAGGTTCACCTGGAATCATGAGGCTCAATCAGTTGTAAGGCGGATGCGCAGGCCCAAAGATAGATGTCATGGAATCTGAGAACTGGCCAAAATTAAACGCCCCATCGCCGCCGCTGCTTCCTTCTTCTTGTGGTGGTGGTGGTGCCATTGACTGCATTGAGCTGACCCACATGGAATGATGAAGAGGTGGTTTAGGATTGCATACCGAACCGTCATATGGAGGTAGAGTCGTGTAATTTACAATTGGTGGATCCGGTACAACCGGTTCACCTGCATGCATTGATAATGCATCCTCCGATTCCTATCATCCAAGTACCTCATATTCATCTCATGCTCTCGCCCGTAAGCATTGGCACGGTTCCACATCTCTAACCTGTCGTGCCTCTCTTTTTCGGCCCGTTCAGCATAAGCCCCCTTGAAGGTATGATGGTCAAATAATGCACGCGACTCATCCGACCAATTTTCATACGTCGAAGGTCTATGTCTTTCCACCACATCATTCATTGACCCCACATGGGCCCAATTATTACCATAGGAGTTATAACCAGCCGAATAATCCCAACCCCCGTGTTGGAAACTGTTGCCACCACCCACATCCATGTACTCATGTTCACCTACTTCTTCCACTTGTTCTATCTCCTCATCCACCTCTGCTTCTACATCCTCTCTAATCACTTTCCATCTAACTTCATCACACACAAGCTCGTGATGTCTATCAGTTTTTGTGTATACCCACCCCGGTAGATCCGATATCTTGAACTCTTTGAATACCTTGGTTATTCCCACCGAATCCTCATTTATCACCCCATGATTCTTTAACAATGCGGTATTAACTTCCGCTTGTTACTTTCTAGGCTGTTCCAAATGTTGTGCATTACTAAATATCAGAAAGAAATGAGAGGCTTCGCGCACATCAACGCGTACAACACTGAAATATCACTGTTCCTCACTACCGAAATGTCCCCTCGACGGGGCACCACATTGTATAGACAAATAGACATCAACAACTTTGCCTCAATCTTCAGATCCTTTCTCTTAATCTGATCACGCAAACCTCTTCCTCCTTTAATAACCTTTACTAGCATGTTGTGCCATTGAGGATGCCTTTCGGGATATTCAAACAAATCTTTCACAGAAGGGTAAATATATGAGTTGCTTGGTTTACTGTCAAATAAAGTGATCTGATTGAATGTGTCAAAGGACATCACAACTTCCTGTCCACCCACCGTTCCAATTAATTTCATGCGGTGCCCCTTCTTGTAACTGGGACATCTTAACGTAGACACCCACTCTTCAATTTCTCTATCATACAAAGTGTCACTCTCTTCATCGTAACACTTAAGTGCTGCTTCCCAACCTAAGTCCTTAAACCTTTCAACTAACCCGAACGCCTCAAACCCGGGATCCGTTACCTCTTTCTCGCACATATAACCTTTAATTCTTTTATTCAACGTGGCCATCTTATCAGTGAACAACTTCGTTTGCCATTCCAACGCGTACTTTGACAATCCCCCACCTCTCCAAGTGGGGTTTTCAGCTTGTACTTGCACACGCGCTTGCTCTTCATGTAGTCTTTGCCTCTTTGCTTGGGTTGCTCGCCCATTGGAAGATGATGCCTTTGTCTTTCCCTTATCCGAGGTTCTACCCATCTACACACAACAAACAACTCAAACAAACCAAGTTAAGTCAACATAAACTTCCCCACACTTACTTGTTACTATGGTTGTGGATAATCACTTGTTGGTCAAACCAAAAATTTCAACATTTGCTTCAACACATAATTTCCAACTAATCAATGTAACAACCATATGTGTGTAACATTTATCCACTATCCACAACCATAATGTACAATTATTCTATTAATTACTCAACAAGAAAGTGGGTATATAGAAACAATTATGACCAACTTACAATTTCATTGCAATGCACCATCAATAATGAAGATAAATTACATACCTTGGTGTTGTAGAAGTTGAAGATGAAGAAAGCTTCAAAATAAACTGAAACCCACAAAATTTTCGGACTTAATTGTCCAAAATCGTCCAGCAAAACAAGAGATTCTTTAAAATGCAATGATATATTGAAACCCTTGTGAAATTCTAGTCAATATACTAAAAAATCGGTTGAATTGGTTAAGATATGAAAAAGTTATGAGGGTTTGAAGTAGGTAGTTAGGGTTTGTAGAGATGGATTGGGAAGAAGAAGATGATGAGTAGGTGATAATAGAAGTAAATAATGTAAGTTAGGTGAAATATGTGGTGTGAATTGGTTTAAATTTTTTTGTTGTTGGTTATCCTCAAAAACCCGGCTCCCTTTTCTGTTTCGATCGGACCGTGGGCAATTGTCACCACCGTGGTCCACGGTCACCACCGTTGCCTACACCGTGAGTCACGGTCAAGTTGTATCAAAATGAAAATATTGAACGGTACCATGGTCCTTACCATCACCGTGCAACCGACCGTGGGCCACGGTTAACTGTTTTTAATTTTTGTTTTTACATATCAATATTAAAAGGAACCAAAAATAACCAAAATGATTAAAAAAAAACTTATTTACCAAATTAAAATTCAAAATTACCATACCCCCCATGAAAAACCCGAGTTTCCTTCAACACGGTATAAAATCATAAATACTTCCCCACACTTGATTTGGACAACTCCAAAGCGAGGAAGGTAATTTTTAAAACCAATTAGAATAAAAACTTAATTACCTATACTAAAATATACAGCATACCTTTGCCTCTTAATTTGTTTCATCATCCGGTGAGCTTAAAAAGTAACTCACCCTACCACACCAAGCATATTGATGTCCTTTCCTTCCAAGTAAGGTTTAAGTCTTTGACCATTCACCACTTGTTTCGTTTGGTCTTTAACATCTTCTATCTCCACATCACCAAAACGACCCACTCTTGTGATGATATATGGGCCCATCCACTTGCTCTTTAACTTACCCGGAAACAACTTCAACCTTGAATTGTACAACCACACCTTTTGACCCACTTCAAAGGTTCTTTTTCTAAAATTTGCATCATGGACCTTTTTTAGTTTGTCTTTATATGCGGAAGCACATTCATATGCTTCATTCCGGATTTCTTCAATCTCATTCAATTTCAACTTCCTCAATTCACCCGCTTCCTTATAATCCACATTCACATTCTTGATCGCCCAAAATGCCCTATGTGCCAACTCCATTGGTAAATGACACCCTTTCCCATAAACTAACCGATAAGGAGTCGTGCTAATAGGAGTTTTGTAAGATATCCGGTATGCCCACAATGCATCATTTAACTTAGAAGACCAATCCTTTCTATCGACCCACACCGTCTTCATCAAAATTTTCTTAATTGGCGATTGGACACTTCAACTTGTCCACTTGTTTGTGGATGATAAGGAGTAGCAATTCGGTGATTCACATTGTACCTTTTTAAAAGTTTTCCAAAGTTGAAATTCTTGAAATGCGATCCACCATCACTAATAATAACCCGCAGGATACCAAACCGAGCAAAGATGTTTGATTGAACGAATTTGCAAACTACCGAATGATCATTGGTTCTTGTTGCTACCGCTTCTACCTACTTGGACACATAATCGACCGCAACCAAGATATATAAAAATCCATTTGAGTTTGGAAAAGGGCCCATAAATTCAATTCCCCATACATCAAAAATCTCTAACACCAAAATCGGTTGCAATGGCATTTCATCCCGTTTCGAGACACTACCTAACTTTTGGCAATTCAAGCAATGTCGGGCATACTCACTTGCATTTTTAAAAATCGTGGGCCAATAAAATTCACATTGAAGCACTAGGTAGCCCGTTTTTTGACCGCTAAAATGACCCCCACACGCCGATGCATGTGCATGAGTCAAAATCTCCCATACCTCAGAATCGGGATTACACCTCCTTATCACTTGATCCGGACCAATCTTGAATAAGTCCGGTTAATCCCAAATATACTCTTTCACTTGGGCCATGAACCGTTGCCTTATTTTCTTCACCCAATGACTTGGAATAGACCTCGATGCTAAATAATTCACAAAATGGGCATACCATGGTGTGGTCGACAAGCCTAACAATTGTTCTTCGGGGAACCGTTCGTTTTTTTCCATCGGGTCGTCAACACCCTCCAATGGAATTCGGGATAAGTGATCCGCCACTACATTTTCACACCCCTTTTTATCCCGAACCTCTAAATCAAACTCTTGCAAAAGCAATACCCACCTAATTAAACGCGCTTTCGCATCCTTCTTCTCCATCAAATATCGAACCGCACTATGGTCCGAATAAACGATCACCTTACTCTCCCAAATATATGAGCGAAACATATCCAAAGCATACACCACCACAAGCAATTCTTTTTTGGTGGTTGTATATTTAAGTTGCGCTTCAGATAATGTTTTACTCGCATAATAAATTACCACCAAATTTTTATCAATTCGTTGACCCAAAACCGCTCCGTTAGTCGTATTACTAGCATCGCACATAATCTCAAACGACTTTGACCAATCCGGTGGTTGTAGAATGGTAGCTCTCACCAACTGTTCCTTCAAAACATTAAACGCTTGCAAACACTCATTAATCAAAAGGAGCATCTTTTATCAATAAATTACATAAAGGCTTTGTGATCACACTAATTCCTTTAATAAATCTTCTATAAAAACCCGCATGCCCCAAAAATGACCTTACCCCTTTAATGTTTTTAGGTGGAGGTAAAGATGATATTACCCGGACCTTTGCCTTATCCACTTCCATTCCCCTTTCTGAAGTAAAGTGACCCTACACGATACTCTCTTGCACCATGAAATGACTTTTCTCCCAACTTAAAACTAAATTTGTCTCAACACACCTTTTTAAAACCTTTTCTAATTCATTGAGACAAGTTTCATAAGTTGGACCAAAAATGGAAAAGTCGTCCATAAATACCTCAAGTGAATCCCTAACCATATCCGAAAAAATACTCATTATACAACATTGGAATGTGGCCGGGGCATTACATAATTCGAACGACATTCGCCGAAAAGCAAAAGTGCCATACGGACAGGTGAATGTGGTCTTGTGTTGGTTATCCGGGTGGATTGCAATTTGGTTATAACCTGAGTACCCATCCAAAAAACAGTAATAATTGACCCGATAATTTTTCAATAATTTGGTCAATAAAAGGTAATGGAAAATGGTCTTTACATGTAGCGGCATTTAATTTACGATAATCAATACAAACCCGCCACCCGGTGACCGGTCGGGTGGCGATTTGTTCACCGCTTTCATCTTTAATTACCTGTATACCTGATTTTTTCGGTACCACCTATGTAGGACTTACCCATGCACTATCCGAGATGCGATAGATAATTACCGCATCCAACCACTTTATTACCTCTTTCTTCGCAACTTCTCTCAAATTTGGATTTAACCTTCTTTGAGTCTCTCGGGTTGGTTTTGCATATTCATTGGTGATGATTTTGTGCATGACTATAGATGGACTAATACCTTTTAAGTCGGCAATTGTCCAACCTATGGCGGCCTTTTTCGTCTTCAACACCTTCAACAACTCTTGCTCTTGAGACTTCTCCAAATTAGATGCAATAATGACCGGTAATGTGTCATTATCCCCTAAAAACGCATACTTCAAGTGGCTAGGCAAATCCTTCAATTCCAATTTCGGTGGGCTTTCCAACGATGCTTTTGTACCTGAATCGATCACAGCTGGTAGATTTTCAATTTGGTCCATGGTGGTTGTCCTTCTTTCACCGCCAACACATCTTGATTCTTCTCTTCCATCCTAAATGCACAAAGATATACTTGTTCAGAAAAATCACAAACACATGCTTCCAAAGCATCTTCCTCATAATCATGCGGTTCACACATGTTAACAAAATTTGCCATGAAACACTCATCACCACATAAAGAATTAGATCCGTTAGTGAACACATTTAATCTCATTTCCTATTTCCAAAAGCCATATCAACTGTGCCCGATCGACAGTCAATAATAGCATGAGTGGTGTTTAAAAACGGTCGACCCAATAAAACATTTTGTTGTTGGGTCGAATCCACCGATGAGTAGTCTAAGATAAAAAGTCAACCAGATAGTAAAATTCTTCAACTTTTACTATCAAACCCCGCACAATTCCTCGGGGGATTTTATGAGACAAATCGACTAACACAACCGTTGTCTCAACTCGTGTTAAAGGACCAAAGTCATATTGGTCATATAAACCCCCCGAAAGAATACTTACTCCGGCCCCAAGATCAAATAACCCTAGACATTTGAATCGCCTACTTGAATGTTAATTAAGGGCGTTCCCGGATCTTGAATCTTAGGAGGAAGATCTCCTTTTAAAACTGCAGTTACCCGCTCAGTTAAATCCACTCGTTTAGGCACTTTTTGTTGCCTCTTTTGAGTGCATAGTTCTTTTAAAAACTTAGCATACGCGGGCACTTGTTTGATTGCCTCAAGTAAACGTAAATTTACCTTTACTTGTTTAAAAACTTCCCACATCTCTTCTTTTTGAGGACCCCTTCTTGAAATGATATTTTCTTACCCGGGTCAAGTAAAGCCGAGGGAAATGGAACCGCATTTGGTTCCACTTCTGTATTTTTATCTTTTAAATTTGAAGTTTGACACGAATTTTGTAACGGTTTTTCAAAAGTGACATGTTTAGTGGGTGTATTTGTTACAATTTCATCATCACTTTCATTACCCATAATATCCTCAACTTTCCCATCAACCACACCCGGTGATAAATCCTTTTTGTATTCTTTACCACTTCTTAAAACACTAATGTGATTAATAGGAACATTACGAGAAGAGTTATGAGAAGGATTTACCTTTGTGTCTCTTGGCAATTGACCATTATTCTTCTTCAAGTCCGACACTTCAGTTGCGAGTTGACCCATTTATGTTGTCAACTATTGGATGACGTTATCTCTAACTTCATCCTTTTGCATTCTCACTTCATCAAGTTGATTTCTTCATTGCATGTCTTGTTACATCAAATTCAACATGTCCATAACTTCATTTCCACTTAATGAACTTTGACCTGTTAACCCACTTTGACCGCCACCTCCTTGACCTTGAAACCCTTTATTATTCCTGCCATGAAAATTACCTTGGTTATTAAATTGTTGGCGAGAAACATAATTGCCTTGATTTCCTTGAAAGTTCGGGTTGGATTGAGTAGTCGGATATCCATAACGAAAATTCGGATGATTTCTCAACACGGGGTGGTAAGTATTGGAGTTCATGTTGTAATTCCTACCACCTCCCCCTTGAAGTGCATTCACCTCCTCCACCGGTGCTTGAACTACCACACATACCCTGAAGCATGACCCAACTCATTACAATTTGTACAAACATTAATTACCTGATTAGTGGTGTGTACGTTTCCTTCTTCCACAGCTTGCACTTGCGGTCTACCAATCGCCGGTCTTGCTCTTCTTCCGGTTTGGGCTTATCTCTTTAAAGTGACAGCCATTAGTTCCAAATATGCGCAATCATCTTGTTCATAATTGGTACAAAATGTACAATTCGTGATCGACCTCAAATCTCATTAATCCTCCATACTCAACCCCTCATGAAAAGCATTTAACAACCCCTAAAGCGCAATACCATGATGAGGACAATTCTTGATCATCATATTGAATCTCTTGAATGCTTCATGAAACATTTCCCCCGATTGTTGTTGGAAGGTTCTCAAACTTCTTCTCGCATCATTGGTCTTTTTGGCAGTGTAAAATTCTTCAAAGAATCTTTGTTGCATTTCGGACCAAGTATAAATGGACGCGGAAGGCAAAGTGTAAAACCATCTCTTTGCCTTGTCTTCTAACGAACACTGAAATAGAACCAACTTAACCTCATCCGATGTAAAACCTTGACCCCCAATCGTGTTGCAAATGGAGTCGTATGCCTCCAAATAAAAGTAAGGTTCCTCCGTTGCTAGACCCTTATACTTCGGGAGACTTTGAAGAGAATTGGTTCTCACTTCAAATGTCCTCCCGTGTTGATTGTGAGGAATAACCACCGGAGACGGATTATTAGTAATCACCGGTCGGAAATGGGCTTCAATCCCCCTAACCATCTCTCTTGCATGCCTTCTTGGTACCCCCATTGGTACTCTTGGTTGACCCATTTTCCTATAAACGGGCCTTGGCTGCACAAATTGTTGTTGAAACTGTGGTTGGGGCATTTGTTGTTGAAATTGTTGATCTTGAGGTTCCCTTGTGGTTGTTGAATAATCGGTTGCGGTAGAACTTGTTGATGAACAACAACCGGTGGTTGTTGTTGATCTTGTTGTTAAACTGGTGGTGGTTGAGCGTGTTGTTGGACAACCGGCGGTGGTTGTTGTCGATTAAGCTCTTGCAATGGTTCCGGTTGTTGCCATTGACCATAACCAAATTTCCTGGATTTGCCCTTTTGCTTCCATCACCTCCCATGTAGTAACCTTCCACTTCATACCCCTCAAATTCACTTTCAAACCCGTATCCGTATCCGTCACCTTGTGATCTTGAATGTTGCATGAAAGGTTGGGGTTGATATTGGTAGCTTGATTGTGCTTGTTGAAAGGTTGGTTGTTGATGTTGTTGAGATGATGATGAACCAAAGGTAGGAAAAAGGTTGGTAATAGGTGGCAATGTGGATGATGTTGCGTAGGTGAATTGAGGAGTGATTGGTTCGGTTGTGGGTAGTGGTTGCAATTCACTTGATGCTGTAGTTATATTAGTAGTGATCGGTGGAGGTGGATTTGGTGGAGGTGTGGTTGGGATTGTTTAACCCGAAGTGGGAACTGGTGAATCCATGTTGTTGTTTGATGTAGTTGGAGAACCAAGAAGCTTGTTCTCTCGAAGTAAAACTCCGGTTTCTTCGAAGCATTCTGTCAATCTCGGGATCAATAAACTAGCGGTGATGACCTGTTAGAGCCTCTAGTATGCATACACATATAGGTACCTGCACACTAACACAACCAGCGTAAACCCGAAGATAACAAACAAAAACTACAAAATCTAACACACGTTGCGCACTATTCCCCGGCAACGACGCCAAAATTTGACGTGATATTGAAGACTCACTCAAAAATAAACCGACTATAACTAATTAGATAGCGATAAGCGGGTGTCGAACACAAGGAGTTTGTGGAAAATGTATTACTAACTAGCTTTATAATTAAACTATATTAAACTAAGTGGAAAAGTAAATTCAAAGAGTTGGTTGTTTGGTTTTGATTAATAAAAATAGCTAAAGCAATAAATGAGTTTTAAACAATATAAGAAACAATGCTCTCTCCCGATTTCAGGTTTCCAATGTTGATCAAGTTAACGTTTACTTGTGGGATGAACTACACAAATATAGTTCGTTAAAATGCGTTTGAATGTGATAAAAGAGGACTAAGTACTTGGATAATAAAAAACGCAAGGTTGTCACTCAATAATCAGTTTTATATAGTTAATCCAAATTCTCTTTTAATAAATCTCAATTGCCTATGGCACCGAGAACTGGTAATCAAGAACACGGATTTACACTATACTAACAATTACTAATCAAACTCATAACCACCATAGCAATCTTATCATAGAATCAAAATACTATCCCACAAATAACATAAACGAATAACAAGTAATCAATTGGAACACTTACAATTCGGGAGAGAACGCAAAGGGTACTAGCCACTCATCATTCGGTTCATCATAGCGTCAATTCAAGCAACATCTCAACACAATATTTCTATTACATTCAACTTGTAGCCACCAATTTTACCACATTTCAGGTTCAGTTAAGGTTCCAAGTCATACCCTATTCCCTCATTTCTATCTGTTGCACTAGTCCACTTGATGTTCCATTTAAACCGAAGATTTCTAACCAAACCTAACATGCTTTCGGTTTTTACCTATACATAACACACATTTACACATTAACCTTTTCTTGATGATCGTACATACATTTCCACAACTACTCAATTCTCCTCGCATACGCTTCTACAATCATCAAATCTCCACCTATGTAAATGCTTTGACAGAATGCAAATCAAGAGGGCTTAAAACGGGTTATAATGGGGCCAAGGGTAAGGGTATGGAAGGGAATATTGAATGTAGCTCAAATGATCCGATCCGACTTATTACAAACAAGCTAGGTAAACAATGAAATAAACAACTATAAACATCACTAACATAATCATTTTATCAATTTTTTTATTTTTTTTTATTTTTTTGAACTAATATAATACTTGAACATTGGATACTTAAACATTGCAACTCTAATACAATCTTTTTTTTGTAAGCATGATAAACATAATGCTTAACATATCTAATTGATAAATACTAAAACAATTACATAGAAACCTATTAAGTCGGATCGTTTCGCAATATAACACCGGGGTTGATTGAATAAAAGAATAGGCCTAATAAAGTTTTCTAAAGAAACCAACCCCCCGCCCATCTCATATCTATGCTCATATATGTGATGTATGAGGCCCAACCCCCTAAAAACCCACACTCTCGCTCATCCAAACAAGGCTTAACCTAAGTGCCTCTATCACTTTTGCACTCATGCCACGCTAAGATCTCGAAATGCACTAATTGTACAAGTTCTATCGGAGAATATCAACCTTCTCACCAACCAATACATTCTCAATTCTCAAGTGTAACCGAATATGTTATGCAAATTATTACACCGAAAGCATGCTAACCTTGATTAGAAACTACATAATCTCCTTTTAAAAACAACTAGGCACATGTTATTTAGGGAATTGTGACCATGAAAAGGGACCAAAACTTTACCCTGCCATCTTACCACATTCCGGTTTCTTAAACACATTTTTTTTTTCTATTTTTCTGATTTTTTTAATTTTTCTGATTTTTTATATATATTTTTTTAAGTTTTAATTTTTAAACGAAATTTTTCAAAACAAACGGAATTTTCCTCATCCCCACACTTGGGATACATTGTCCCCAATGTACGGTTTTGAGAAAAATGAAACAAACTACTTCTTAAACACAACCTTCTTTTCAACACAACCCATAATACTCAATCATAAGTATTTGTTCCTCCAACCATCCACCCAAAAACAAATAAAAATAAAAATAATAACAACTATACATAAATATACAGAACGGGGTTCACCTGGAATCACGAGGCTCAGTCATTTGTAAGGCGGGTGGGCCGGCCCAATGATAGATGTCATGAAATCTGAGAACTGGCCAAAATTAAACGCCCCATCGCCGCCGTTGCTTCGTTCTTCTTGTGGTGGTGGTGGTGCCATTGACTGCATTGGGCTGACCCACATGGAATGATGAAAAGGTGGTTCAAGATAGTGTGGATCCGGTACAACCGGTTCACCTGCATGCCATTGATCATGCATCCTCCGATTCCTATCATCCAAGTATCTCATATTCATCTCATGCTCTCGCCCGTAAGCATTGGCACGGTTCCACATCTCTAACCTGTCGTGCCTCTCTTTTTCGGCCCGTTCAGCATAAGCCCCCATGAAGGTCTGATTGTCAAATAATGCACGCGACTCATCCGGCCAATTTTCATACGTCGAAGGTCTATGTCTTTCCACCACATCATTCATTGACCCCACATGGGCCCAATTATTACCATAGGAGTTATAACCAGCCGAATAATTCCAACCCCCGTGTTGGAAACTGTTGCCACCCACCTATATCCATGTACTCATGTTCACCTACTTCTTCCACTTGTTCTATCTCCTCATCCACCTCTGCTTCTACATCCTTTCTAAGCACATCAACGCGTACAACACTGAAATATCACTGTTCCTCACTACCGAAATGTCCCCTCGACGGGGCACCACATTGTATAGACAAATAGACATCAACAACTTCGCCTCAATCTTCAGATCCTTTCTCTTAATCTGATCACGCAAACCTCTTCCTCCTTTAATAACCTTTACTAGCATGTTGTGCCATTGAGGATGCCTTTCGGGATATTCAAACAAATCTTTCACAGAAGGGTAAATATATGAGTTGCTTGGTTTACTGTCAAATAAAGCGATCTGATTGAATGTGTCAAAGGACATCACAACTTCCTGTCCACCCACCGTTCCAATTAATTTCATGCGGTGCCCCTTCTTGTAACTGGGACATCTTAACGTAGACACCCACTCTTCAATTTCTCTATCATACAAAGTGTCACTCTCTTCATCGTAACACTTAAGTGCTGCTTCCCAACCTAAGTCCTTAAACCTTTCAACTAACCCGAACGCCTCAAACCCGGGATCCGTTACCTCTTTCTCGCACATGTAACCTTCAATTCTTTTAATCAACATGGCCATCTTATCAGTTAATAGCTTCGTTTGCAATTCCAACGCGTACTTTGGCAATCCCCCACCTCTCCAAGTGGGGTTTTCAGCTTGTACTTGCACACGCGCTTGCTCTTCATGTAGTCTTTGCCTCTTTGCTTGGGCTCCCACTGGAAGATGACGCCTTTGCCTTTCCCTTATCCAAGGTTCTACCCATTTACACACAACAAACAACCCAAATAAACCAAGTTAAGTCAACATAAACTTCCCACACTTGCTTGTTACTATGGTTGTGGATAATCACTTGTTAGTCAATTGACCAAAAATTTCAACATTTGCTTCAACACATAATTTCCAACTAATCAATGTAACAACCATATGTGTGTAACATTTATCCACTATCCATAACCATAATGTACAACCATTCTTCTAATTACTCAAACATGCAAGTGGGTATATAGAAACAATTATGATCAACTTACAATTTCATTGCAATACACCATCAATAATGAAGATAAATTACAAACCTTGGTGTTGTAGAAGTTGAAGATGAAGAAAGCTTCAAAATAAACCAAAACCCACAAAATTTTCGGACTTAATTGTCCAAAATCGACCAGCAAAACAAGAGATTCTTTAAAATGCATGATATAATTGAAACCCTTGTGAAATTCTAGTCAAAATATACTCAAAAATCGGTTAAATTGGTTAAGATATGAAAAAGTTATGAGGGTTTGAAGTAGGGAGTTAGGGTTTGTAGAGATGGATGGGGAAGAAGAAGATGATGAGTAGGTGATAATGGAAGTAAATAATGTAAGTTAGGTGAAATATGTGGTGTGAATTGGTTTAAAATTGATTTTTTTTGTTGTTAGTTAACCTCAAAAACACGGCTCCCTTTTCTGTTTTGATCGGACCATGGGCCACGGTCCCCACCGTGGTCCACGGTGTGTCTCTTGCTGTTTGTTTGGTTCCGGCGAACCGTGGCCCACGGTCTACACCGTGGGTCACGGTCAAGTTGTATCAAAATGAAAAGATTGAACCGTACCGTGGTATTTACCATCACCGTGGAACTGACCGTGGGCCACGGTCAAAACCGTGGTCCACGGTTAACTGTTTTTAATTTTTTTTTAAATATCAATATTAAAATGAACCAAAAATAACCAAAATGATTAAAAAAACTTATTTACAAAATTAAAATTCAAAATTACACTACCCCCCATGAAAAACCCGAGTTGCCTTCAACACGGTATAAAAATCATAAAGACTTCCCCGCACTTGATTTGGACAACTCCAAAGCGAGGAAGGTAATTTTTAAAACCAATTAGAATAAAACCTTAATTACGTATACTAAAATATACAGCATACCTTTGCCTCTTAATTTGTTTCATCATCCGGTGAGCTTAAAAAGTAACTCACCCTACCACACCAAGCATATTGATGTCCTTTCCTTCCAAGTAAGGTTTAAGTCTTTGACCATTCACCACTTGTTTCGTTTGGTCTTTAACAACTTCTATCTCCACATCACCAAAACGACCCACTCTTGTGATGATATATGGGCCCATCCACTTGCTCTTTAACTTACCCGGAAACAACTTCAACCTTGAATTGTACAACCACACCTTTTGACCCACTTCAAAGGTTCTTTTTCTAAAATTTGCATCATGGACCTTTTTTAGTTTGTCTTTATATGCGGAAGCACATTCATATGCTTCATTCCGGATTTCTTCAATCTCATTCAATTTCAACTTCCTCAATTCACCCGCTTCCTTATAATCCACATTCACATTCTTGATCGCCCAAAATGCCCTATGTACCAACTCCATTGGTAAATGACACCCTTTCCCATAAACTAACCGATAAGGAGTCGTGCTAATAGGAGTTTTGTAAGATATCCGATATGCCCACAATGCATCATTTAACTTAGAAGACCAATCCATTCTATCGACCCGCACCGTCTTCATCAAAATTTCCTCAATTTGGCGATTGGACACTTCAACTTGTCCACTTGTTTGTGGATCATAAGGAGTAGCAATTAGGTGATTCACATTGTACCTTTTTAAAAGTTTTCCAAAGTTGAAATTCTTGAAATGCGATCCACCGTCACTAATAATAACCCGTGGGATACCAAACCGAGCAAAGATGTTTGATTGAACGAATTTGCAAACTACCAATGGTCATTGGTTCTTGTTGCTACCACTTCTACCCACTTGGACACATAATCGACCGCAACCAAGATATATAAAAATCCATTTGAGTTTGGAAACGGGCCCATAAAGTCAATTCCCCATACATCAAAAATCTCTAACACCAAAATCGGTTGCAATGGCATTTCATCCCGTTTCGAAACACTACCCAACTTTTGGCAATTCAAGCAATGTCGGGCATACTCACTTGCATTTTTAAAAATCATGGGCCATTAAAAACCACATTGAAGCACCCGGTAGCCCGTTTTCTGACCGCTAAAATGACCGCCACACGCTGATGCATGTGCATGAGTCAAAATCTCCCATACCTCAGAATCGGGAATACACCTCCTTCTCACTTGATCCAAACCAATCTTGAATAAGTCAGTTTCATCCCAAATATAATTTTTCACATGGGCCATGAACCGTTGCCTTCTTTTCTTCACCCAATGACTTGGAATAGACCCCGATGCTAAATAATTCACAAAATGGGCACACCATGGTGTGGTCGACACGCCTAACAATTGTTCTTCGGGGAACCGTTCGTTTATTTCCATCGGGTCGTCAACACCCTCCAATGGAATTCAGAATAAGTGATCCGCCACTACATTTTCACACCCCTTTATATCCCGAAACTCTAAATCAAACACTTGCAAAAGCAATACCCACCGAATTAAATGCGCTTTCACATCCTTCTTCACCATCAAATATCGAACCACACTATGGTCCGAATAAACGATCACCTTACTCCCCCAAATATACGAGCAAAACTTATTCAAAACATACACCACCACAAGCAATTCTTTTTCGGTGGTTGTATAATTAAGTTGCGCTTCGGATAATGTTTTACTCGCATAATAAATTACCACCGGCTTTTTATAAATTCGTTGACCTAAAACCGCTCCGATAGTCGTATCACTAGCATCGCACATAATCTCAAACGGCTTTGACCAATCCGGTGGTTGTAGAATGTGAGCTTTCACCAACTGTTCCTTCAAAACATTAAACGCTTGTAAACACTCATTAGTAAAATCAAAAGGAGCATCTTTTAACAATAAATTACATAAAGGCTTTGTGATCACACTAATGCCTTTAATAAATCTTCTATAAAAACCTGCATGCCCCAAAAATGACCTTACCCCTTTAATGTTTTTAGGTGGAGGTAAAGGTGATATTACCCGGACCTTTGCCTTATCCACTTCCATTCCCCTTTCTGAAGTAACGTAACCCAACACGATACCCTCTTGCACCATGAAATGACTTTTCTCCCAACTTAAAACTAAATTTGTCTCAACACACCTTTTTAAAACTTTTTCTAATTCATTGAGACAAGTTTCATAAGTTGGAACAAAAATGGAAAAGACATCCATAAATACCTCAAGTGAATCCCTAACCATATCTGAAAAAATACTCATCATACAACGTTGGAATGTGGCTGGGGAATTACATAATCCGAACGGCATTCGCCGAAAAGCAGAAGTGCCATACGAACAGGTGAAGATGGTCTTGTGTTGGTCATCCGGATGGATAACAATTTCGTTATAACCCGAGTACCCATCCCAAAAACTGTAATACTTTTGCCCGATAATTTTTCAATAATTTGGTCAATAAAAGGTAATGGAAAATGGTCTTTACATGTAGCGGCATTTAATTTACGATAATCAATGCAAACCTACCACCCGGTGACCGGTCGGGTGGCGATTTGTTCACCGCTTTCATTTTTAATTACCTGTATACCTGCTTTTTTCGGTACCACCTGTGTAGGACTTACCCATGCACTATCCGAAATGGGATAGATAATTACCGCATCCAACCACTTTATTACCTCTTTCTTCACAACTTCTCTCAAATTTGGATTTAACCTTCTTTGAGTCTCTCGGGTTGGTTTCGCATCTCTCGGGTTGGATTTAACCTTCTTTCAAATTTGGACTTACCCATGATTTTGTGCATGACTATAGATGGACTAATGCCTTTTAAGTCGGCAATTGTCCAACCTATGGCCGCCTTGTTCGTCTTCAACACCTTCAACAACTCTTGCTCTTGAGACTTCTCCAAATTAGATGCAATAATGACCGGTAATGTGTCATTATCCCCCAAAAACGCATACTTCGAGTGGCTAGGAAAATCCTTCAATTCCAATTACGGTGGGCTTTCTAACGATGGTTTTGTACCTGAATCGATCACAGCTAGTAGATTTTCAATTTGATGAGTCCATGGTGGTCGTCCTTCTTTCACCGCCAACACATCTTGATTCTTTTCTTTCATCCTCAATACACAAAGATGTACCTGTTCAGAAAAATCAAAAACAAATGCTTCCAAAGCATCTTCCTCATAATCATGCGGTTCACACTTGTCAACAATATATGCCATGAAACACTTTTCACCACATAAAGAATTAGATCCGTTAGTGAACACATTTAATCTCATTTTCCTATTTCCAAAAGCCAAATCAACTGTGCCTGATCGACAGTGAATAATAGCATGAGCGGTGTTTAAAAACGGTCGACCCAATATATCATTTTGTTGTTGGGTCGAATCAACCGATGAGTAGTCTGTGACAAAAAAGTCAACTAGATAGTAAAATTCTTCAACTTTTACTATCACATCCCGCACAATTCCTCGGGGGAGTTTATGAGACAAATAGGCTAACACAACCATGTTCTCAACTCGTTTTAAAGGACCAAAGTCATATTGGTCATATAAACCCCCGGAAGAATGCTTACTCCGGCCCCAAGATCTAATAACGCCCTAGACATTTGAAAATCGCCTACTTGAATGTTAATTAAGGGCGTTCCTGGATCTTGAAGCTTAGGAGGAAGATCTCATTTTAAAACCGCACTTACCCGCTCAGTTAAATCCACTCGTTTAGGCACTTTTGGTTGACTCTTTTGAGTGCATAGTTCTTTTAAAAACTTAGCATACGCAGGTACTTGTTTGATTGCCTCAAGTAAAGGTAAATTTACCTTTATTTGTTTAAAAACTTCCCACATCTCTTCTTTTTGAGGCCCCTTCTTGAAATGATATTTTTCTTACCCTGGTCAAGTAAAGCCGAGGAAAATGGAACCACATTTGGTTCTACTTCCGTATTTTTATCTTTTAAATTTGAAGTTTGACACGGATTTTGTAACGGTTTTTCAAAAGTGACATGTTTAGTGGGTTTATTTGTTACAATTTCATCATCACTTTCATTACCCGTAATATCCTCAACTTCCCCATCAACCACACCCGGTGATAAATCCTTTTTGTATTCTTTACCACTTCTTAAAACACTAATGTGGTTAATAGGAACATTACGAGAAGAGTTATGAGAAGGATTTACCTTTTTGTCGCTTGGAAATTGACCCTTATTCTTCTTCAAGTCCGACACTTCAGTTGCGAGTTGACCCATTTGTGTGGTCAACGATTGGATGACCTTATCTCTAACTTCATGCTTTTGCATTCTCAATTCATCAAGTTGATTTCTTTGTTACATGTCTTGTTGCATCAACTTCAACATGTCCATAATTTCATTTCCACTTGATGCACTTTGACCCGTTAACCCACTTTGATCGTCAGCTTCTTGATCTTGAAACCCTAGATTATTCCCTCCTTGAAAATTACCTTGGTTATTATATTGTTGGCGAGAAACATAATTGCCTTGATTTCCTTGAAAGTTCTGGTTGGATTGAGTAGCCGGATTTCCATAACGAAAATTCGGATGATTTATCAACCCGGGGTGGTAAGTATTGGAGTTCATGTTGTAATTCCTACCACCTCCCCTTTGAAGTGCATTCACCTCCTCCACCGATGCTTGAACTACCACACATACCTTCTAAGCATGAACCATATCGTTACAATTTGTAAAAACATTAATTACCTGATTAGTGGTGTGTACGTTTCCTTCTTCCACAGCTTGCACTTGCGGTCTACCAATCGCCGGTCTTGCTCTTCTTCCGGTTTGGGCCTTTCTCTTTAAAGTGACAGCCATTTGTTCCAAATATGCGCAATCATCTTGTTCATAATTGGTACAAAATGTACCATTCGTGATCGATCTCAAATCTCATTCATCCTCCATACTCAACCCCTCATGAAAAGCATTTAACAACCCCTAAAGCGCAATACCATGATGAGGACAATTCTTGATCATCATATTGAATCTCTCTAATGCTTCATGAAACATTTTCCCTGATTGTTGTTGGAAGGTTCTGAAACTTCTTCTCGCATCATTGGTATTTTGGGCCGTGTAAAATTCTTCCAAGAATCTTTGTTGCATTTCAGCCCAAGTATAAATAGACGCGGAAGGCAAAGTGTAAAACCATCTCTTTACCTTGTCTTCCAATGAAAACTGAAATAGACCCAACTTAACCTCATCCGATGTAAAACCTTGACCCCCAATCGTGTTGCAAATGGAGTCGTATGCCTCCAAATGAAAGTAAGGTTCCTCCGTTGCTAGACCCTTATACTTCGGGAGACTTTGAAGAGAATTGGTTCTCACTTCAAATGTCCTCTCGTGTTGATTGTGAGGAATAACCACCGGAGACGGATTATTAGTAATCACCGGTCGGAAATGGGCTTCAATCCCCCTAACCATCTCTCTTGCATGCCTTCTTGGTACCCCCATTGGTACTATTGGTTGACCCATTTTCCTATAAACGGGCCTTGGCTGCACAAATTGTTGTTGAAATTGTGGTTGGGGCATTTGTTGTTGAAATTGTTGATCTTGAGGTTGCCCTTGTGGTTGTTGAATAATCGGTGGCGGTTGAACTTGTTGATGAACAACAACCGGTGGTTGTTGTTGAGCTTGTTGTTGAACTGGTGGTGGTTGAGCGTGTTGTTGGACAACCGGCGGTGGTTGTTGTCGATTAAGCTCTTGCAATGGTTCCGGTTGTTGCCATTGACCATAACCAAAATATCCTGGATTTGCCCTTTTGCTTCCATCACCACCCATGTAGTAACCTTCCAGTTCATACCCCTCAAATTCACTGTCAAACCCATATCCGTATCCGTCACCTTGTGATCTTGAATGTTGCATGAAAGGTTGGGGTTGATATTGGTAGCTTGATTGTGCTTGTTGAAAGGTTGGTTGTTGATGTTGTTGAGATGATGATGAACCAAAGGTAGGAAAAAGGTTGGTAATAGGTGGCAATGTGGATGATGTTGCGTAGGTGACTTGATCAGTGATGGGTTCGGTAGTGGGTGGTGGTTGCAATTCACTTGATGCTGTAGGTATATTAGTAGTGATTGGTGGAGGTGGATTTGGTGGAGGTGTGGTTGGGATTGTTTGACCCAATGTGGAAACTGGTGAATCCATGTTGTTGTTTGATGCAGTTGGAGAACCAAGAAGTTTGTTCTCTCGAAGTAAAACTTGGTTTCTTCGAAGCGTTTTGTCAATCTCGGGATCAATAACTAGCGGTGATGACCTGTTAGAGCCTCTAGTATGCATACACATGTAGGTACCTGCACACTAACACAACCAGCGTAAACCCGAAAATAACAAACAAAAACAACAAATGCTAACACACATTGCACACTACTCCCCGGCAACGGCGCCAAAATTTGACATGAAGTCGAAGACTAGCTCAGAAATAAACCGATTATAACTAATTAGATAGCAATAAGCGGGTGTCGAACACAAGGAGTTTGTGGAAAATGTATTACTAAGTAGCTTTATAATTAAACTATATTAAACTAAGTACAAAAGTAAATTCAAAGAGTTGGTTGTTAGGTTTTGATTAACAAAAATAGCTAACGCAATAAACGAGTTTTAAACAATATAAAAAACAATGCTCTCTCCCGATTTCAGGTTTCCAATGTTGATCAAGTTAACGTTTACTTGTGGGATGAACTACACAAATATAGTTCGTTAAAATGCGTTTAAATAGTGATAAAAGAGGACTAAGTACTTGGATAATAAAAAACGCAAGGTTGTCACTCAATAATCAGTTTTATATAGTTAATCCAAATTCTCTTTTAATAAATCTCAATTGCCTATGGCACCGAGAACTGATAATCAAGAACACGGATTTACACTATACTAACAATTACTAATCAAACTCATAACCACCATAGCAATCTTATCATAGAATCAAAATACTATCCCACAAATAACATGAACGAATAACAAGTAATCAATTGAAACACTTACAATTCGGGAGAGAACGCAAAGGGTACTAGCCACTCATCATTCGGTTCATCATAGTGTCAATTCAAGCAACATCTCAACACAATATTTCTATTACATTCAACTTGTAGCCACCAATTTTACCACATTTCAGGTTCAGTTAAGGTCCCAAGTCATACCCTATTCCCTCATTTCTATCGGTTGCACTGGTCCACTTGATGTTCCATTTAAACCAAAGATTTCTAACCAAACCTAACATGCTTTCGGTTTTTACCTATACATAACACACATTTACACATTAACCTTTTCTTGATGATCGTACATACATTTCCACAACTACTCAATTCTCCTCGTATACGCTTCTACAATCATCAAATCTCCACCTATGTAAATGCTTTGACAGAATGCAAATCAAGAAGGCTTAAAACGGGTTATAATGGGGCCAAGGGTAAGGGTATGGAAGGGAATATTGAATGTAGCACAAATGATCCGATCCGACTTATTACAAACAAGCTAGGTAAACAATGAAATAAACAACTACAAACATTAATTACCTGATTAGTGGTGTGTACGTTTCCTTCTTCCACAGCTTGCACTTGCGGTCTACCAATCGCCGGTCTTGCTCTTCTTCCGGTTTGGGCCTTTCTCTTTAAAGTGACAGCCATTTGTTCCAAATATGCGCAATCATCTTGTTCATAATTGGTACAAAATGTACCATTCGTGATCGACCTCAAATCTCATTCATCCTCCATACTCAACCCCTCATGAAAAGCATTTAAGAACCCCTAAAGCGCAATACCATGATGAGGACAATTCTTGATCATCATATTGAATCTCCCGAATGCTTCATGAAACATTTCCCCCGATTGTTGTTGGAAGGTTCTCAAACTTCTTCTCGCATCATTGGTCTTTTTGGCCGTGTAAAATTCTTCAAAGAATCTTTGTTGCATTTCGGACCAAGTATTAATGGACGCGGAAGGCAAAGTGTAAAACCATCTCTTTGCCTTGTCTTCTAACGAATACTGAAATAGAACCAACTTAACCTCATCCGATGTAAAACCTTGACCCCCAATCGTGTTGCAAATGGAGTCGTATGCTTCCAAATGAAAGTAAGGTTCCTCCGTTGCTAGACCCTTATACTTCGGGAGACTTTGAAGAGAATTGGTTCTCACTTCAAATGTCCTCCCGTGTTGATTGTGAGGAATAACCACCGGAGAAGGATTATTAGTAATCACCGGTCGGAAATGGGCTTCAATCCCCCTAACCATCTCTCTTGCATGCCTTCTTGGTACCCCCATTGGTACTCTTGGTTGACCCATTTTCCTATAAACGGGCCTTGGCTGCACAAATTGTTGTTGAAACTGTGTTTGGGGCATTTGTTGTTGAAATTGTTGATCTTGAGGTTGCCCTTGTGGTTGTTGAATAATCGGTGGCGGTTGAACTTGTTGATGAACAACAACCGGTGGTTGTTGTTGATCTTGTTGTTGAACTGGTGGTGGTTGAGCGTGTTGTTGGACAACCGGCGGTGGTTGTTGTCGATTAAGCTCTTGCAATGGTTCCGGTTGTTGCCATTGACCATAACCAAATTTTCTTAGATTTGCCCTTTTGCTTCCATCACCTCCCATGTAGTAACCTTCCACTTCATACCCCTCAAATTCACTGTCAAACCCATATCCGTATCCGTCACCTTGTGATCTTGAATGTTGCATGAAAGGTTGGGGTTGATATTGGTAGCTTGATTATGCTTGTTGAAAGGTTGGTTGTTGATGTTGTTGAGATGATGATGAACCAAAGGTAGGAAAAAGGTTGGTAATAGGTGGCAATGTGGATGATGTTGCGTAGGTGAATTGAGGAGTGATGGGTTCGGTTGTGGGTAGTGGTTGCAATTCACTTGTTGCTGTAGTTATATTAGTAGTGATCGGTGGAGGTGGATTTGGTGGAGGTGTGGTTGGGATTGTTTAACCCGAAGTGGGAACATGTGAATCCATGTTGTTGTTTGGTGTAGTTGGAGAACCAAGAAGCTTGTTCTCTCGAAGTAAAACTCCGATTTCTTCGAAGCATTCTGTCAATCTCGGGATCAATAAACTAGCGGTGATGACCTGTTAGAGCCTCTAGTATGCATACACATGTAGGTACCTGCACACTAACACAACCAGCGTAAACCCGAAGATAACAAACAAAAACTACAAAATCTAACACACGTTGCGCACTACTCCTCGGCAACGACGCCAAAATTTGACGTGATATTGAAGACTCACTCAAAAATAAACCGACTATAACTAATTAGATAGCGATAAGCGGGTGTCGAACACAAGGAGTTTGTGGAAAATGTATTACTAACTAGCTTTATAATTAAACTATATTAAACTAAGTGGAAAAGTAAATTCAAAGAGTTGGTTGTTTGGTTTTGATTAACAAAAATAGCTAAAGCAATAAACAAGTTTTAAACAATATAAGAAACAATGCTCTCTCCCGATTTCAGGTTTCCAATGTTGATCAAGTTAACGTTTACTTGTGGGATGAACTACACAAATATAGTTCGTTAAAATGTCTTTGAATGTTATAAAAGAGGACTAAGTACTTGGATTATAAAAAACGCAAGGTTGTCACTCAATAATCAGTTTTATATAGTTAATCCAAATTCTCTTTTAATAAATCTCAATTGCCTATGGCACCGAGAACTGATAATCAAGAACACGGATTTACACTATACTAACAATTACTAATCAAACTCATAACCACCATAGCAATCTAATCATGGAATCAAAATACTATCCCACAAATAACATAAACGAATAACAAGTAATCAATTGAAACCTTTACAATTCGGGAGAGAACACAAAGGGTACTAGCCACTCATCATTCGGTTCATCATAGCATCAATTCAAGTATGTAGATCAATCCAAAATACTAATTCAATGGTTACTATCACCAAAATAATGTACTTGCTCTCCTCAAATCGTCTTTAGGTTGTTTGGAATTTAAGATAATCAAAACACAGCTCAAAGTCGTCTAAAAATAACCAGGAAATCGGGCAGTTACGCCCCGAACTGTGGCCCACGATTCACTCCGTGAGTCGCGGTGTCTCGCTGTAACTTCTGGACCGTGGCCCACGGTGGAACCGTGGGTTACGGTTGACTCCACGGTCACCGTACCCGCCACGATACGGTGACTTCTGTTGATTTGGATGTTTTGGACCGTGGCCCACGGTCTCAACCGTGGGTCATGATGGACTCCAGCCATGCATTCCTCTTTTCACCTCTTTTGACCTCTTTCGCTTCTCCGGTTCCCTAGGTTTCTTCGTTATACGTCATAATTTCTCCGGAACCTCCTTTGTACCAACAATTCACCGAAAACACCGTAGTTATCTAATTCCACAAGATAAACCAATTAAATACATGATTATTACGGTCTTAAATCAATTGAGGGTTGTCCAATGGACCACCCGTCACCTGGCAGCTCGACCCCATCCTGGGGATCTGCCCCTTCGACCCTGCTAGGGCTGCCGCCCCTAGAACCCCGCTACCAGGGGCGCTGCCCCCGGACCCCCGTTCGTTTAGGGTTATAATTAGATTAGAAATGCGTTATTGGTAGTGATAGTTAATTGATACGTGTAAATTGTTATACAATTAGACGCGCACAAATAAAGAAAGGAATAACCATTAACGGTGAACGTAACCGAGTTCAGGTGAGTTTCTTGCCCCATTTCCTTGTTATGTTTTCGGGGCTGTGTACATACTCAATGTGATAGTTAATACATTTACCTTAAATGGTAAGTGTATGCCATGTATGATTTATATGTTATTTATGTATATTTTAAATGCGAATAAAAGCTTGTCGGTACGTGAACGATATTCAGATATTGCACGTATTGACAAGGGAGGTATGTATAAGAAAGCTGAATGTGTATGATAGACATATGTACAATGTATGAATATAGGTATGTTATGGGTAGGTATAGATAGTATGCACGAAGATGAAGAAAAAGGGATCAAACCCTAATAATATCTGAGATAGAGAAGAAAGGGATCAGACCTTACAAATATCTGAGATAAAGAAGTAAAATGGATCAGACCCTAATAATATCTTAGATAAACAAGGACAAAGGTATCAGACCCTAATAATATATGAGATAGACAAGGACAAAGGGATCAGGACCTAATAATATATGAGATAGACAAAAAAGGGATCAGAACCTAATAATATCTGAGATAGACAAGGACAAAGGGATCATGCCCTAATAATATCTGAGATAGATATGACAGTAAATATATATAGCATTAAAATAATAAAGTATGAAAGTATGTATGAAATTATGTAATGATAGTAAATTAGTAAAGTAATTATTATGTATCTACGGACACATAATTGCCGGTAAGTGTATGCATTATATGACGTGTGATTAACTAGAACTCACTTAGTGTAGCTGACTTTTAGTATGCACGTAGGTGAGTAAAAAGAGGTAGCTGGCTTGAGGGGGGACACATGGCAGAAGAATAAGGGTCTGGCATATGAAGACTCATGATGTTTTATATTTAATGTTTAAATTTTGAAAGACAAGAATGTTTTAAGACAAGTAATGAATTATTATGTAATGTTTATCAAAGTTTTATCTTTCGTGTAATGTTTTAATTAACTCTGAGAATGGTGTTTATGAGTAAATACAACGTCCAAAGTAGGGCACCAGTAATGGGGCCTTACACAAGGGTATATAATTTAGGTGAAATAGTAGGTTATAATATCAGTTTACTTGTTTCAAGGTAAGATAATATTCCATACTAGCTCGTCGTCTTGAAACATTTAAACTATAAATATGAGACCTTTTAGCGTAATACTTAATAAAAGTCAGCTCAAAACCATTAAAAGTGTAGGAAATATAAACATTATTTATATATAATTAAGACCACATCATAAACCATAATGAAGCATGGAAAGGCGGCTTCATGGATTTGTAGTGTGGGTACCACTTAATCATATGAACTAATGAACTGTCACACCTTATTTATCTTAGTAGGTACTAGGGCATGAGTTTAAGTGGATAGCAATGCCAGTGATCGCAGTTTTTGTGTTAGTATGTCATTAATTAAAATACCCTAAGTGTTTTGTAAAGATAATTCCTGGTTCTAATTCCATCATAAATCTTTTTCGGGACGAAAAAAGGATAAGTGTGGGATGTTATGTGTGGTTGAAATCACGTGTTCATAGTGTTTTATATCGTGTGTTTTATTGTTTATTCGTATTGAACATGATCACATTGAGTGGTCTTATGATGGTAGGTGATTAGAGATTATAAGAGCTAATTTGGAGCATTTAGGATGGAGTGGAAATGAATGTAATGATATATGATATGATAGAGAGTAGAAATACGAAGCCGTGGCCGCAAATGGGGAAGAACACAAGATTGGAATGAAGATTTTATGAAGAAAATAATTTGTTGGTATCGTCCCACCGTAGCTTACAGTGGCTCCATCATGCTTACGGTGGGGTCTGACGGGAAATCCAAAATTTGTTAATTTTCTTCCTTATTTAAGCCTAGAAAACCCTAACATTGATTATGCCCTAGCCACCAAGGATGACTTTGGAGAAATTCTTCACCGTCTTATTGCCTCTCAATCACCAAATCATCCATGGTTGCATCCTTCCAATCCATATTCAAGTCAATTGTGATGCAGAGGCAAGGCTAAACCACGTGTGACCACTTCAGGTGTAGGGTTTGCATATGAACTGATTATTTTTATGAACATTACATGTATTGGGATTTAGTTTTGATTAATCTTTTGGTTAATTGAATCTATATGTTTATTGGAATTGATTAAACAGTTGTGTTTTTTGGGACTTTTGTTTGTTATCAAATAGTTGGTTTGTCTTCATCAACATTTAGGATTAAGTTCTTATCATCATTGAACCGTTTACCATTAGTTATTGATAGACGCTAAGTTTTATGTGACAATCGTCAATTTCAGGTTAACTCCGTTAACGCAACTCCGTCAATTCAAACTTTAGATTATTGAATCTAAACGCAAACCTCATTACATTTAAACTAGGGTTTAAATGACGCTTAACACTTACTACATGTGTAGTAGTCTTTCGGGATTTGCACCGAAACGCAAACGATTGATGAATAAACGAAAAACACTAAAACACTAATTATGTGATAATTATGTGTTAGGATTATGTGTTATGTGATAATATTATTGTCATGTTAATTTAATGTGCAAGTTATGATAGAATGTTCTAGAAAAAGTAATACTTAATGTTAACTTAATGTGCAAGTTATGATAGAATGTTCTAGAAAAAGTAATACTTAGGAGTTGAGGGGCCAAAGTGTAACATATTCCTTTATAAATACATGGTAAACCTAAACCCTAACCTCCTACCTATTCCCCTACAAAAATCGGCAGCCATCCCCTCCCTTTATTTCCTTGAGATCGATTAATATACACACACACACAATCAAGATCTTTCAAGTTTGATTGAAGATTAAGGTGCTAGGAAGGTATACACAACTATTCTATGTATCCTCTATGTTTAATTGTTAGTTTTATTGGGTTAATTGTAAACCTTTATGGCTGATTTCTTGGTATTATGATATTCATGTGATTCTTGATTTAATTGATGATGATTGATAACTAGTTTGATAGTATTGCATGTTAATTGTTGTGTCCTTGATTGTGAGTTCAAATAAAACCCTAATCTTGTATGTATGGTGTGATTGATATGCATGGATAGTAGTTATAGTGTCTAGAGGGTTATATGGATGCATGATAGTTCATAGATTGTTATTATGATGAGTTTTGATGTGAACAGATTCTGGACAGAACGTATATACGATGTTTAACTGACTGTAACGAAGTGTAAACGTAAAAATTGATTGAGATTGTGGGTACTGCAGTAAACTAGGTTGAGTCTAGTTTCTATGAAGTATAAATTCGTAATTTTTGGATAAGTGGAAGTATACTTTTATGATTTTACAAAAACGTGATGCAAAGCTGAGCTGTTAGACCTGCTGTTAGGTTATGTTGTAAATGTTATATCTCATGAACTACGAGACCAATTGGGTTGGTTCCACTTCTGGAGGTTGACTCACTGAGTTAGGAACCAAACCCAAGTGGTCTTGCATTTATTGGATTTTTCGTTTAACGGGAATTGTAAATAACATTCTGTTGCGCATGAATCTGACTGATATGAGTTTGCTGTAATGTTTTGGTCATTATAAGAAAAATATGTGGAATAAAAATAAGATGAAATATGTTCTGGAAACCTAAGATATGTATGCTTCTGTGGTGATTTTTGGTGAATTAATTGAGACGTTATGATCGGTGAACTAGTGCAATCTTTCAAGTAGAAATTCTGTCATAACGAAACTAGCTGCTGAGTTGTATAGGAATGCATGAAATATGATAGTTTTTATAAAATTGTTGTATTTTGACCAAAATACCCTTGCGGGGAATAGTTGTTAGTTGATTGCCATGAATTGACCAAATTGCCCTTATGGGGAATAATGGTTAGTTAGTCTTTGTTTGTTGACCAAAATGCCCTTACGGGAATAATTGCTAGTGATATACATTATTAGTACGTGACACGAAAGTAATTGCTCACTCATGTATCGTATCATAATTTTACTTGTTTAAGTCACACACGATTCACAAACGAAACACGAAACATGTTACGTGCATAGGTATTATGTGCCGAGTCTAGAGACTCGTTAAACATTCCGATACTTAGAAAATCTCTTTGTTATTTTAGAACGCTAGAGAGTTTTCTACGACGCGCATCACTCGGTGATCTAGATCGGATATTCTTCGCAAACAGTGAGTTTCACTTACCCCGCTCTTTGAACTGTTTTCAAACGTTTTTCACTTGGGGGAGATAACATACTCCGATAAACATATTTTCTGAGATAAACGCATATGAAAGATTTTGTTATAAATTATATATCACTTGTAAAGGCTAAGCGGCATACGTAACATTTGAAGTCCCACACATCGGACCGGTTAATATTTGGAATAGCGAGTCACTTTTGGGTAGTACTACTGGGTTTGACAAACCCCACCCGACGCTAAGCTCAACTGGAGGTTGAGTGGGTGTAAATTTTGGCTAACACTTACCATGGTCTGGAGGACCTGGTGACGGGCACTTGATAAACCGTCAGCTTCGGTCGCGAACCACTTAGCGATACTTGTTGTATAGATTAGCTACCTATCGATATATAATTTGACATAACACTATCTGGTAATGCAAAACACTCAAACGCTGTAACGTGGTTACACACTTAAACGCTGTAACGTGGTTACACACTTAAACGCTGTAACGTGGTTACACACTCAAACGCTGTAACGTGGTTACACACTCAAACGTCGTAACGGGGTTACGCAACACTGAAACGCCGTAACGAGGTTACGCAAAACGCTAAACGATTTATCTTATTTAACTTGTGAACTCACCAACCTTGTGTTGACACTTTTAGTATGTTATTCTCAGGTAGCCGAGGCGGGCGCGCGGTTTAGGAGCATGCATTAATGAAAACACTTTTATTCTGCAAACTTAATTTTAACAGTTACATTTGGTTTTAAGTCGTCCTGCGTGACGCAACTTTTGAATTAAGGTTTTACGCTTCCGCACTTACTTTCATTTAAACGTTTTTCTTTGGTTTGATTATAACTAATGATTCCGATCCTGCCAGTTCACACCCTCTGACGGTAAAACTCCGTTAGTGGATTTTGAGGGTGTGACATTTTATATTCATGAACATCAAGTAGACCGTGTTCAGTTTTGTCAGTTCTTCGGATTAAGCTATGTGAATCATCATAACCAAACATTGTGTCTAGTAATCATTTATCTATTCTAATACACAAATCATGTCTATGTGTTATCCCGATTTGTATAAACTATTGTCAGCCAGTTTATTACATATCCCGAACCTGAAGTGTAATCATTGTTTACTTAAATTGTTTTACAACCACACTAATTTCCAAACCGCTTGACATCATCTGTCCGTTTAGTTTAATAGTTAATAAGTCCTGAGTCAAACTTGCTGTCACACCCCAACCAATGACGGAAATGCCGGGGCGTGAACTATTGGTTCACAGCTCACAATGTACTATCATTCAATTTAAAATGTGACAATATTTAATTAATTATTTTAAATAACCAAGTACATCCAAGTACATCAAATTCAAAGAAATTCCAAAACAATCCCAACAATAAAAAAAACAAACAAACAGTCTTGTAATAAGTTTTAAATCCTAAAAGTATCTCTACGTGTTCTTCACCTTGACTTCAAATCAACTGATAACCTACGAATGCGTACAAAATAACATATATTTGTTAACACGGGGTTGAGTGAGAAAGTCACCAGTTTTTAATATAATAAATATATAAAAATGCAAAGCTGTTATTGTGAGTATTAACAATCAAACCATGAGCAATAAAGGGTGTCAATCAACCATTTCCTAGCGAATCGGGCTTGGCTACTATGATGGTCGTATGATCATACTATAATGTGATTGTGATGGACCTCTCCGAATGCGATTAAATAAAACAAATAAACAAGTAGAAATTAGTCATTCATTTGATACACACACCATGTTCACAGTATGCTAATGAGTATACAATATATATGTAAATAATTGTAAGTATGCATAAGTCCCCAAAACGTTGAAAATAAGTTAAATAAGGGGAATGACTTCTCACATTATCAAGTGGATAAATGGCAAGATGATGATAAAAGAATAAAAAATGGTCAAGCTCCCCATGATTCACCGATAAAGATTCCTAGTTATTAACTATAATTGGAAATAATCATAAACGACATAAAACTTACAATAGATTTGGGTTTCGATGAGATTTGAGTAAAGTTGAGTTAGAAAGTTATTAATCTCGTTATTATTTTATTGATTATTATCGTAGACTTGTTATCATTAATATTATTATTTATGCTTGATATTTAAATAAATATGATAGTACATATATATATATATATATATATATATATATATGTGTTAGCGGAAAGGTTAAAGATTTATGTTAATTCATACTATGATTCGGTTGTTTAAAAGAGTGATAAAATATTTATCATATTTATTATATCTTTTTTCCTTTATTTAAATAAAAACACATATATAAGATATATATATATATATATATATATATATATATATATTAAAACGTTAGGAAAAGTCCAAAGACAAGAAAACAACAAGCCGGATGTTTCGGTTTCTTAAAAACAACGTTTATTTAATGATTATACCAAGTATTAGTTGTTAAAATTGTCATAAACATAATTAAAAAAAAATAAAAGATCAAAAACCGGGCCTGGGGACTCGAACCTGCACCCCAAGCCAGTTCAATTGACCAAAGAAATCATGCGCCTGCCACTGGGCAGGTGTCTAACCTTCTAAGATGATAAATCCAAAAATATAAGAACAAACCATCAGTTTATCCTCTAACCCAAACAAACCCTAGAATCGGGTTTGCCCGATAAGCTTAATGTTTGATAAAATTGTTATGGGGTAATGTTAAACGAGGATAAACGATCAAAGTGCATGTAAAAATTACCTAAAACCGATGCGAATTGAGGGCGAACTAAGTACACAAAACTTGCGGCCAACTTAGATTCAAAACAGGTCCTGGCAGTATGTTACTATGAAAATTTGTTTAGTTTAGTATCACTGGGTTGCAAAGAAGGTGTGTACCGGTTTAATTGAGTTATCATTGAGTCTATATAGCGAATTAAGACTTGATTAAGACGGTTCACAAATTTAAAAAAAAAATTAGATGCCATAATGTGATTATTTACCATGTTTGCGGTGTCGGTAGGACTCGTTTAAGATAACCAGGATCAATTTTACCCATAATACGTTAATTGAGGAACAATAATTTGAAAAGGGGGGGGGGGGGGCATAGACGACAATGTGGAAAGGGTTTGAGAGGATGATATAATATGTTTCCTTTTTTGCTAATTAGTCCCTGGTATTTGAGTTGGATACAAAACTGGTTTAAAGTTAATTAAGGGGTTGATCTTGCATATACTACATATTCATATTAAATAAATAAATAAAGAAGAGAAAAGATATAATTAAATAATGCGAGACTTTATTGATTGAATTACCTGACTACGGAGCGGGTCGGGTAACAACTAAAAATATAAGAAGACGACAAGTCCGAAATGTTACACTTGCGTTTTCCACTAATTCCCTGTTGATTCGACACCTTACTCGCCCTTGCTAGTAAATGCATTTTATAAATATTTTTGATTGACCTTTCGACATCGATCAATGGTCCCTGTGGTGAAACCCAAAACACATATTTCAACCCTATGGTGACATTTTTGCAGATATGGGCTCTATGGTGGTCCTTTTTTTCACTTTTGGTTTTCCGTTTGTTGGCCATTTGTTTAACTGTTAAATTGACGTAGATGTCGTGCTCTACTAAAAAGCAAGTATTTTATTAACTTAAATACCTATAACTAGGATGGGTAAATAACGTCGTCTCCACAGGGAATGAATGGAAAGTGCAAGTAAAAGTCATACTTATTAGTTATTATATTGAGCGGACAAACGATGTCAAGCAGTTTATAAAAGATTATTTAAGAACTCACGATTATAAATTAAAAGTTGTAAACAATTATGAGAGAATTATTCACTTCAGGTTTAGGTAATGTGATGACCACCTAATCACATATTCATAAAGATTAATTGCGTAGTAATCACTAAACCTAATAGTTGGGTTGTGAGGGCAAACAATACCGTAACCGAATTGTTGACAACTGAATCCCAGTTTACCCAATTACCAGTTTAATGTTTGAAAATCAATTATAAGCAATGACTAACAATTACTGGTTCAATGACATAAGAGCTAACCCTACATGTGATGAACACAACCAGAGAAGTGATGCAAAGTTTGATATTGAAAAGAATAAACTGTTTAAACAATCAATTCATAATGTAAAACAAGATTTAATAACATTCAATCAAGTTCATACTCATTCAAACATAGAATCTGATCAAAGTGAGTTGACACAAATCCCTAGCCTAAAGTGAATACAATGGTGTTAGGTTGACATTAGCATCACGAACAATTCACTTATCTGATGAAAGGATAGAAGCATGTGATAATCTGACGAGCCGGAAGCTTCGAGATGGTGGAAAATCGTCATAGGGCTTCTCCTCAACTGCTAGAATGAAAGATATCTCGAATGGGCGCTCAAAACTAAGTATATTAGAATTAGGTTTATTTTTCCCGTTCAAAAGCCCGTTCGCGCGGCGCAAACGACATATGGTCAAGTCCTTCGCGTAGCGCGAAGGATAAATTAGTAGAGCCCATTCTTTCTTGGTTCGCGTCGCACGGACATCCCCACAGGACCTTTCGCGTCGCACGAAGCGGGATCTGACACCTCTTTCTTCTTTTATTCTACTTAGGAAGGCATGCTGATCATTATGATTCGTTTACATCTTCGTTCCAAGTCCGTAATTCACCCCGATAAGCATACTTAACGTCATGTATCTTGAAACACATAAACACACTTGAACTACCAAAGTTCACATAATATATAAACTGAAAGTAAACACTTAATATAATATTATACATGACTTTTACCCGACCATCTTAAATCTAGGAGCAAATTCGTCTTTTCACACATAACAACAACAACAACAACAACAACAGCAACAGCAACAACAACAGCAAGAGCAACAGCAACAGCAACAGCAACAACAACAACAACAACAATGTATCTCTCTATTAAATCCTTCTCATTATTCAATTTCTACAAAGACACCAACACCAACTGGAACAAGTTATGTGCCATTCCTCACTATAGGCGCCTAACTGATACTGAGAAATATTTGAAAATTAACTCTAGAACGACTACTTGAATTTCTATCGAATCAAATAATGAATTAAGAGTTACTGATGTGCTTTGATGAGTTGTGATTGTGTGATTTGGATTGAAATACATGGATTTATGGTTAAAGAATAGACCATGATCTTGAAGGATCAATATGCAAATATATGACTATGTGCCGGAAAGCGCATGTGAAGGCTTGGATGAATGCCTTAGAAAGAGTAATGTTTTTATGACAAAATGTTTATGATAACAATAATGATAGAGTAAGCTACTAGTATCTGTATACCTAGTGTCTCATTATATAGAAACTATATTAATATTGAAAGACTTATAACAATTGTGAATGGTAGATTAAAATGATGTCAAGAGATACGAACGAGATTGGGCCAGCAACATGTTATGTTAGTGTGTTCTAGTTAACTCAACATATGCTAGATAGAATCTAAGGCTTATGTCGTGATAACTCCTTGGTAATTTACAGCCACAAGACGAAGATTAGAGGAGGTAACATACAAAGAGAAAGCTTGGAAATTAACAAGCCTCGTCCTTGAAATAATCGACAAGCTTGATAGTTTAATACTTAAGGACAATAACTTGGAACACTAATGCTTCACTAATTAATTATGTATGTCTTACATGGAACCATCACAACATTCATTTCCCTAAACTGATTATGATGACAAAAGATATGAGAAAACATTTTAAACAAAGAACAAGAATGCTTTAATAGAGTACTATACAACTAGGCACTCTATGCATGTAAATTACGGTTTTCATGCATGCAAGAGTTGACTACCAAGAATCCCTAGGAATACTAGCAATAGAATGGAAATTCACGCCCTCCGAAACCTAAAAACGAGTAGCAACCTTTCATTCCCTAAACCCCTCAACTGTCGCTATCTAGCAAGAGAAAGAGAGAGCATGGAGCCAAATTATGACACCAGCAGGTGTGTTCAGAAAATGAAGTCACAAAGTAGGCCTCTGTAAGTCCCGAATCTGGATCACTACAATTATGATATCAATATAACAAGTATTGATGCGGAATACCAATACTTGGTGATTCAAGAACACGAGTAAACACTAAAGAATAACACGGGATTGCTTCAAAACACACGTATATTAAGATACGTCGAGTGCTTAAGCACTTACAATACACGATACCAATACCAAGTGAATGAACAACCTTTACCCTATACATGACATCAACTATATATAGGGAAACCAAAACACCTAAGCCCATGTAAACCAAAAGCCCACCGAGAAAACTAAAGTGTTCCCGGTTTACATACCAAACCCGTAGCCCAAGCCCAAACTATGTAGTCCAAATACAAACCACACAAACTAGGCCCAACAATCTCCCCCTTGGTTTGTAGCTTTGTCTTCAATCATGCTCCACGTAGTCAATACCTGCATCCTTTAACGCACCTGCCCAAAACTGGCACCTGATGATAGATGCAACCATGCTCGTGTATTCTTTGGTAGCCGTTTCAAAGAGTGGATTAGCTACTATCTGGAATGTACTGAGAGTCTTAATATCCCTCTCTCCAAACTTCAACAAGTTTCTAGGATCAACGAATCGGTATTAACCTTTCCCTTTTTGTATCTTGATAATAACGGTGGCAGTCAAAGTGTCATAGAACCAGAACCTCATGTTATCTAGTGTGCCATCCGAAATTGCATCAAGTACAGAAATATTAGTGGCTTTCTTTGTAGCAGGCCACATAACATTGACCATCGTCTTTCCTGTCCTTGGATCCCGAACCCCCTTTGCTTTCTTCAAAAACGACTCTGCAGTTGTCATGTCTGGAAAGCCCCTATCTACTTGACTTCTTAGGAAATTCCAAAAATCTCTACCACGTTTGTCATTTGTCGGGTTGGTGAATGGATAATTAATCAGGTCACTAAGATCCACTTTGGTCCAGGAACCAAAGTCTTTCATCTTCTTGTAATACTCAGTTGTTCCTGACTTCCTCTTTACCCACCATATATTCTTGTCCGCATCAATACCCGATGATAGAACTCCTGATTGATCACCGTATTTTTCAGAGAACCCATTTTGAAAAGTAATGACGAATCTGTCTGGATGATCCGATGATTCAACATTCTGATTTGAGTTCTTCATCACCAGCAGTTTCTTCTTTCCCTTTTCAAATAATTTCTTCTGAATTCTGTCTGATTTCTCTTTGGTGATGGGGGGGAGGGGGCATCCATGTATTGTTTTAGGGATTCCGACTCATCAATGTTGTTGGCTGGACGAATAGGAGAGCCTTTATCTTGATCAACAGTGGACGTTTGAGATACCACATCATCGTTGCTTTTAAACTCATCTCCAAATTTTTGAAATAACTTTTGTTGAAGATAAAGATACAATGTCGTTAAACCACCCATACCAGACTGCAACTCTTTAATCTTGGAATCCTTGTCTGAGTTGTTTGCTTCAAGTTCCCGAATGCAGACATCTTTAACTACCGAATCTTGTTCGAGTTCAAAGACTCGACGTTGTAACGCACGAATGTCTACAGGGGCATCTTCAAGAGCCACACATTTACCCTTGTTCTTAAAATAGGTCTCTTTCATAGCAAGAATTTGAGCAATCTTGTCTGATGTACCTGAGCTTGACTGACCCTGAACAGCTGGGCCAGATGAACCAGAGGGAATATCTGTAGTGTCGGTGTGTGGAGCATCTGTCACAAAGTCAAACTCACTAACAAAATCACTGGACAACAAGTCTTGAATTGATGGCTATGCAGTAGATATATCTAGTTCTACTCGTGTTTCTGGAGCATGTGACTCAGGTTGAGCAGTTTGTTGTTGTGGGCTGATGGTTGTTGTTTGTGTTGGTTCTGTGGTTGTTGTTTCGGCTTCACTATCCAACTCGCTGGATCTCGGATCAACTCTTTTTCATTTACGATGGATGAGATCATCGGTTGGTTTTTCACTCACGTCTTATTCAATGTTTTCAGTAACTGTCTGAGGAGGTTTCAGCACAGTTGACTAAAATAAGGCTTTGGCAGCTTCAAGAGCACTTAATTTTTCAGCACTTGAAAGAGTGTTTTTCTGATGTTGTTCAGCTTCATCTTCTTCATCATCAGAGATTTCAAACGTTGCAGCACGAGGTTGAGCTGGTGCCATGTTCTCGTCAGCAACATGAGCTACGACTGGCACAGCTTCTGTCTCAGTAAATCATCCGAATTTCACCAGAGCATTTAAGCCCCGATATACAACCTTGGACCCTTTTCTGGACTGTTTCATTAACCCAAAGGTGTTGGGTCCCATTGACTTCATATCCAAGGTATCAACAGATCTGACCAGGTCGGTGTAATGAGAATCGAAGATCATCTGTAAAAATCTTGGATACATAAGGAACATCTCCTTCTTCTTCGCTTTCAAATTACTCATCATTTCATTGAAAACGAACTTGGAATAATTGTAATTCCAATCCATGATTAGAGCAACGACAGCAGACATCTGAGTGTGGCTGATTTCGTCTGATCCTCCCTTCCTCCCCGAGATACATGTAAATAACGTGTGTAATAGGTATCTCCAATATGGGTGAAACAATTTCTTGATTGCTAGAGGATAGGTGCCTTCGTAACCCATTCTGGTGAGAACCTCAGTAACTTCAGCAGCAGAGTACCCTGTCAGGTAATCAGGTTGATCCCCAAACATAAGAACTTCTCTAACAATGGCCTCTGTGATTTCAACTGGCTTCTTTTGTACTTTGGAGTCTATAGACATGACTCCATCTGGCCCTCGTGGATTGATTGACGCATTGTTCCAAAACTTGGTGACCATCTTCTTGAATATGACAGGGTTCTCTCGTAGTGCATGAGAGATCCTACAAGTGTTAAGTCTGACTATCATCGAATTGAATTCCTTGTGGGCCATGGGTGGATCAAATAAGTGACCAGCAATGTTATGCGTATCAACAAACTTTAATGGAGTCTGATCAGCCATTTCTGCACCAAACGTATCAAGTTAGTGGATATATAGATTCATTTGATAGTATTTAAAAAATAGTCTATTACTTATAACGGATTTGGGCCACAAAGTTAAAACAAGACAAATAGGACTCATTTGAAAGCCCAAGAGTCACATTAGTTGACCCGAAGGATAAACCAGTATAGGATAAAGCCCAACAATGAGTATTTAGCCCAAACGGAGAGATCTCGGTCAACAGGGGGAGTTCTCGGTCAACGATGGAGTTTTTGGTCGACGAACATCAAAGAAATCAACCAAGAACTGAGTTCTCGGTCAACATTTAACCGAGAACGGGCGTTCTCGGTCAACATTTGTCCGAGAACATGAGTTCTCTGTCAAGACAAGGTGTTCTTGGTCAACGAAAGTCAACCGAGAACCCCTTGACAGCTGGGGACAGAGAATCCCTTGGGTTCCTTCTTGGAATTTGTGCAATCATCTTCAATCCACCGAGATCTCTACTAAAAACTCCATTAAACCTACAACTGGTCGATAATAATCAACCGAAAACCCTTCATTACACCCTAAGATGTCCACCAAAACCCCTAATCATTCTGAATCCACTTTTAATTAATCAGACCATTCATGAAATCAGTTCATGGCAACACCAAGCAAGCCTCTGTCAACACATAGATTTCATATGACTTGTTCATTACCTGTGAATCAAACAAGTGAACAATAATGGATGATTAGTGAAAATTAGTTTTCGGCTTAGAACACTTGAGAGAAAGAGTTAAGGATTTTAATTTGATGAGGGTAATGAAGTAATAAAAGAGGCTTAAGAGTATTTATATTGTAACCAAAGCAGGCCGAAAACTCTTAATGGGCTCAAAACAGTGGGCAATCCAAGCAGAAACATAACCAAACAATCAGGTGATCCAAAAAACCTTAGAAGCCCAATTTGAAAATAATCTCAGTTTATACAAACGTTAACATTGCCGCCCTTTTTATGAAAAGATCCGAATATGGAATCATATCGTTTGAGAGGCTGTCACTAGGATTCATGTTCAGCGTTATTATGACATAAAGTTAAACACAAAAAATCCACATTAACATACACAGAAACTCCCTTGAATTTTTATACAGTCGGGATCAAATTTCAGCTTTTGTAAAATTGCCGCCCTTTTTATGAAAAGATCCGAATATGGAATCATATCGTTTGAGAGGCTGTCACTAGGATTCATGTTCAGTGTTATTATGACATAAAGAGATAGGTTGATAGAAGGTATAACATACTTAGCATGAATGTCATTGCATCAGTGATATAATTAAGGTTCATTTAAGCATAAAGCTTAGATGGACATCACTTATGGACCTGTGATGCCTCCTATCTCTTCTCAAAGCGTATTTGGCTTTCCCCAGATCACCCCAATTTGACTCTAACCCCCTAGTGCTTGATCAAAAGATTTTATATATAGTAAACAATTTTAAGCTTTAAAGTTGAACGTTGGACTTACAAGCCATCCGGACTTACATGCCTTTCATTCTAGACATGACAAGACTTATTTTGTGCCCCCATCTTTGTAGTTCTAGTTTGACCCTTTAAGCTTTTGAAAACATAGATTTTTTCTTAGGATAAAAGAATGGGATAAAAAGAAGCTCTTTACATTTTTTTAATCATGCTTAGCAAACATTTTTTTTTTGAAGCAAATCTTTTTTTTTTAACATAATACAATATTTTTGGTAATCAAGACACTAACGGGCTCGTGTATGACTGGGTAGTTGCTTTTCTGCTTATCATTCAGAGAGATGTATCTGGAAACATGCACATGTCTTCAAAATGACTCTCCACATTAAGTTTAGCAAATTTAGTTTATATCACTTTAACTTTTACACATCATGGAAAGCTACCATACAAATCAATGACTGTTCTAGAGCCTTTTAAGCTTAATAACTTCACCCGTTAGGCACACAAAAACAATTTATCTATCAATTTCCAAAGGTTGGATCAATTCTCATTTAATAATATTTTGAAGCTTCTAGATGCTGTTAACTGAATAGTAATATCACTTCCCAGGGAGTTAAGTAAAACACACGTGTTAGGAATTCAGTCACCCCGGTCACTTTAAGCTTTCAGGTGAATGGCTATCCATTATAACCACAAGTGGTTAACCAGACCAAACATGCATGAAAACACATGCCCTTCCAGCTCAGAGCTACCGACATAATTTTAAGTGAAAGAATATGAAACACAAAACACATCATAGTCGCCCCAGGTGCTTTCAGTTGTAAGGTAAATGGCTATCCTGTGAAACTACAATTAGAACACAGGACCAACCATATACAAGTATATGTCCTTCTGTTTCAACGCGGATCTAATACATTTACTACAAACAGATCTCAGATCTGTATGAATACTATTAATCCTATATCACGGATCTAGCACATAATTACGTTTGATTATATATGTTATATCTATTATCAGTATTAGTGTATGTAAGTATGAATAATATTAAGATGAAGATCGAGAGAAATTCGGACAGAGTTTCGTTAATTATCTCTCAAAAGCTTAGATTATGTGAACAGTGTTCACCTATAAATAGAAGACAGACCTAGTTCGTTAACATCCCCTAACGAACTAGAGTCCGCTTCGTTACATACATTACAAACGAAATAACTTAACGAATCACCCTCTGATTCGTTAAACATCCTTAACGAATCAGAGGAGACTTAACTTAAGATCTAGTTCGCTAAACATCCTTAGCGAACTAGATACATACATAGCGAACTAACTAAATACTTGTTTATTACATTAAACAAAAACGAAAAATACATTACTGATAATTACAAAGACTCAAGACGCAAAACCGTGCACTAACAGACACCCCCCTCGTCTTGAGCTCTTTGTCTTTGTCTTCACTTGAAATGCTTGGACTGCCAGTCTCTGCAACTATGAATTCCATTTTCATAACAAACATGCACAACGCGTTGGAATTGCATAGCCAGGTCGTAGTCTTCATTGCGCTCGATCAGAATCTGGTTCTTGTGTAGCACGTCATTGTCTGTTTCAGATAAATTTACCAACCACATAGGGTCGATTATCTTGATAAGCTCAGTCTTCAGTCCTTTACCAAGCACAATGACGGCCTGGCCAGTACGATTGTCGTAGTACCATCGGTCAAACGAGAGATGCATGTGTTGGGGCATCGTCTTCACAGGTACCCGCTTCTTCGTCTTTGGCGGCTTTACCTTAAGAACAAGTTACCTCCAGCCAGTCCTTGGATCAATCTCGTCAATCCATTTACGTCTCGCGACCTGGGGCTTGAAGAACTTGAAGCCATGATTGACCTCGAACAGTAAGTGTTGATGAAACCACTCAGCTGTCTGGTAGCCACCACGATTGGTAAATGGGCGGTGCGCTAGGGTACGAACATCCCATCGCGGTAATGTCAGAACGTCCATTATCGTTTCGTAGTACCGGATCCCCTTCTCCAATTTAACTAACATACTTTAAGCTCAGAATCATAAAGCCAAGAGACGATATCACCATGTACCTTGGATACAGTCTTGAAGGAGGTTACCTGGTTTGCCTTAACCCAAGTTGCAGCTATGTCTTTTCGTTCTTGATCAACATACCGATACGCCTTGATAATTTTACCCGCCGCTTTATAGCTGAACCACTTAGCAATATCGTCATCGGTTGGATTTTCAATCGAGTTGAACCGATTGTCCACAACCTTCTTACCCTTTGACGTCTTTTCCAACTCATATTCAGCTGCTTTAACCGTTTGTTCATCAAACACTGGAGCACCTTGATCAACGTTTGTGTGTTGAAACAAGTCCGGATACTCCTCAGCAGTGACGTCTTCCATCTCAACATCCTCGTCTTCATAAATAAAATCCGTATTCATTTGAATAGACGGATCCTCTGATATACCTTCCTCATTCACTACCTCAACGTCAGGCTCAGTCTCTAACACAATTAACTGTACATCATTCAACCCAAGCAGTATGGAAATCTGCTCTCGTGTCAGAGGCCTATCAACAAACTCACCAACCTCTATTTCATCCCTGTTCACCACACTTCTAACCACCCATGATCCATCCACAAATATCACAGTGTTAGCATCAATCATTTCAATTGGCTTAGCGGCAGTTGGATCCTGATACACAACAACCTGTTTACCCGAGTCCTCACCGCCACTTGTACCAGCACCGGAAGACGAGCCATGCGTTTGTTTAGGCTCACCTCCTGCACCAGACTCGTCAGGATCTTGATCATCATTTTTGAGTTTCTTTAAGGCATCCTCTTTGCAAGTTAGCTGCTAGATTAGATCCTCTTGTTCCTTCATTTTCACCCCGTGAGACTCAACAATCGCACGTAGCGCTTTAGTCTCCTTTTGACAAAAAGAAATATAACTCATCATCCGTCTTTGATTCTCCATAAGTCGTTCCTGATTCTGACGGTCAGCAGACATTTGGTTTTCATAAAGATGAAGAAGATTCAACAGCATATCAGTCTGACGGTTCGGTGGCAAGTTGTACAGGGATGGATGAACAGGTTGGATTGGTCCTTGAGGCCGAGTAATTTTCATAGAAGAGACATCACTGGGAGGAGGAGGAGGAAAAAGAAACCTCATGAATGGTGTTGGAGGGGTAGTAGATGATGTAGCAGGAGGCCTTGGGATTTCAGATAAAGCCATCTGTGGAATCAAACCAAGCCTTTCATGAGACACCATCGTTGTTGTTAATGTGAGCATCGGAGTGCTAGTAGTGGACGGCACTACCGAACGTTGAGTCGTTGTTTGACGAGGTGGTTGTTCTTGTGTTTGTTTTTGATGCCCTTGATCAGCAATCGGTGGATCTTGATTCAATTGATCAGCCATTTTACTGAATAAATTAGAACGAGTGTAAGTAATGTTAAGATATAATACAATTAACATCAATTTATCTATATATGGTGTATTTAATTTTATAAGTCGTGTGTAATTAGTATATTTACGCGTTTAGACGATTGGAAGAAATGATTAATTACAAAGATTAATTAATTTCAATATTTAAAAGAAAAATGTCATTCGTTAGATTATCACTCTGATTCGTTACAAACTTGTAACGAATCAAATGATTCGCTATCAGGTAAATAAGTTAACGACTTAAAATTAGCGAAATACTATAAAAGGAACGAACTAGAACCTCTTTTGTTATGACTTGACGAATCCACATCGGATTTGTTAGAGAACTTATTCACAAATCTAATTCGTTTGAATCTTTAACGAATTGGACACGAAAAAGTTCCAATTCGCTAAAGTTAACGAATGGCCCTAAAAGCTTAATCTTTGACTGTCCTGGTCAAAGTTAAAATTGAATAAGAACACCGAAGGTCAACATGATAAACCCAGGTTCGATTATCCCATATTTATCGTTGAATAACCTAATTGTCATATGAAACGATCTCATAAACACACTGTGAATCAAATGGTGTCGATTCGAGGTTCAACCATATGAAATAAGTTAACTATACTCGAAGTTTTAACAGAGCCTAAAACCCCGAACATATGATCATTTAATCGACCCGGCAAACTATAATACCAAGGGTTTCAGAATCACATTCCGACCAAAATGGAACCAAAATAAACTACACTAACACAGTATAACGATGATTTATCAGGGTTCATCAAACCGCAAAACCCTTAGAACAAAATTGCATAAATAGACTATCAAAACAATGCCATTTTTTTGACGTAAAGCATAAAGATGTGATAATCTATACCTTAGCAACACAATGGAATACTCGAAAGATCGAAATTCGAAAATCAAAAATTCAGAGAAAAATTTTGAAAAAGGTTGCTTTAGGTATAAGGAAGAAATAGGAACAGTGAAAGGACGATTCGCATTATTCTTGTCCTTTATACACAGTCCTTGCACAATTTTCAAGACACGAATAAGACTGATTCGCTATGAATTTGAACTGAACGAATTAGCTAATTCGTTCCAAAACTTATCCACAAAGTGTAGCGAATCAGTTTTGATTCCTTGTCTGATTCGTTTAAATATGTATAACGAATTAGGAGTGGTTCGTTACAGAGTGCGGAAGCGAATTAGGTGAGCGAACAAGAAAGTAGTTCGCTAGAGAGCCACCTAATTCGTTATCCATACTTAACAAATTAACTTTTATTTAATTTTAACTCAAATAATTAAATGAAATAAATAAAAATTTATTAAATATTATCCAATTAATAAATAAATTAATATTAAAAGAATTACCGAGGACCTTTTATCCCGATAATCAAATATTTTAAATAGGTTTCACGTTTCCGAAACATAACTTAAAAAAATATTAAATAATATGTAAAGTAAAGAGATAAAATATTTTTGGTATTTTGTGAAAAAAAATTAAAGAATTTATTTAAAGAAATATCCGAAAAATAGACAATTTTTTTGTGTTTTTATATGATTTTCCAAAAGCAGTACATATTTTTGTGTTTTTGTTGAGTTTGAGCAGAGAATCATATTGACTAAAATGCCCTTCCATCATAGTTTTATATTTCAGCGATATTATGACTAGCGTTAAGTCGGTCATTGATATTGTTTCCCACTTAAATCTTATAACAAACCTTCGAGCATTTATGTGATATAATTTATGGTTCAATTAGCGCACAGAATATCAGAAACTATCAGCCCCTAATCTTAGTTCAAGCTTAATTTGATTTTTAACAAATCACCCCAATTTATTTTTTTAATACCAGTTGAGAATTTGAGCAATGCATCAAGTTTCCTTTACCGTGAGTGAGTATGCACGAGTCCATCTGTTGGCTTACATACATTGTATCCCCTGGGGTCCGTTTCTTATTGGTATTGAGACGCACGGAAGGGAGGAACAATTGTATGAATAACAGCGGATTTTGATCAAGTTAGTAATTTGGATTGTACGAAGTACAACAGTGATCAAGTTTAATGACTTTGGGGTTGCACTAAAAGCGAGTGAAATATTCATGCATATGAATACCCTGATGATTAAGCCGCATAAAGATTCACAGTGTCCAGAATCCTAACGCTTGTTATTTGCTTTATTAAATTTTTGGGAGATCAACAACTAAAAGGCTTGAGTATGACCGGTTATTACATTTCTGCCGTCTTCACCGAGACTGTTACTAGAGACTAACACCTCTTTCAATTTGGCTTTTCTTTAGGTTTATATCACTTACTTTACTCTGACAGCTTGTTTAAGACCTATCAATGCACCAATGATTAAGCACACAGTCTTTTAAGCTTATTTCTTACTGGATTTGGGGTCAAATAATCAATGTACTATCATTTTCTCTTTTTTGATTTAAAAACTCAAAATTTTGAGGAGCATAATAAAAAAGAATTTAATCGCCCCATTTAATTTGAGTCTATGGATAAATGGCTATCCTATCCATCTACATGTAGATAACATGACCAAAACATGCAAGCATGCTCCACAAACTTAAATAACTGATAAAATTTTCAGCGAGAAAATAAAGTTGAAAGCTTAACGAACGCCCCAAGTACTATCCATTTGTCAGGTAAATGGCTAACCCGAAGATTTACAAGAAATTATCAGGACCAAACATATACAAGTATATGTCTTTCAAAATAGAAGCAAAAAACATAATTTTCAGCGAACATAAGCAAAAATCTTTTTGGGTTTTCTCTTTACAAACTTAAAAACACTATCTCTTTGTCTTTTTAGAATTTTCTTTATAAACAGGAAAAATACATTCTTTTTGATATTTTCTAATTTTAAAATGTTTTTGGTTTTTCAAAAATTTAAAATAAAACAAGAAACAACACAATATTTTTGATTTTTCAAAATTTTCTAATGTTTTTGGGTTTTATCTATACAAACTAAAAGCACAATATTTTTGTATTTTCTAAGATTCACCCCCCAAAACCTAAAAAAATAAAATTTAAACTAGAACAAACTAAAATAAAGATAATTATCCTAATTTTAGGATCTCAGCAAGGGTCTTCAATCCATTTAAACCAAGCAGAAAGTTAAAACGTGTTTTATCAAAGGCTTTGGTAAATAGATCGGCTTTCTGAAAATCAGTATGTACTTTCTCAAGATCAATTAATTTCTTTTCATAACAATCTCGTATAAAATGATATCGAATTTCGATATGTTTCGTTTTAGAATGTTGTACGGGATTCTTGGTGATACTAATAGCAGCAGAATTATCAATCAAGATGGGGGTAGTAAGAAACTTCAAACCGTAGTCGCGAAGATGTTGTTCTATCCACAAAACCCGGGAACAACAACTCGAGGCTGCAACATACTCAGCTTCGGCGGTTGAAGTGGAGACTGTTGTCTACTTCTTACACTGCCAGGAAACAAGCTGGCTCCCTAAGAATTGACATCCCGCTGTAGTAGACTTGAAATTGATCTTGCATCCTCCATAGTCTGAGTCAGAGTATGCGGTAAGATTGAAAGTATCATCTTTGGGGTACGCTTGACCGCAGCTAGGTGAGTCACTCGGGGACTACCTTGGTACCTAGCACAAAAACAAACAACAAACATTATGTCGGGTCGAGAAGCAGTTAAATACATTAGTGAACCAATCATAGCACGATAAAGGGTCGGACAACGGTATCCTCCAATTCATCCGGTGATAAATTGTGACCCACGGGAAGAGGAGTAGAAGGGATTTTTCCGACAGTAATCTTAAATCAGCTCAAGACGTCGTTCACATATTTTGTCTGATGAATGAAGATTCCCTTCGCAGACTGATGAACCTGCAACCCTAAAAAAAATTCATCTCTCCCATCGAACTCATCTCAAACTTTGTTTGCATAGACTTCTCGAACTCCTTACACAACATGTCGTTAGTAGACCCAAAGATTATGTCATCAACATAAATCTGAACGAGGAGAAGATCATTACTAATATTCTTATAAAACAAAGTGCAGTCGACAGTTCCACATTTGAAACCATTATCACTCAGATGGTCGGCAAGCGTGCCATACCAAGCTCTCGGGGCTTGATGTAGACCATATAATGCCTTGTTTAATCGGTAAACACGGTCAGGATAATCAGGATCTTCAGAACCTGGAGGCTGTAAAACAAACACTTCCTCATGAAGTTCACCATTGAGAAAAGCACTCTTGACATCCATTTGATAAACTTTAATATTCTTATAAGCAGCATATGCCAGAAAGATTCGAATCGACTCTAATCGTGCAACTGGAGCATATACTTCAGTATAATCAATACCCTCTTGCTGATGAAAACCTTGCACCACTAAACATGCTTTGTTTCTCACAATTACCCCACGATCATCTTTCTTACACTTGTATACCCACTTAGTCGGAATCGCTTTCTTGACTCTAGCAGGTTTATCGATAAGATCCCAAACACCTAAACGTGCAAATTTCTGTAATTCTTCTTGCATGGCTTCTACCCAAGAAGGATCTTGAAGTGACACACGAGGAGTCGTTGGCTCAACTTGAGATAGAAAACAAGTGAATTTAGCAAGATTTACAATCCCAGACGAGTGTACGTCAGCATAAGCACATAAGACATTATTTTCACTTGAAGAAGCAACTTGATGTCGTGTTTGAACTCCCACATCAAGGTCTCCAATAATGTTTTCTTGTGGATGGTAATTATGAATCCTGAGAGTAGGATTCTCAGAAACAGCAACATTTTCAAATAAATTAGTGTAATGTTCACCCAATTCAGGAGATGAAACATCACTATCAAGTTCAGGAACTTGATCTACAACTGCATTATCATCAGATGAAGTAGAAGCATTATCATAATGAACAGGAGACTCATTATCAGGTTCGTCAGTTGGAGCAACTATTGGAGCTTCAACATCATTTAACTTACAAACCTTGGAATTTCCAAATGTTCTTCAAAGTAAGCACGAACTAAATCTTCATCAGGATGATCGGTCGTTGGAGTAAATGAATTAAATAAGCCATCATAGTCAAACATCCAGTCTGGACCTTTTCCTTTAGAAGGAGTAGTATACTTTTGACAGTCCACATGGTACCATTCTTCAACACAACCGGATGTAAAATTAAACACTCTTTTCTTAGGTGACGCATACCCCAAGAAATAACCCTCAATGGCTTTTTCATCAAACTTTCCCACATCCTTTTTCAACATAGTACAAGGACACCCAAATGGTTCCAAGTACTTTAAATTAGGTTTACGATTATTCAACAATTCATAACTGGTCTTCTTGAGTCTTTTAATAGTTAGAAATCGATTGAGTGTATAACAAGAAGTATTCACCGCCTCATTCCAAAACTGGACAGGAAGCTTTGAATCAGAAAACATCGTTCTAGCAGCTTCAATCAATGTTCTATTCTTTCTTTCAGCTACACCGTTCTGTTGTGGTACATATGGGGCACTGTATTCTCGATGAATTCCTTTTTGGATACAAAAGAAATCTAATACGGTATTTTTAAATTCAGTGCCATTGTCACTTCGGATTCTCCTCACCTTTTGCTTGTATAGTGATTTGATTTTAGTGATTAGATTTTGAACAAGACCCGGTGTTTGATCCTTTGAACTCATAAACAAACCCATGAATATATTGAATAATCATCTGTAACTACTAGGCAATACCAGTCTCCAGAAATACTCGCACGATTCACTGGACCAAATAAATCCATATGAAGTCGTTCAAGCGGGGTATCAATGGAATCTAATAACTTAGATGGGTGCGGTTTCTTCTTTTGTTTGCCCTTCTTGCAAGCAATACAGTGATCGGATAACTTAAAATTCTTTAATGACACACCCCCGACCAGATCATTTGCCATCAAGTAGTTCATCTTTCGAACATGTATATGACCCATTCTTCGATGCCAAACAACTGAATCTTTCTCGGTTGCTTTCGAGACAAAACATGTTTCGATCGATGTAAATACTTTAGAATTCATATTCAAAACATAAATATCATTTGATCGAGGTGATCACATGAAAACCATGTCCTCGAGAATCACATAACCCGGTTTCAAAATCAGACACTCTTTATCTGTAAATACTGTAGTGTATTGTTTATCACAGATTCGCGATACACTCAATAAATTATGGTCCACTTTATCACAATAGTTAACCTTTTCAAAAGTAATCTTCCCATTTGAAACATCACCTTCCTGTGTAATCATACCCCCAGAATTCCCAGCAAACGCCACATAACCCCCTTGAATATTTCTCACATTTGTTAAGATGTTGAGATTCCCAGTAATATGACGAGAACATCCACTATCCATGATCCAGTTTTCACCATAGATGGTCTTGGATGTACCCTACACACAAATGAAAATGATTAGTTCAAAAAGGTAGCCCAGGCCTCGGTCTTGGGCACCTTTTGGTTTCCTTGAGAAAAATTAACCTTAGTTGCATTCAATTGTTGTTCAGCAACTTGAGAATAAGTTACACGTTTCTTAGACTTTCGTCTTAGATATGCAGCTTGAACTATATTTGAATTAACATTTTTGCATAATGGTTCAGTAGGAATAAACTTAGATTTAACGGAACCATGAGTTTCATTCACATGAACAACTTTTCGAGGATGTACATTCGAAAACATAATATGAGTATCATCAGCATACGACACAGGTCGTTTCAGAATTTCCTGTACCAGAGGAACTGGTTTGGAGTGGTCCTTGATAAAAGGATGAAGATTCTGAGAGTTCTTCTGACCACAATTTCTTACCACATGACCTTGTTGACCGCAAAGAAAACAACTTCGCATGTCAACATGATGATGTTGAAAATTTGTTGGAACATGTGACACAGATGATGAATGATGACCCACATTTTTGGTCATGCTCTTAGCAAAATCATCACATAATTCAGATTTTTTTTTCAAGTAAAAATCTAAATTAGAACAATTTGAAAAACTTTTCAATGTATCTGTCCCAGTTGACTTCACAAGTTGAACCTTTTTAGCTTGTTTTAAAACTTGCTTTGCTTTAGTCAATGGATCAGATGGAGCTGATGTTTTCGATTGAGCATACAAAAGTTCAAGTTCATGAATCTTGGAAGTTTCATTGTGAAACACACTCTCAATCAGTTCAGGTTTAATGATACTTATTGGAATGTCTTTCTCAGTGAACATAGTGTCCATCCCCTTTAACTTAAACACACGAGCAGATGACGGCTTCGATGCATTAGGATTTATGAAACGCAACAAATCCTCATCAGAAATTTTGGGTTTTTCTGGTTTCTTAGCCTTCACTGGTTTAACATGAACATCTTGTTTCATCTTAGTTGTGTGTGAACCATACGCAGCCTCCTCAAATTCATGAGGTTCACACAGTATGTGATTATAACTTGGAATGTTCTTGTTCTTGTGTATAATTTCAGGTTCAAACACATCCTCAATAATAACTTTGTCAACATTTTTAACAAAAACTTTGTTACTTTGAACATGAGGTTTTTGAGTTGAAGATGGGGTTTAAGACCTTTAGTAGTAACAGGTTTTGATTTTTCTGAAATCACAGGTTCTTTAAGAATAACATCTTCCTCAGTTGGAGCAAAAGGATTAATTTTATAATCATTGTTGGTGCATTTTGTGACCGTCGCTATGCAATTCTGATCAGAGGAAACGAAGTACGAAGTTAGAACAACTTCACCATAGGCGAAGTTATAACAACTTCGCCATAGGCGAAGTTGTAACAACTTCTGCCATAGGCGAAGTTATAACAACTTCGCCTACTGGCCCAAGCCCAAGCCCGCGAAGTTGTTTCGATATATATATATGTGTCTTGTTTAGGTTTGAGTATCCAAAAAATTAGAGTATTGTGTGTCTAGTTCAAGTAGCTAGAGAGAAACCGAGAGGGAGAGTCGTGTGGGACGGCCCGAGGTAGAGCTCACCTCGGGTCGGCCATCATTTGTTTTCGTGTTTGGTATGTAATGTGTTTCGGTTTTATAAAAAAGATCTGCAGATGTGTTTATCCCATTCGTGTGTTTGTTCGTGTGTTTGTATGTGTGTAATCGTGTTCTTCGTCTTCTACACCAATAAACGAGTCTAGGAGGATTCCGCACTCCTAGACCTTGTGCGGATCTCGTATCGATCGGCGACGCCCCAGGGGACTTACAAGTGGTATCAGAGCCTTAGGCTCTTATGCTATGGTTCGAGATCTGCGTTTTGGTGTTTCTGTCACGTTTCTGATGCGTTTTTGGCCGAACAGCCGCCGCAGGCGAAGTTATAGGGTTCAGGCGAAGTTGTCGCTTAAATTTTAGGGTTTAGGCGAAGATATAAGGTTAAGCGAAGTTATGGCCAGGCGAAGTTATGGACAGGCGAAGTTAAGGAGGGGCGAAGTTGACTTTTAGGCGAAGTTGACTTTTAGGCGAAGTTGACTTTAGGCGAAGTTAAAAAAAAAGCGTTTGGAGTTTTCGTCTGTATGGCCAGGTGTACACGATTATTGTGAGACCTAAGACGTTGTTCCGTCAACGAGTGAAACTTGTTATCTCTTGGTCTTACGTGTGAACAAATACGTGTCAACTCTGGATATGGAGTTGAGGTTGTGAATGGGATATTGATTGAAACTGGATATTGACACATATTTGGGTGTTTGTGGGCAAATGAAATAGTTGTTGTTCGAGGTTGACCAACTGAAGAAAGTCAAATTGAACTGAAGGTTTTTGTCATTACTGGATTGCGATCAGAGCATATTATTTTTGTTATTTTCAAGGCGTTCGAGAATTGGATCCTGAAACGTGATGCTTATTTATTAAAGTGAAAATTCTGGAACAAGTTGGATTTAATCGGGAATTAAAGTGTTTATGTTCTTGATCGTTATCCCTGGTGATTGAAGATGCTTCGGATTAATTAATGGTCATGTGTGTTAGATTCTGTCAAGGTGGTTTTGTGATGAAATTGATCACTTGATGTTGAGTAGTTGAAGATTAAACCTTATCGTATGCCGACGTGTTGGTGAAGTTGTGGAGGGAGCCCAACTTCACGTGTTGGTGAAGTTAGAAGAACTTCACGTGTTGTGAAGTCAGAAGGACTCACGTGATTGGTTGAGATGATTAATTAGGCACGGGGATGCATGCATTTCAAAGACCTCAATCTATATAGTCGGAGAAGCTTACACTGAAGGGGAGATCGGATATGGAAGACGCTGGGTGATTGGTAGATTTGTGAAGCTACAAGACAGTTTCAGACACGGCTGGTTGAAGAGCAAACAGAAGATCATCAGTTAAGAGGGAGTCTGTTGGTGCATGTTTTGTAACAGACGATCTTTTGTGTTTGTTAGAATTGAGAGCAATGGTCAAAGGGGAGTCTGTTGGTGCATTTTGTGACCGTCGCTATGCAATTCTGATCAGCGGAAACGAAGTACGAAGTTAGAACAACTTCACCATAGGCGAAGTTATAACAACTTCGCCATAGGCGAAGTTGTAACAACTTCTGCCATAGGCGAAGTTAGAGCAACTTCGCCATAGGCGAAGTTATAACAACTTCGCCTACTGGCCCAAGCCCAAGCCCGCGAAGTTGTTTCGATATATATATATGTGTCTTGTTTAGGTTTGAGTATCCAGAAAATTAGAGTATTGTGTGTCCAGTTCAAGTAGCTAGAGAGAAACCGAGAGGGAGAGTCGTGTGGGACGGCCCGAGGTAGAGCTCACCTCGGGTCGGCCATCATTTGTTTTCGTGTTTGGTATGTAATGTGTTTCTGTTTTATATAAAAGATCTGCTGATGTGTTTATCCCATTCGTGTGTTTGTTCGTGTGTTTGTATGTGTGTAATCGTGTTCTTCGTCTTCTACACCAATAAACGAGTCTAGGAGGATTCCGCACTCCTAGACCTCGTGCGGATCTCGTATCGATCGGCGACGCCCCAGGGGGACTTACAATCATTGTGAAATGGTGGAGGAATTTCAACAAAACCTATACCTTTCTTTGAATCTTTTTGTTTTCCAGAAACTTCTATAATTTCATTTAACAGAAAAAAGAAGAATTTCGAAATTTACCCAATTTGTTCTTTAACTCAAGGACCTCATTCTCAAGTTCGGTTATCTTCGAACGTTGTTTCAAAATTTCTTGAAACTTTTGATCATTAATTGTCATTTTCACAGATAACTCAGCTTTGAGATCATGGTTACTTGTCGACAATGCTTCAATCTTTTCACGAGATCTCATTTGAGATTCGAGAGATTGTCGATAAGTATCCTTTAGAGAAGCAATTTCTCTCACTAAATTGTCATTGTGATTCTTTAAAGATTCTAACTTAGGTTTGTTAGATTCACAGTCAACACAATTTACTTTAACTGATGATGTAGCAGAAATAGAATGACTAACCTCATTGATCTTAGCCATGCAAGCAAAGACAGTTGTAGGCTTGTCATAGAAATCATCAGAATCCGATCCAGAATCATTATCAGAAGATACCTCACTTCCACTAGCATCATGAAAATCTTGAGTCAACCCAAACAAAGCCAGATTAGCTTGAGTATAGTTGAACAATAGTCGTTGTGACCAATCATCTCCATTAGCTAACATTGCTTGTGACCCAGAACTTGATGGTTTCTTCTCAGCATCATTACCTCGTGGTGTTGAAGAGTTTGAATTTTGACCACAGGACCAGTATACTCCTTTTTCGGTTTGTCACATTCTTTTGCAAAATGCCCAAATTCTTGACAGTTATAACATTTCACATTTAACTTGTCAAATCCCAACTTCTTGTTCAGGGCAGGAAGATCTTTTCCTATTCTTTGCATAAATCTTTTCACCTTACGAACAATCATTGCCATGTTCCACTTTAAATCCATGATTTCTAAGTCGTTTGGATCAATCTGATCATAGTCTTCATCAGTCAGATCACTAGTAGCAATTTTGCTACTCACCAGATTTTCATAAGAAGTCATGAAAGCTGATAAAAAGGCAAAATTTTGTTCAACTTCTTTCATGTTGACGTTTGGAGGTGATGAGTGTTGATTTGTAGTGGATGGCCCGAACCAGCAGAAACATTTGGTGATCCAGAGTTACCAGCAGTATAGAAACATGCTCTAGGATCACTATAAATTGTTGTTTCATTTTCTCTTGCTTTCTGTGTCAGAAAAGCAGTGATCGGTGAAATTGTTTAACTTAGAGGCATGCTACCACCATAGAAAGCAGGATCTTGGCTTTCCTTTGATGATTTTTGACACTTGAGATCATACTCACGAGCTTCAATCTTTTGTAAAAACTCACTTGCAGTCAAGTCTTCATTGAAATAATTGTTTTCTTTTAATACCATTAGAAAAGTAGAGTAAAAACTGTTGAGTCAAGAAATTGACCTAAGGGGGAGATTGTTGAGTCAAAGATTTGACCTAAATGAAGTACATGGAAGATTGGAATCTTCTCAACCTCCTCTGATTTCGCTAAGTAATGGATCCGAGCATACCTTAGACATCCGAGCAAGCTTTTACTTAGCCGGGTACGATATTTTGCCTACCGGGCAAGGTTTACTTCAAGTAGTCTTCTTTAGTTGATATCCGAGCAGGGTTTGCAAATTAGTGCATTGCCGGGTAAGGTACACTAGTTTATGTAAATCCGGGCAAGGTTCACTTTATCAAGCAAGTCTGTTCTTCAGAGCCAAGTATATTACTCTTCCGAGTAAGGTTTGGTTGACCAAGTCCAAGAAGCCAAGTGATTGGAAGATCGGGCAAGGTATTCATTAATAAGTATGATCCATGTATGCTTGATAATCTAAAGGAATATCTCTAAGTAATATCGGGCAAGGTTCAGCTCGAGCAAGGAACAGTACTCCCGAGTACACTTTTCTAATAAGTTATTTTATAGGAAAGAGCTGAAATGGATCATTGAAGAACAAGGTTGCTCGTAAGGAGTTGTTAGGCAAAGTCTGACAAAGTCAAGAAGACTGAAGTCTACTCGGTGAGTATTTTACTTGGTAAAATACTCTTCAAGTAAAGTCTACCCGGAAACTGATCCCGAGCACACTTCTATGTTACCAAGTTATGAAGGATGGCCGAGCATACTCGGAAAGACAAGATTGATGCAAAGCCTACCCGGAAGACTTGCTTTACACTTAGTTTATTTTGAATATGTAATTTGAATATGTATGATTGTATTTAAGGTTTCTAGAATGAATGACAGCTACCCTAGGTTGGCAGGCCTATAAATAGAATGTTTAGGGCACGCCGCCAAAGAGAGAGGAAACGGACTTTGAGCCTTTACACTTTTCGGATAAGAAAGAATATTTCTTGAAAGTGACGGCTGTCCTAGGATTCCTAAAAAACCCTAAATCGATTATCCACTTTATATGATGAAAATTATATAGATGGAAATCCTGAGTGAATCCTGTGTGTGCTTTCTACCTTTGATTATTCTTTGCAACCGTATGTTTGTTATTGATTTCGCCTTTAACAAACGGATATCTTTCTAAATATAGCAACCCGTCATTAACTCTCTTGTCAACACATTAATCTGTGTGAGTTATGACATGATTAATTAAGATCCAGGTGAAATCGAGGGGCTTGTTTCTCTCAAAATGTTTTCTTGTTCCCTTAGAGCATCAGCAGCAGCTTCATCATCTTCTCTAAACAATACATCCTTTTCAGGATATGTCATAACAGGCTCTTCTTCTGTAACTTTGGCTTTTCCCTTTTCCAGCCTTTTCTTTAAATCTTCTTCACTTTCTGTAACTGATGTCTTGGAGCATTCTGCTTGTTCATTTTCTGGTTCAGTGAGCACAATCTCCTTAGTAGCAGTATCTTCATCATTCATTACTTCAGTGTCTACTTCTGTAAGTATGTCAGTCAAGACATCAGTAGCAATATCAGTAGAATTAGTATCAATCTTGTCAATCTCAGAAATTTCCAACTACATTTGATCCATTTTTGCGATCAAGTGATTGAATCTCGTTGTCATTACTTCAACCGTCTCACCATTGAGTAAATAAAAGTTTCTGAATTGAAACTTAAGCATCACCATTTTGCTTTCAGCCGTGTTTCCCATACTTCTCATTCGGATATGTTGAAACAGAGAGGCACAGATTTTGATACTACCCACTTGGTGAAATATATTTTCAGGTAAAGCCATGGTTAGAGTAGAGTAGGCTTTTGTTTCAATCTCTAATGATTTCTTCTCTTCTTGTGAATAGTGAGATATAGCTTTAGGTCTGAATCCGATAGTCTCATCCCCAATCATAGGAACAGTATAAACTTTATCTAAACAATATGAGCAGTCAGGATGAACTGATCCTAGATGAGCACGAGACTTAGGTTCCCATTTGGCAAAGTTACTGAAATTCATAAATCTTGGACATTTCAAATGTGACCCTATCTCGGTATCAAATTGCAACATTTGTTGCATTAACATATTTTGTGAGGCTAGTGCATACATACCAGCCATTTTGACAAATATCAAAAATTTAGGGTTTAAATGTAAAGAACTGTGAACAGTTGTAGCGAACTGTGAACAGTAAACTAACGAATCAAATCTTAACGAATCTAAGATTGATCAGATAGCGAATCACGCTTGATCTTAGCGAATCAATCCAAACGAATCAGAAAGTCAACAAATCAGATTTAACAGAAAGTCAAATTAACGAATCGACTAACGAATCGACTAGCGAATTGCTAAGTGTAATCTTGATGAATTAGAAGATTTTCAGTAGCGAATCACTAAGGTAGACTTAGCGAAATAGATAACGAACCAGCTATAGTTGATAACGAATCAACTAAAGGCGAATCAGGTTGTTACAACGGTTTGTAACAAATTCCAAGGTAGACACGTGTCACACGAATCCGTTAACACGAATCAGATGATTTAGCGAACTGATGAAACGAATCAATGATAACCTTTAGCGAATTGATGAAATATGTTAACGAATCAAGTTCAAATTAACGAATCAAACTTGAATATTCATATCTTCAAATCTTCAAAGAAGATTTCCAGAAATCTGGAAATGAAGAACATGAACCCAGAAAATTCAAATCTGTAATACTCTTTTAATTCATAACCAAATCACACCAATAAACTATCAAATTACTCGCAAAACAATCACGAATCCAAATCAACAGTACTCGTAACTCAATTCACAAACGACCAAAACCAATTTGACCAAAAATCATACCCTGTTTTTCGGCCAAATTCAGATCCAAACATACCAATCCGAAACACAACCAATATCCAATTCCAATCCTCCAAACCTTTCCTATACCTTAACCAACTCAAATCTAGTCCAAACCTTCCATAATTCAATCAGTTATACTTAAATTGATTCAAAATTAATCAAAGAGAACCTTAATAATACGTAATACTAATTACCAGTCTAATAACCAAATAAACACCCAAATCAAGCGTAATTGAGCCCCGAAAGCTCTGATACCACTTGTTTGAACACGGATCTAATACATTTACTATAAACAGATCTCAGATCTGTATGAATACTATGAATCCTATATCACGGATATAGCACATAGTTACGTTTGATTATATATGTTATATCTATTATCAGTATTAGTGTATGTAAGTATGAATAATATTAAGATGAAGATCGAGAACAATTTGGAGAGAGTTTCGTTAATTATCAAAAGTGTTGGTGCATGATGCCAGTAGTTCAGTATCTCTTGTTTAGTTGTGTCTGTAATCGTTTAGATTGTTTGTTTTGTGTTTAACTTTGTGTCTTGTATGTTCACCGTGTTTCAGGCGAACTTGAATGTCAGCGAATAACTTCGCCTAGTGTGTTAAGCGAAGTTGTTGAGCTTTAAATACTCTTAACTTTGGCTGTTTCATTAAGTTTTTTGGATGATTGGTTTTAGTGATTCTCTGAATCACGTGTTATCAATATATCAAGTATCGTCTTATGTTCTTGTGTGTTTGTTAATATTCAACGTATTAATCGTCTCGAAACTCGTATCGTATACGTGGGGATTCCGCACCCTCGTGTTACGAGTGTTAAAACTCTTTCCGTTCGACTATTCACGGAACTGGTTTATATCATATCTTGCTTCTCCATTAGTTTCTCAACATTATTAATCAAAAACACCAACCTATCACATTCGAAACCTTCAAAATTAGCCGTAACCAAACCTGCAAAACCACTCATTCTTCTGGCGAAGTTGCCGTCGCCCAAACTAGGGTTTTCGCGAAGATATAGGGTTTCTGCGAAGTTAAGCTACTAGCGAAGTTGTTAGCGAAGTTATAGCAGCGAAGTTGTATAGTAGCGAAGTTGTATAGCAGCGAAGTTGTGACTAGTGAAATTATCCTTAGCGAACTTGTGTGGCAGTCGAAGTTGTCTTTAAGCGAAGTTCTACAGGCGAAGTTGTAGTAACTTCGATGCCTACTTCACCCAGAATCCTAGTTTTAAATTCTAAGTCTCGTTTCGTTCAAGTATGACTTCGATAAACATCACAGAACTGGTAAAGATGGAGGTTGAGGCTGGTTCTGCAACTAAAGCTCCAAAACTACTGAAAGGTACTGATTTCGTTGCATGGAAAGATCAGTTTGAACAGTATGTGAAGTATCAGGACACAAAGATGTGGGTTTGCATTCAAGACGGGTACATTCCACCAATATCCATGTTTGAAGGTCGTGAACAGATTAAGAAGTACCATAAGATGGAAGATGATGAAAAGAAAATGTATGAGGCAGAAAGTAAAGCGCATGCAGCTATAACCATGGATCTTCCACAAGAGATTCTTCATACTTTTAAGAAATATAAAACTGCTAGAGAGCTATGGGAAGCACTAGAGAATCAATATGAAGGGAATGTTGGAATACGTACATCCAAGACAAAGCTGCTGAAAACTCAGTTCTCCGTATTCAAGTATTTGAAAAACGAATCACTTGATGATATCATCACACGATATTATCATTTGATGACCGAGCTAAATAACTACTCCATTGAATACAAGGAAGAAGTGATAGTAGAGAAACTTCTTGATGCTCTCCCACCAAAATGGGAGATGTACACTGTTCTGATGAGAGAAGATAAGGACTTTGACAAGATTGATTTGGAAACAGTGGTAAATAAGTTACGAAATTTTGAACTTAACATGGTTCGAAAGGAGACACCAACTGATCAGGTTCAGGATCCGGGAATGTATGGTGCAAAAGTCACTCCAAACTCAAGTTCAAAATCAGAATCTACTGCCTACTACTCAAAGGGGGAATCAAACTCCACTCTAGATGGTCATGTGATTCTCAACATGGATGGTGATGTATGTTTCGTAGAAGGAGGTAGTGTTCCTCAAAACCTCAAACTACAACTGGTAATTTCTCAACCAATGCTTCTAACAAGAACTACTCACAGATGCCTATGAGTGTGAAATCTGCTGAAAAAACAATTTGCCCTCTATGCATCCTTCATTGCATCTTATGAGAATTACATCAAAGGTAAAATAGTCGATCCTGCAACTTTGGATGAAGACTATGATCAGATTGACGCTGATGATCTGGAAGAAATGGATCTGCAGTGGCAGATGGCTATGATAGTGAGAAGGGCAAAGAGATTTATGAAGAAAACTGGTAGAAAGTTCGTTGGAGAAAGACCGGGGTTTGATAAGTCAAAATTTCGGTGTTATAACAGTCAGCAAAATGGTCAGTTCGCTAAAGAGTGTACAATTGAGAGGGTCGAAAGAAGCCAAAACAGGACTGCTCAACAGAATGGGGGTGGAATTGAAAATAAGGCTATGGTATCTCAACAGGATGGTGGATACAACTGGAACATACAAGTTGAGGAGGTGTTCGAACAGGCAAATCTGGTAAACATCAAAACTGGAGGAAGTGACAAAGAGATGGGGGAAAATCAAGCTTACATGGCAGAAGTAAATGATCAACTCTCAGAGGTATGTTCTGAACTTCATTGTGAACAATGTGAAAACCTGTCTGATCAATTGAAAACATTAAATGATCAGTTCGTTAGTTTTGACACTAAATTTAAAAACTTAAAAGAAGAACATCACTATTCTAAAACTACAGAAAACAGTTACTCGGTAAAAATAAAAGCTAGTGAAAAGGATATCAGAAATCTTAAAGCCACTCTAGCTGAAAAATACAAGTAATTGATCTTAGTTATGAAGTGTTAGAAGAAAAGACCAAACTAATTACTAAAAAAGATAAACAGATAGCTGATTACCAGGTAAAAGTGGTGGAACTGAACAGAAAAATTGAACAATTTAGAAACTCTTCTGCAATGTTAGATCACATCATAAGTTTTCAACGTTCCCCGGTTAACAAAGGGGGAATTGGATTCTCTGAAGTTCCACCACCATACAACAACAACCATACTTATAATCCTAGTAATCAGCAATCTGGAAATGTCGAAATTAGTCAGACAGTTCCAATAAAAGTTTATGCTAAAGAAACTGTAGTTAATGAGAGTGAAACAAGTAAGACAAGTTCTAATGTCACTATTTCTGTCTCTAGTTCTGTCTCAACAAATTCAGATAAGTCGTCCGAATCGGATGAGATAGAAGAAAATGTTGTGTTACTAAAACGAGGGGAGGACTATAAGCCTGATGAAAAGAAATCTTCCCTAAATCCGTTCGTCCCACCATATGTTAGACAAACGGATAGTAACTCAACCTCGACATCAGCAACAACTTCTAAGAGAATGTTCAAAACAGCCAGACTAGTTCGAACAGAAGTTGTTTTAGATGCAACAGGATAGGACATCTTGTCGCTGACTGTCCTTTGAAACAAAGAAAATCTAGAAATATGAGGCCTACCAAAACTGAAAATAAAACGAATACTAATTGTGATGCTGGTAAGAATGTGAACACACCAACTTTCAATCATCGGACTAATCCAAGATTTCAAAGAAATCAGTCTCGTTTTTTTCCAGATAATTACCAAACCAAATTTTATAATTCAGTTAACTCAAGAAAGTTTGGATGGCCTCATAGCCAGTCATCTAGAAGTTTCTCCTACAGAACTAATATAAACTTTCCTCAAACTGACTTTGGGCAACCAAGGTACTGGATGCCGGATAACTGATTTAATCGACCCAAGACCAGAAGGTCTTGGGTCCCCAAATTTTAATCTATTTCTTTATTTGTGCAGGAACAGTCAAACAGATAGGGTTGCAAACGAGCCGAGCCTGAGCTCGACTAGGCTCGTGCTCGGCTCGTTTAACTTATACAGAGCTTGAGCTCGAGCTTGGCTCGTTTCGAGCTCTATTTTGAAAGCTTGAGCTCGGCTCGTGAATGGATTTTGAGGCTAGAGCTCGGCTCGGGCTCGACTCGTTTACCATTTATCAATTATTTTTATATATAATTATAATTATTTTATATATTTTTTCTATTATAATTTTATGTATAAACGAATATATATTATTTAGTTATATTTATTTATTTTTTCATAACATTATACTTATTAATTAATAATTATTAAATATATATTTTAAAAACATTATATAAATAGCAGGCTCGTTTAGGCTCACGAGCCGGCTCGAGCTCGATAAGTAAAGCTCGGGCTTAAGCTCGGGCTCGGGCTCGATAAAGCTCGGCTCGAACGATCTTTTTAATGAGCCGATCTCGAGTAGCTCGCGAGCAGCTCGGCTCATTTGCACCCCTACAAACAGGGCTGTAAACAATATGTGGGTTGTTGACAGTGGCTGTTCCCGGCATATGACTGGTAACAAGAAATTGTTACGTGACTGGAAGTCTGTCCAAGGAGGAAAGGTTAGTTTCGCAGAAGAAAGTGGAGGAAGAATTAGTGGTATTGGGACTGTGACAAATGGAAGAATAAAGTTAGAAAAGGTGAATTTCGTGGAAGAATTGAAACACAACCTGTTGAGTGTCTCTCAGATTTGTGACAAAGAATACACCATTCACTTTACTAAAGATGAGGCACTCGTACTTTATCCTGGTTTCAAGATACCAGAGACCTAGGTTGTGATGAGAGCTCCAAGAGAGAAGAACACGTATGTAATGGATATGAGATCAACCGAGATGACAACTGAAGAGTCATGTCTTCTGTCAAAAGCAACAGAGTCTGACTCAGAACTGTGGCACCGAAGAATGGGTCATATTCATCTTCGCAAGATGAATTACATTATAAAGAATGGGTTGGTACTAGGGGTTCCTTTGAAGAACATCAATTTTGAAGACCAATGTGTATCATGCAAGAAAGGAAAACAGCAGAAGAAGCCTCATCACTCCAAGAAAATTAACTCAATTGTCAGCACCTTGGACCTACTTCACATGGATCTCTTTGGTCCTGTGAATGTAAAGAGTCTAGGAGGAACTTCATATTGTTTGGTGGTAACCGATGATTACTCTCGATACTCTTGGGTATATTTTCTGAAGGCAAAAGATGAGACAGTTCAGTTGGTAATTAACTTGATTACCAAAGTGGAAAATATTGTTGGGAGAAAGGTGATGTACATCAGGAGTGATAATGGTACAGAGTTCAAGAACTATCAGATGGAGACGTTTTGCTTACAGAAAGGGACAGAGCATTAGTACAGCGCCCTATATACTCCGCAACAAAATGGAGTAGCTGAGAGGAACAATAGAACGCTAATCGAAGGTGCTAGGACCATGCTGGCGGATGCTAAACTTCCCGTGGTGTTATGGGCTGAGGCTGTTGCTACAGCCTGTTATATCGTTAATCATGTTTTAACTGTTAAAAGATTAAATAAAACCTGTTATGAACTTATGCATGGTAGAAAGCCAAACTTGAAGGGTATTGAACCTTTCGGGTCCCCATGTTCGATATTAAAGACTAACTCTAAATTTGGTGAGAAAGCTGACGAAGGTATCTTAGTTGGCTATGTAGTTGGGACACCCAACAGAAGAGTCTTTAATCTATCAAACAGCAAGGTTGAGGTGGTCTGTAACACGGACATTACGAGTTACAAATCACCAAGTCCAAGCATGGGACCGGCAGAGGCTTTCGACTATGATAAGCTATTCAAATATTTTAATGTGCCGTACTTGGATTTTGCATATATTAATGAGAAAATGGCCTCACAGCTGATGTATGACGAAGAGGAGACCATCGTACAACGTCCGCAATGTAATGAAAATCAACCAACCTCGTCAAGTACGGTAGAAACTCCAGCTGTCTTGAATGAAGATGAATTCTACAATCCATTTCACACTCAACCTCAGTCTCATTCTGATGAACTCTCTTCAAATCTTGAAAATGATATGGAAGTCGGTCCGGTACAGTCCACCAAAATTCACAAGAATCATCATTTGGAGAATGTGATCGGTAATCCTTCTGATGGTGTACGTACTAGAAGAAGTTTGGATGAGCACACATGTGTGTATGCAAGCATTAAATACACGGGTATAATAAATGAATGCTTGTACACCTGCTTCATCAGTCAGATTGAACCAAAGAATTATCAAATGGCATTGAAGGATAGCTCGTGGGTTGAAGCCATGCAGGAAGAACTGGCACAGTTTGAGAAGATGGAAGTTTGGAAATTAGTTGAAAAACCACAAGATGTGAACGCTATCGGTACAAAGTGGGTATTCAAGTTGAAAAGAGATGAAAAAGGGGGTAATCATTCGTAACAAGGCAAGATTGGTAGTGAAAGGGTTTAATCAGCAGGAAGGAATCAATTACAATGAAGTGTTTGCTCCTGTGGCAAGACTGGAGGCAATTCGACTGATTCTGGCATTTGCTGCACACAAGGAGATGAAAGTATTCCAGTTAGATGTGAAAAGTGCCTTTCTAAATGGTAAAGTCGATGAGGTGGTATATGTCGAACAACCTCCGGGTTTCCCTGTCCCAGATTTTCCTGATCATGTGTACAAACTGAGCAAAGCATTATATGGGTTACATCAGGCACCTCGTGCCTGGTACGCAACCTTGTCCGATTATTTGCTTGAGAATGGGTTCGAAAGAGGAAAGATCGACAACACGCTGTTTGTCAAGAGAAAAGGGGGAGATTTTATACTAGTGCAAGTCTATGTGGACGACATCATTTTTGCTGCATCAAAAGTCGCCATGTGTCAGGAATTTGAAGCAGTCATGAAAAAGAGGTTTGAAATGAGCGCCATGGGCGAATTAACTTTCTTTTTGGGATTGCAGGTAGATCAGAAGAAAGATGGTATGTTTATTCATCAAACGAAGTATGTCCATGATGTGCTCAAACGCTTCAAGATGGATGATAGTACCCCATTTGACACTCCAATCTGCGTCAACCACAAACTGAGTGATGATTCCAACAGTGATGAAGATGTGGATCCCACTCAATATCGGGCAATCATAGGTTCTTTAATGTACCTAACTGCATCTAGACCTGACATTATGTTTGCAGTTTGTCTTTGTGCTCGTTTTCAGGCAAACCCGAAGGAATCACACATGAAGGGAGTGAAGAGAATCTTGCGGTATCTCAAAGGAAAGCCTAAGTTGGGACTATGGTACTCGAAAGGGGGAGAACTGGATTTGGTAGCTTACACCGATTCTGACTATGGAGGTTGCAATCAGAACAGGAAGTCAACAACCGGTGGATGTCAGTTTCTCGGAGGAAGGTTGGTGTCATGGCAGTGCAAGAAGCAGACCTCTGTAGCCATTTCCACCTGCGAAGCAGAATACATGGCAGCATCAAACTGCTGCTCCCAGGTTTTATGGATACAACAACAAATGCGCGATTATGGTATGAATTTCACTCAAACTCCTATTTGCATTGATAACACTGCTGCTATCTCAGTAACTAACAATCCCGTTAAACACATTAAAACTAAACATATTGACATTCGTCATCATTTTATACGGGATTGTGCTGAGAAGAAAGTAATTTTGCTTGAAAAGGTTGATTCACTGGATAATTTTGCCGATCTTTTTACTAAAGCGTTTGACCGATCCCGTTTTCAAAATCTTGTTGAGCTTAATGGGATGATCAATCCCGAGTAACCTTGTTTTCTCTATTTTCGTAAAAAAAAAAACAAAAACAAAAAAAAACATCACTATCGCTTAAAATTATGTCAGTTGCTCAAGTTTGAAGGACATATCCAAGGATATGTTTGGTCCTTACTTCTACGTGTAGATTATAAGGATAGCCATTAACCAGATGACTGAAAGTGACCGGGGCGGTTTATGATGGGTTTTTATTCTTTCGCTTAAAATTAGTCGTTCATACTTCGTCAAAAGGACACATACTCGTATGTGGTCGGTCCGGATGATCCATTGGATCTTCAGGATAGCCGTTTACCACTTTGACTTGATCGGGGCGCTGGAATTTAAATTTTTTTTAGGGAGATGATATAATTTTTCAAGTCTATTACTTCGTAAGAAGTTTCAATACGGTGTTTAAAAGAAAATTGATCCAACCTTGGAAAGTGAAAGAAAAACTGATTTTGTGTGCTTAACTGGTGAAGTTATTAGGCCTAAAAGACTCTATAACAGTCATTGTATGTTATGGTAGCTTTCTATGGTGCGTAAAAGTAGAAGTGATACAAACTAAATCTTCTCGATTTAATGTGGAGAATCATTCTGAGTTGTGCATGTCTCCATATACATCTTTCCGAATGATAGACAGAAAAGTGATTACCCAGTCATACACGAGCCCGTGAGTGTTCTGATTCCCACGAAGATAGTGTTAAGTATCTGCAGTGATCCAGATTCGGGACTTGCAGTTGTCTTCAATTTGAAGTTGTAATTAATGTCTTTGATAAAAAAAAAAAAAAAAAAAAACTCTAGTTATTATCGTTAAGCCTTCTGAAGCTTATTTTATTACAAATATCTAGAAAGAGGCAAGAAAGAATATTTCAAAGTATAAGAAAGAACGGGAAGAAGACTCCGAAGATCGACGTGTGCTCATTGATTAATCAGACACTACGGGTCGAAGTCAACTCGGGGTGACTTGGGGAAAGCCAAATACGCTTTGAGAATAGATAGGAGGCATCACAATCTCTTATGTGATGTCCATCTAAATTTTGAGCTTAATTGAACCTAATCCGTATCACAGAAGCGATGAAAATCATACAAAGTTTTATACCTGCCTACAACCTGTTTATTTATGTCATAATATCGCTGAACATGGATCTATGTGACAGCCACTTAATTAGTATGATTCCTGTTCGGATCTTTTCTAAAACATGCAGGTTCTCATCAAGACTGAAATTTGATCCCGTGTATTCTATTATTCAATTAAGCGTTATGTATTTGGTATTATGTTTAGACTTTTATTCTTTTGGTTACTTGGTTCTTTGATCGTTAACTTTAAATCTTTTTTGGATAATTTTAAAGAAAATTTGACCTTTGGTCAACTTTATGTGTTTCTGTTTATAAGTTATAACAGGCGAACTTAACTTAACGGCGAAGTTAATTGGTGAGCGATGTTGCCTGTGGAGAAGTTATCAAAGTAGGCGAAGTTGACCTTGCGTTGACTGAGCCAAGTTGATTTTGGGCGAAGTTAAACCTAACTTCGCCTCTGGGGTTTCTATAAACTATATAAAGTGAAGCGGTGGTCAATTGGTCAAATTATTTTCAAACTCAAACCCTTGGCGAACTTAATCCTCTGAATCAAAACTTGTTAAAACCTGTTTTTCGTCCGTGTTCAAGGTTTGTAAGATCCTCGTGACTCATAATTTGTTTTGGGTGTTGTTAATATGTTTCTCAATGATCTGTTTTGTAATCACTTCGCAACAAACCCTTAGCCCACTTTTATCAATCCATTTTGAAACTGTTTTGGTGAAAATAAGTGTATCTGGATCTTAATCGGAACTATCTCATTCATGTTTTTACTCTTTGATCAGCCATTCCTAACCATAACTGGGTGTGAAGTGTGCGCCGTTCAAATGGCGAAGTTAGGTTTTTGGCGAACTTAACAAGTTCGCCACTCCCTTAACTTCGCTAACGCTACAACTTCGCCTATTCCATGCAGAGCGAAGTTGTAACATGCTATCACACTGAACTGATCTGGCTCATTTGTTTTGCAGATATGGCTGCTGTGGCAGGTGCTGGTGGAGCTGGTGGTGATGAAGGGGGAGATAATAACAGACAGTTTTTTCCTGGACACAACATATATATAATATTGGACCCGGATGCTCGTGGAATAGACGACTATTGTGAGATCATTTCGTTTCTCGTTCGCTCACGTATTTTTCATGCAATCACTACTACTCTTCCCATTTCACTACCAAATATTGAAGACTTTTGGAGAACCGTTGAATATGACTGTAGGGTTGATCCTCCGGTTATGCGTGCTACAGTTAACAATCAAGTGGTACAGTTATCGTCCGATCAAATAAGGGTAGCTTTACAGTTTGGGGTTGAAACTACTGATGATCCTACTGAATTTTTGGCCAATTTCCGTAATGGTGAATTTGTTCGTATGGGGTATTCAGGATTTGGCGGACTCTCAGAGAAGGAAGGGGTTTTTGTTAGATCAGTGGAGGATCTGATGCATGTGATGATAGTGTGCATGTCTGGTCGTAAAGCTGGTACAGATGGTATGGGTGCAACGATGCAATCGGCTATGCCTGCTCTAACCTACAACAAGCCCTATAGTTTCATCCAGATGATATTTATGAGATTGATCGTCAGAGGCATGCAGTGGCTCGGGAAAGGTTTTTGATGTATCCGAGATTCTTACAAATGATACTCAATCATGTGGCTCCGAATCTGCCACAACGACGTCCCATTTCCTTTGTAGAAAGTGTTTCGAAAACAATTTTTGCTCAATGTAAATCGTCAAGTGCATGTAGCAGGGAAGCGTTATGCCCGAGGCACACGGCCTTGTTTGGTTACTTAGTGAATCCGGCTTATGTTGCTCCTCTAGGAGCTGAATTTCTTGATCCAGCACCGCAACAGGCTGATATTCCTTAACCACCTCCTGTGGTTCAACCACCACCCGTGGTACAGCAAGCACAACCTGTTGATCCTGTTGCAGCTCCAGAAGAACAGGTTGATCTTGAAGTTTCCTTTGGAGGGCAAGGGTTCTTTGACATGGAATGGGTTGATCCAGCTGCTGAAGTTCAAGCCTCAATAGCTGAGGCATCTGGGGTAAATGTTTCCATGGACACTACATCTGTGACGGATTCTAAGAGAACTGACTCTGACTCCTCTACTGATGATATCATTGAAGCCCAACAAATTCTTGCCAGACAAGAAAGGATTCATGGCAAGCGAAAGAAAGATTCAGATGATAGTGAATCTGATTATGAGGAGGATTTATATCGGATGGTACGAAGATCAAAGAATGCAAGGGTTGGTGAAAGTTCAAGAGTTGGTGAAAGCTCGAGAGTTGTTCGTTTTTCTCCACCATCCTTGTCCGGTATGACTATGTTACCTGCTACTTCAACTGTCACACTGCCGATATCCACAAGTGTTCCTTTGGTGACCACGTCGTCATCTTTTGGTGTACCTCCAACCACGTTTCAGTTTACAGCTCCAGAGATTGTTTCATTACCGCCTCCGACACTTACTGCTTCAGATGTGGTTGCTAGATTTGTTGAGTCGACGTTGGTTGCTACTGCGGGGTTACCTGTTACAATACCACCCACGGTTACTTTCAGCCTATCTCTGATATTCCAGCTAGTTTGGGAATTCCACCGCCGTATGCTCAAGACATTTCTCACATGCGTTTTGATTTTGATTCTACTTTGTCTGACTCTGAAAGGATAGCGGCTCTTGAACGGGTAGTTGCTGAATAGTCAAGAATCAATCTCATCCAGACTCAAGCTATCCAGCGGCTTGTGGCAGAGAATCAGATACAATCGTCCCTCCTCGTTGAACACGGTAAACTCTTTGATGCTCTCAAACAGTTCTTAGCATCTCAAGGGGTGACGAGCTGCAAGGGTGATGAATTGAGAACCAAGAAGAGGCAAGACAGAGATGATGATCCCAATGCATCGAAAGATGCAGGTGGTGAGTTGCCAAGAATTGAACAAACTCTTGGGACTTCCACATCTCAGGGGGAGTCTGCTGGTACATCAGGTGGTGAGAATGTGGTGGTTGTAGATGATGATGATGTGTTGGGAAATGATGATGATGAGCCAGTTACTGATGTATTAACAATGGAAGAGATTGAAAAGATTGGGGAACAGATAGAGATTGATAGCGAGTTAGAAGAAGGGGAGATTGTTGATGATGGTGTAGAGCATGATATTCCAAGTGTTGATAAGGTGAACTTGAATCAGGATGAAAATGTGTCAGATGAGTCTGAGTGGGAAGAACAGCCTAGATGGAAAGAAGGATGTGCTCAGTGGTTCGTCAAGACAAAGAAGCCTGCGGTACCAACAATGTTTAAGAAGAGTTACAATATCAAGGGCTACGCTGAGTCAAAGAAAGGTGTCATTTGCTGGTTGTATGACGAACAGTTGAAGTTGTTTGTGATAAAGCGTTATGATGGGATTCAGTACTTCAATAAGGCTTTGAGATCGCTTAACACTCTACCTGAGTGTGAGGTGAAAGATTTGGCTCGCTTGAGATTGATTAATAGGAGTGATGACAATATGGCTAGAATAATTGGAAAGATAGTATGGAAGGAAGCTATTAAGGAGAAAAAGTTTGAACTTCTAAAGCCTCAGAAAGGAAAGTTGGTTGAAGATAAGGAACGGGGAATGCGGGCTGATGGCAAGCCCTGGATGGTGATGAAGTATAAGCCAATTCGTTGTTTAAAAGAGGTGCCGATTAAGATGATGCCCAAGGATGTGTTAAAGGATCTCAAGTGGTGGTATGTTGATTGCAAGACTGCTGAAGCTGTTATGGAAGATGAGGATGAACAGGAGATTCTAAGTGTGTATGATCCCATGCACTTGGTCAATTTGTTCAAGCAGATTTGCAGGTACTCCATGATAAGAAGATGTTCTACATTCCTGCGTGGAAAGACGAAGCTAAGAAGTACCAAAGGGTAGTCTCTGTCTGTATGGCTTGAAGACGAGTGGTACGAGATTTTTGGTTTACCAGACACGAGAAAGAAGATAGAGATATGAAGCTACTGCCAAGGGGGAGTCTGTTGGTGCATGATGCCAGTATTTCAGTATCTCGTGTTTAGTTGTGTCTGTAATCGTTTAGATTTTTTGTTTTGTGTTTAACTTTGTGTCTTGTATGTTCGCCGTGTGTCAGGCGAACTTGAATGTCAGCGAAGTTATGACAACTTCGCCTAGTGTGTTAGGAGAAGTTGTCGAGCTTTAAATACTCTTAACTTCGGCTGTTTCGTTAAGTTTTTTGGACAATTGGTTTTAGTGATTCTCTGAATCACGTGTTATCAATATATCAAGTATCGTCTTATGTTCTTGTGTGTTTGTTAATATTCAACGTATTAATCGTCTCGACACTCGTATCGTATATGTGGGGATTCCGCACCCTCGTGTTACGAGAAACTCCTGTGTAGATCCGGCTGGGAACCTACAAAAAGCTTAGATTATGTGAACAGTGTTCACCTATAAATAGAAGACGGACCTAGTTCGTTAACATCCCCTAACGAACTAGAGTCCACTTCGTTACATACATTACAAACGAAATAACTTAACAAATCACCCTCTGATTCGTTAAACATCCTTACCGAATCAAAGGAGACTTAACTTAAGATCTAGTTCGCTAAACATCCTTAGCGAACTAGATACATACATAGCGAACTAACTAAATACTTGTTTATTACATTAAACAAAAACGACCAATACATTACTGATAATTACAAAGACTCAAGACGCAAAACCGTGCACTAACACCTTCAAACTTGAGCAACCGACATAATTTTAAGCGAGAATGAATCTTGAAAAACAAAATTTTAATTGTTTATAATAAAGACAACGCACACACACTATTTTTGACATTTTGATTTTTTTTAATAAAAAACGCGCACACACTATTTTTTGTCTTTTTGATTTTTCTCTCCCTAAATTTGTGCAAAAGTAAACAACTATGTACAAATTTATACCCAAAAAGACTCAATCCTCAAAATGAAGCATTTTAAGAAAACCCACAAGCACATTAAATTTTGCTGTTCCGACCGGTTTTGTAAATAAGTTCGCCACATTGTTAACAGTGTGGACTTGTTCAAGATGAATCAATTTTCGATCGAAACAGTTACGAATAAAATGAATTTTAATGTCGATGTGCTTGGTTTTAGAATGTTGAACTGGGTTTTTTCACAATTGCAATGGCCGCATCATTATCACAGAAAATAGGGGTGTCAAGAAATTCCTAACTCTAATCCAGCAACTGGTTTTGCATCCAGATAACCTGAGAGCAGCAAGCAGATGTGGCAACATACTCTGCTTCGGCGGTCGAGGTGGAAACTGTCTGTTGTTTCTTACACTGCCATGAAATGAGACGATCTCCAAAGAATTGGCAACCAACTGACGTGGATTTCCTGTCTATGTCATCTCCACCATAATTGCTATCAGCAAAAGCATAAAGATCAAATTCTGATTGTTTGGGATACCAAAGACCTAACTTTGGTTGTCCCTTCAGATATCTAAAAATACGTTTAACAGCAATTAAATGAGAGAGTTTAGGGTTAGCCTGTAAACGAGCACATTGCGAGACTGCAAACATGATGTCAGGACGACTGGCTGTGAGATACATCAGGGACCCGATCATCGATCGATAGTACGTTTGATCTACGGGACTCCCTTCAGGATCAAATGACAGTAGTGGCCTTTCTGCCATGGGAGTGTTGGCACTCTTGGAATCTCAAAGTTCAAACTTTGCCAACATATCTTCAACATACTTCCCTTGATGCAGTAAGATTCCTGTTGAGCTTTGGCGAACTTGTAGCCCCATAAATGTTTTCATTTCATCCAGCGAGCTCATTTCAAATCTTTTCTTCATTACACCCAGCGAGCTCATTCCAAAAATAATATCATCTACATAGATCTGGACAACAATCAAATCTTTTCCGACAGTCTTCCGGAACAAGGTTTGATCGATGGTTCCACGCTTGTATCCATGATCTAGAAGATGAGCAGTCAATGTAGCATACCACGCCGAGGAGCCTGATGAAGCCCATACAAAGCCTTGTCTAACCTGTAAACATGATCTGGTTTCTTTGAATCAACAAAACCCGATGGTTGTTCCACATAGATCTCTTCCTTGACTTCACCATACAGAAATGCAGTTTTAACGTCCATCTGATACACTGTGAACCCCATGAATGAGGCGCAGGCCAGAAAGATTCTAAGGCCTCAAGTCTAGCTACAGGAGCATAAACCTCAGTGTAGTCCAACCCTTCAACCTGACGAAAACCACGAACTACTAGCCTCGCCTTGTTTCGAACAATAACCCCTTTGTCATCTTGCTTGTTTCGAAACACACATCTCGTATCAAGTTCTTTCTTTCCTTCCAGTAACTCAACTAATCTCCAAACCTTCAACTTATCAAACTGATTTAACTCGTCATGCATAGCATCAACCCAACTTGGTTCTTGAAGAGCCATTTCTGCCATCATTGGCTCAATTTGAGAGATGAAGAAGGAAAACATACAACTGTTTATGTGTCCAGTTTGACTTCTGGTGGACACACCTGCTTCAATGGGACCTATGACAATTTCAATCGGATGATTCTTCTGGATTATCGACGGAATTAAGTGATCGGAAACATCATTGTTAGGTTGAAGATTTGACACGTTCTCACCAGAATCCGTAAGGGGATTCTTCCAGCCAGTTGTCGCCGTACTGTGGGAATACGAAGTACCGACAACGTATTCATCTGGAATGGCATCGAGAAACACCGTGCTCCCGAATATCTGACGGATGGAACTCTCCCCCTCAACAGTAGCAGCTTCTTCAGACGTATTCAGCGAACAATCGATTTATGAAGATTCCTTGGGCTGAGTGTCAGTTGTAGGTGAATCATTACATAACTCTACAACATCATCATCCAATACCGGAGAAATGTGAGACACTTCCTGTGAACTATCTTTCGTAACTTCCACTGTGGGACCACTTGGAGATTCTGTGTTGATGACTGGAAACACGTTGAATGGTTTGAAGAGTTCGTTGTAGTCAAATAGCCAATCGGGACAAACCCGAGCGTCTGTCTCATTTTCTTCCAACCAACGAACTTCATAGGACTCAAGAATCTGTTTAGTTGATTTGTTGTATACCCTGTAGGCTGTATTACCTGCGTAACCAACAAAACAGCACTCATCAGCTGCAGCCCCGGACTTTGGAGTAGTCTCAAGATTCAGCATGTGCATGGACTGCCAAACGCTCTGAAGTGTGCGACAGTGGGTTTGTGACCATAGACAATCTCGTATGAAGTCTTCATTTTGGACTTGTTGATAACCCGATTCTAAACATAACATGCTGTATTGATAGCCTCTAACCAGAAGAACAAAGGCAGTTTAGAATCACACAACATAGTCCTTGCTGCCTCGATAAGAGTTATGTTTCTTCTTTCGGCCACACCATTTTGTTGTGGTATCCGAACGGCGCTATACTGACGAAGTACTCCCTTTTATGAACAGAAATGATTCAATGATGCATTCTTGAATACCGTTCCATTGTCACAACGAATTCCTTTCAGCTTCAAGTTCAGTTGGTTCTCCATGAGTACCATGAACTTCTTGATTAAATCTGCAGTTTCACTCTTATTTGACAAGAAAAATACCCATGTAAAACGTGAGTAGTCATCAGTAATAACAAGACAATAAGAGCTACGAGAAAGGCTTAAAACATGAACCGGGCCGAAAAGGTCCATGTGGAGTAATTGAAAAACGGATGATATAGTATTAATTAACTTTGGCTTGTGAGATTTACGATGATGTTTACCCAAAGCACAAGCCACACATTTTTCAATAGTCACAAAATCCTTGATTGGTAAACCACGTACCAAATTATTTTTAGCAAGACGATTCAGATTTTTAGTATTAGCGGGACCAAGCCGACGATGCCAAAGCATAGCATTATGTTCTGAAACTTTTGAAAACAAACAAGTTATTTCGTTAGGAACATTTTTGTTCATGTCGATCACATAAGCATTATCTTTTCGTTGTGATCGAATAAGAATCCAGTCTTCTGGTATAACTATACCAGGCTTCAAAATCAGACACTCTTTCATAGTAAAATGAGTTGAAAAATCTTTGTCACAAATTTGTGACACGCACAGCAGACTGTGCTTCAATTCTGGAACAAAATTGACATTTTCAAATTTTAGAATACCGTTACTTACAGTACCCTTCCGAGTGATCTTTCCTTTTTCTCCTCCCGCAAAGGACACATACCCACCGTTAAAGGTTTGAATGTCGTGTAGTTGGGAAATGTCTCCTATCATGTGCCTGGAACAGCCACTATCAACATACCAAGGTCTGATGATATTCCTCCATAGCTATCCCTGCACAAAACGCGGGATTAATTAGTTTTTGGTACCCAGTAAATACTTACACTGGGTGACCCTGATTCATCTACAGTTGTCACGGATTGCCATGACATGTCCTTTTGATCATCAAACACATATTTTGTAGGAACTTTCGCTGGAGATTTAGGCAACCATCTATGTCTGTATGACTTGGAGTTATAGGTACGAATGGTTGTCGTAACCTCTGGAGTTTTGGATGTGGAAGGAGACGAATCAGCCTTTTTCTCCTGTTTTGGTCTAGACTCAGTGCTCATGTTTGAATTTAAATTCGAAGCACCTTTTCTAACCTTTCTTTTAGGCATGTTAGGTTTGGTCTGATGAGGAATAAACCTGCCAGATTTGTTTTGATTCCAATCATCGTCAAAGGAACTGGCCTGATAATGCCTGAATCCTTGCTGAACACGTTATAAGGCATGTAGGGCATATTCCTTTGATAGAATCCATAATAAGGAACATATGGACGATGTGGACAGTTTCTGGCAATATGACCAGGAGTGCGACAATTAAAGCAAGTTTGACGTTTTATGAAAAAGTCATTTTGAGCAACTCCTTGTCTGGACTGGTTGTGTGGACCAGTATGCTTGACTCTGCGAGAACTCCTGTTCTCGTCTTTGAATTTATCACCTTGTTTGTCATTAGAGCATCCTTCCTTGACAAACTTAGGCGCAAGATATTTATTGACAGTTTTTTTTGTTTATTAATTTTATTAGAAACCAAATTATTAGAATTCAAAGTGTCAACTGAATCAACCACACAAAAATCCCTTGCTCTTTAAAGTAGAGCCCACACAAACAGTCGGAATAACAGAATTCAAAACAGGAAGTTTTAAAGAAACATCAAAAACAAAATCATTATTAAAATCAAAACAAGGGTCGTCATCCTTATCAGTCCACTCCTTCACAATTATTTTTTCTGCAAATGAAGTAGATACATTAGAATCGTTCATATTTGAAATGGACGGACCAGTGTTCGCAGAACTAGTTTTGTCACCTTTATCTTGTTTACCATATTTCATGTCCTTTATCTTTTCTTCCTGTTCTTTGGTGACAGGAGTAGGGACATAATTCTGGTTGTAAGGTGGGGGAACATGACTGTATCCTATTCCCTCACCCTTATTCTCTTTCCACCACAATTGGTTCTCAATCATTGAGTTAACTACTTTACTGGAACCATCGAATTTTTTAAAATCAAGATCAGCTTTTTCAAACTTACTAGTTAAATTCAAGATTTCTAACTTGGAGGCTTCCAGTTTAGCAGTTAACTCAGCAAATTCTTGTTTGGCATATAGGTGATGGCAACTTTTTACGCTAAAGACTTAAGCTTAGAAATTTCCTTCTTTTGCGCTTCTATTTTTTCTAGAAAGCCTTTTTCATTTTTCTTAAGTTTAAAAATTTCTGATTTTATTCTCTCCATATCTCTAGTCATGTTATCGTTGTGAAGCTTATACATTTCTATTTTTTCAACACAATTTAAAGAACATGGTTTGAAACTTACCTCAGATGAATCTGGAGAAGTGAACGCCATATATGCAAACTGAAGCTCCTTGATCTTCTCCTCAGTAGCGTCTTGTTCTCCAGTGCCTTCAACATTGACAAAGTTTGTAGTTTGGTTTCTAATGTTGAGTGCATCCATCTGACCTTCCCAAGAGAACTGTTGACCAACCATACCCCTTTCACCACTTCCAGAATTACCTCCGACCTCACCTCTGGCATTTCCAACAGGAACCAAAGCTCTTTACGTATTTCCATCCTTTGTTGGATTAGTACATTCTCGAGCAAAATGACCCGGCTCGTGACAGTTGTAGCACCTAAGAGTATCCTTGTTAAAACCCACTTTTTTTATTATTCGGCATGTTCCAGTTATTTCTACCCATCCTCTTAGTGAACTTCTTCGCACGAAAAACCGCCATGGCAATTTGCCACGAGATGTCCATTTCTTCTACATCATCAGGATGGATCTGATCTAATTCAGCAGCAACCACTGGTTGGACCAAGTATCTAGCCAAAAATGCATTATAGCAATTCATAAATCCCGCCATTAGAGCGATATTCTCTTGAGTCTCTTTTGATATGATGGGAATCAGATTGAGATTCTGACTGGAAGTATGAGCAGTTTTCCTAGTATCATTAGAAGATTGTCCAGACTTGGTGAAGAAAACTGGAGCTGGTTGGGGTGGGGTGGATGATGACAATGATTTGACCCCGAGTGGATGAGAACATCTGAAAGTTACTCTAAGGTGGTTGTTGATTGGGTTTGAACAATGAGAAACTGTCTTGAGAAATAAGAGCACTGTTGGAAGCAACATTGTATCCGGCCGCACTATAAGAACTGACATGATTTATTGCACGTTGCTTATCATTCATATCACAAGCTTTAATAGTGGCTATCATTTCAGCCATACCCATTCTGTTGAGGTCCTTGGTCTTTTTGCTAACCACAACATTCATGTCCCAACTTTTGGGTAATGAGTTCACCAGCTTGTTGTTTATCTCTGAGGTTTGTAGGTAAATCTCTGCTGATCTCATGTCAGTCACAAGAGATATGAATCTTTGAAGTTGGGATTCCAACGTTTCTCCCAAAACATGATTAAACATATTGAACTTTTGTCGCAACAGATCTTGGCGGCTTCTCTTCATATCTTCATTCCTTTCATAAACTTCTATCAGTGCCTCCCACAACTCTTTAACAGATTGAAGTTCTCTAAAATGAAGGACAATCTCATGTGAGTGTACCATGGTAAGAGTGGAGAGAGCCTTTTCATCTTCCTCAACTTTAGCGAAATCATCATCGTCATACTGTGAAACTGGTTTGACAAGAAATTCGTCCGAGCCATCCTTTGGATAGGTGATCCTTTGAGGTCCCTTCATGATACTTTTCCAAATTTTAGAATCTTTCATCTTGGCGTAGTGTTCAAAACGAAATTTCCATTCACTGAACCCCTCATGAGATAAAAGACGGGTTATACGAGTGGCAGTCCCCATGACGGAATCAAGTTCTTGATGAAGTGATGAGTTGATTGAATTGTTACCATTTGTTAACTGGGCCATTTTAATTAGATTAAAGATTTATTTTTGAGTCCAAGTATCACTTAAGTCCAAATTAAAACCCAAATCCAGATCAAGCAAGCCCAAACAACTAACTGGGCTGAGAACAGGTCAAAACTGACTGACCGAGAACTCAAATGTTGACCGAGAACTAAAGGTTTGACCAATTATTGACCGAGAACCCAAGAGTTGACAAGTCTTTGACCGAGAACACAACAGTTGACCAGCCTTTGACCGAGAACACAATGATTGACCACTTGTTGTCCGAGAACTGACTTGGCTGATAACAACCAGGAGCCGAGAACTATGTTTGACAGAGAGCAAAATTGGCCGAGAACACCGAAAACTCTGGAAATTTTCCGAGAAATTTCTTGGCCGAGATCACAAGTTTTCAACAAACTTGGGACAAACTCCCGAGAAAAATGGTTTTGATTTGTTTCCAAAACAAGACCAATCCTTTCCAAAAGAAGTTCAATCTTCTTCTCCGATTAGTAAGTTGCCGAAAATCACAAACACCACCAAAGAGCGATTCCTGAATCTTTGATATCATAATAACGAACCTGAATAAGGTCTAAGGCTCTGATACCAATTGTAAGTCCCGAATCTGGATCACTACAATTATGATATCAATATAACAAGTATTGGTGCGGAATACCAATACTTGGTGATTCAAGAACACGAGTAAACACTAAAGAATAACACGGGATTGCTTCAAAACACACGTATATTAAGATATATCGGGTGCTTAAGCTCTTACAATACACGATACCAATACCAAGTGAATGAACAACCTTTACCCTATACATGACATCAACTATATATAGGGAAACCAAAACACCTAAGCCCATGTAAACCAAAAGCCCACCGAGAACATTAAAGTGTTCTCGGTTTACATACCAAACTCGTAGCCCAAGCCCAAACTATGTAGACCAAGTACAAACCACACAAACTAGGCCCAACAGCCTCTTACAATTCCTCTGGACACCCAAGGACCAGCATTATACATACCTCTTATAACTTGGAAAAATCACTATCAAGCTTTGGAGCGGCAAACAAACACAAAGTCACACACATCCATGATTTGTGAGCTGCCAAGAAACACACATGATCAGCTTCATTTTCGACCCTTGGATCAGCTGTAGACCCACTAATGAGATTCAAGGACAAAGATCAAGCTCTCCAATAAGCACACGACTTTAATTCACTTTATTCTTGTACCACACCTCACTAAAACTCTTCTAACTCCATTTTAGCTTATGTTAAGAAAATAAATCTTGTGAAAATAATTATATATCTCTATCCACAAACCAAAATTCCGATCTACCACTTGGAGATGAAGATAATACCTCCCCGTTAAACCTCTAACTAGAATCACTCAATTTTGATGAGGTGTAGACCACCGAACCAACTGTGAGGTAGAATTGCGCAAGTCCAGAGCCACACTTCTATCTTCTGTTCATCTCTATGTTTGAGGTATCAAATGAGTTCCAAATAACTTGAATATTTTTCCTATGTTCTTGAATTTCATTTTAGTATATCATATCTAAAATTCATATCCATTGAAGCTTGTTTGAATCCCCAACCTGGCCTCATATGATAAACCTTTCTTCATATACGTAGCCTCTTCATTTCGGTGAGCAAGAAAGGATCGATCCAGGAGAAAGAAGAAGGAATAGCTAGGAGATGCTGAACAAACTTGTGGCTCATCTCCACACGCCTTAAAAGCTAACTCTAACCAAAACACTTTAGTGTAAATAAAGTAATGATCCTTATAGTGTTGTAAGGTTTAAAAATAATCTTTGAGATATAGACAATAATTATGCTATAACTTGTTGAAGGCTTGAAGCCATAAACTACTAAACTAAGATACTAGATGAAGCTTTTTGAAAAGATTAAAGAATGGGTGAAGAAAACCCTAATTTTAAGTTATGACATTATGTCATAACAAAAGAAGTTTGTTAAATAAACTACCATGGCTTCAAATATTAGCATACATATTGATTGTATAACTTAGGTTATGATGCAGACAAGTATCTTGTGGTCAATTTTGAAATAATGTAGTTAAAGTATGGAAATATGGTTTTTACTGTGTGAGCTTATGATAGTAAATAAAATACCACACTTGATTTTTTCATATCATATAAATATCAAGAAATGAACATAGTTCATGAAAGAAAGGAAAAATCCATGAGATCTTTAATAAAAGTAGATAGTAAGGAATTATAAAGAAAACACAATTATTGTTAAAACCTAACTATAACGGTTAAAATGACATGAAATGATAAAGAAATGTACGGTCCATGAAATCTTATATAAGGTCCCAAATAATGTAGGATATGAGTATATTGTTGATGTGCAAAAAGTAGTCAAATAAAAACAAGCTAATCTAGACACTAAGTAATACTCTAGACTTTTAAACTACTAACCGGCAAGTGTACCGGTCGACTCTAGTACAACTAAGTAAGTCCGGATAGCGAATCCACAAGACTCTTTAAATTACGTAACTAGCAAATTAGACTCGACTTACTGACACGAATATTTAAATATTATTATTTAAAGGGTTTTTTAAACTAATTAATATTAAACTAAAAGTTAACCTAATTATTCAAATAATAATAAACTATAATGATTACTTAAACCCTAATTAATTATTTTATTAATAAACTAACAGAAACCTAATTAATTAAAAGATTAATAAACTAGTAAATTACTTAGAATAATTCAGATGATGAAAGTAACTACCTAGGCTAGAATCCCCTAAGTTACGGCTATCAATTGTCTAGGAAAATTAAGGTATGAAACTGGGATCGTAAGATAAACCCTTGAAAGAAAACCCGAACATGACCCTTAACCCTTCAAGAAGACACGTATGAGTTTCTAACATGTTTTAAGACACACCAGTTATATGTAAAAGCTTTACCTAACATATTACAACACAACAAGTTAGTTTTAATAGTGTATAACACCGCATACAAGCTCTAACAAAAAACAAGAAAAATCGAAAATTTTCACATAGCTCGTTATAAGGCAAAGGCAGTCCAGTGGCGTTTGTACAAAATTAAGTATTAGGATACATTATGTGCAACCTTTGAAATCCAACATTAATACTCTATCAAAAACAATTGCACACATTTGACCTGCTTGTACAAAACTTATATAAGGTCATATTTGAATAATTATAATACTCGAACACACTTGATTAGTACCAGAAACTATTATAAACCAGTATCCTAAAATTAACCCAAAGGTATAGAAACGTTGACATTAATAAATATTTTAAAAAGCTTTACTTATGTGCAGCTATATTCTGTGCAGCTGCCGTAATCGACTGATGTGACCCGCCTAACGACATTTTTTTGTTTGTTCTAAAATTCTGGAGAAACTAGACTCAATAAGGTTCCTACCTAAAAAGAATCACCTTAACCAGTCACTCGATTGATTTTATACAATATTCCAAAGACAAACAAAATTCTGTACAGCAACTTAAAAATTCATCTTTGTTATTTTAATTTAACAAGATCAAAACATTGTTTCACATTCGATGACCACAACTATTACTTGAAGGACTTTTTCTAATCATGTTAGCCGCGATTGAAAGTACACTGTAGTCTAGCAACACAATATTAATCAATCACACAACCCCTTTGTAAACTAGCATTATTGATTAATACCTTTTCTATTTCCACGTAGTCCATAATTCTTTTAAGCATTTCACAAAACACTTGGGGTGCATAAAAAATCTTAGCAATTAAAATTAACTAGTCGTATAATCAAAAAATCCTGCCCTTACAAATTAAATTTCACCAGATAGAACTATAGAAGTCCTTATATCTTAGTTCACCTAATGCATGATTTGATTGATAATTAACATGACTTACGGATTATAGCGTCATGATACCGGAGGTGGGGCTAGAGTGCAGCGGCGGAGGTGGGGCTGGAGTGTGACGGCGGAGATGGGGCTGGAGAGTACGGCGGCCGGAGATGGGGCTGGAGGGCGGCGGCGGAGGTGCGGGTGGAGGGAGGCATCGGAGGTGGGGAGAGGGGGTGTTGAGAAGTGTTTGAACCCGGATTAACAGTCGATAACAATAAAACAGATCTCAGATCTGTACATTATCCAATTACCACTATTAAAGATCTAGCTCATAATTAACCTTGATTTAATGTTATGTATGTGTATATATTATCAATAATATTAAGATGAAGCTTGAGAGAGAGTAATTACTCAAGATTTTTCTCTATAAACTTATATCTCAAAACTTTTTTTACAAGTGAACAGTTGTTCACTATATATAGAAGGCGACCTGGTTCGCTAACATCCCCTAGCGAACCAGTTTCCCCTTCGTTACATAACTTAACATAACGAACCACCCCCTGATTCGTTAATATCCCCTAACGAATCAGGAGGGAATATATTATAATGTCTTAGTTCGCTAACATCCCTAGCGAACTAGACTTAACCTTAACGAACTAGTCTTAGTTCGCTAACATCCCTAGCGAACTAGACTTAATCTTAACGAACTAGTCAAATATAAACATTAAATATTACATTTAATTATCAAATAAACATTAACGATAAATACAAAGACTCCAGACGCAAAACCGTGCACTAACAGACACCCCCTCGTCTTGAGCTCTTTGTCTTTAACTTATTTGAAGCGCTTGGACTGCCAGTCTCTGCAACTATGAATTCCATGTTCGTGACACACACGAAGGACTCGTTGGAATTGCATAGCCAGGTCGTAATCTTCTTGGCGTTCAAACAAAATCTACGTCCTGTATAGCACGTCGTTGTCTGTCTCTGATAAATTAACTAACCACATCGGGTCGATTATATTGATGAGCTCGGTCTGCAGTCCTCGACCACGAACAATAACGGCCTCGCCAGTATGATTGTCATAGTACCAATGGTTGAAAGACAGATAAATATCTTGAGGCATTGTCTTCATAGGAACCTTTTTCATTGTCTTTGGCTGCTTCACTTTCAAGACAAGTTTCTTCCAGCCGGTCCTTGGATCAATCTCGTCAATGCGCTTACGTCTTGGAACCTGGGGCTTGAAGAATTTGAAGCCATGATTGACCTCGAACAGTAAGTGTTGATGAAACCACTCAGCCGTTCGGTGACCTCCACGATTGATAAATGGATGTCTCGCGAGGGTACGTACATCCCAACGTGGTAGAGTTAAAACATCCATTATCCTCTCGTAATACTGGACACCCTTTTCCCACTTGACTATACATACTTTAAGGTCTGAATCATAGAGCCAGGAGACAATATCACCATGTACCTCAAAAACAGTCTTGAAGGTAGTCACCTGATTCGCCTCAATCCTAGCAGCAGCGGTATCTTTTCTTTCTTGATCTACATACCGATAAGCACTAATAATCTTACCCACTTTCTGACATTTGAACCATCTTTCTATGTCATCATCAGTCACTTCTTTGAGTGAAGAAACTGTTCGCTGCACAACCTTTTCTAGTTCATCCTCAGTCTCTTTAATTACATCTTCGTGAAATACCGGAGCACCTTGATCAACGTTTACGTGTTGATACAAGTTCGGGTACTCTTCAGCTGTCACATCCTCCATCTCAATCTCCTTTTTCTCATAAATAAAATCCGTATCCATAAATAACGGATCAACTACCATATCTTCTTCATTGATCACTTCGACATCGGGCTCAGTCTCTAAAGCAGTCAACTGATCGTCATTCAGCCCAAGCAGAATCGAAATCTGCTCCCGTGTCAAAGATCTAACAATAAACTCACCGACCTCTATCTCATCTCTGTTTACCACACTACGAACTACCCCTGATCCATCAATAAATACCACTGTGTTAGCTGCTATCATTTCAATTGGCTTGGCAGCTGTTGGATCTTGATAAATAATTATCTGCTTGTTCGAATCATCAGCGCCACTAACACCAACACCAGAGGATGAACCATGCGATTATTTAGGCTCACCTCCTGCATCAGATTTGTCAGGATCATCATCGTCATTTTTAATTTTCTTGAGGGCATCATCTTTACAAGATAATTGTAAAATCAACTCTTCTTGTTCCTTTAATTTCACCCCCTGAGACTCAACAATCGTACGTAACGACTTAGTCTCCTTCTGACAGAAAGAAATATAACTCATCATTCGACATTGATTCTCCATGAGTCTTTCTTGAGTTTGACGGTCAGCTGCCATTTGATTTTCATATAGATGTAGCAGATTTAGCAGCATTTCAGTTTGATGACCTGGTGGCAAATTGTATACAGATGGATGAACTGGTTGAACAGGTCCTTGAGGTCAAGTAATCCTCATAAAAGAGACATCACTAGGCGGAGGTGGAGGAAGAGTAGTTGTTGGCAGAGGAGGAGGTCTCATTGATGTGGTGGAAGATACTGTAGACATCACAGCAGGAGGCCTCGGTATCTCGGTCAACGTCATTTGAGGGATTAAACCGAGCCTCTCATGTGACACCATCGTCGTCGTCAAGTTAAGCATTGGAGTGCCAGTAGTTAGCGACACCGCCGAGCTTTGAGTAGTTGATTGACGTGTGATGTGTAGTGAAACACACTTACTTTCCGTATCATTTTTATCATGTTTCAATTACTTTTTAGTATAATTATTAAGTTTTATGGTTTGTTTATGCTTAATATTACAAAGATAATTGTTTACTTGTAGGTTATGAAGTTTGGTGGAAAAAAGAGTCAAATTGAAGAGTTTAGGGGCTTAATTGTGCAACTTTCAAAATTATAAGTCAAGGCCCGACCCAAGCCCACATCTTAAAAGCCTTATATAATATTATATTAAGTTAATTAAGAAGTTTCTAGCCATTATCTAAGCCTAAATCCCGAAATCAAGAAAGAACCCTAAAACCCTAACTTGACAGCATAGTTCCGATCGGAACTCAGCCGGCAAAGAAGAAAGAAAAAAAGAAAAGAAAGGCGGCTGTGGAGGCTAGAAGGAGAAGAAGGAGGCTCGGGGTGATCTTGTGCAGCTGCTAGGTGTCTTATACATCACAAATCTCAGCCATAAACCTTGAGTATACATCCTTAAACTTTGGTTATTGTTCAAGAACCCTAACTTTGTTGATTTGGTCTTTTACTTTGAATTGTTTTGCAATTGATTGATAGTTTGTCTTGTTATTGATATTGTTTGGATCTTGAATGAGTTTGATTATGTTTATGATGATGTTTATGATGTTTTTCTTAAGTATGTATGGCTGTCCAAAATCAATGAGTAGCTAAACTTGCTTGTTCTACCTAGGATAGATGATTGTTGAGTGGTTTTGACTTGTTAAATGGATTGTTAATTTTTAAGACTTAAATTATTGATGTAAAGTTTAACTAAAGCATAAATTAGATTGTGTGTGATGGCTGTGTTTTATGTTTGATTACTTATAATCCTCTTGCATTAGTTAATTGAATTGGTTTTGATTAATTGATTGCTTGTTAAACTCTTGACTTGGTGTTTCGGGTTTATTTGCGGGGTGTACAACCGTAGGGATAAGTGGGTAATATAATCATCTAAAATCAGTTAAAATACACCTTCTTTGAGACCGAGAGGTGATAAGAAGTAATATTGTCTCGTTGCTTTTACTTGTTAGAATTAAGACCAAGCGAGAGCGGGTTTTTGTCTTTTCAAGTTTGAGTGTCTATGTGCAATTAGTTGGTTTAATTTGGGTTGAGTTAAATTGTTCCTCTATCCTTGGTTGCGTAGTATTCGTTTCTATTAGGATAGTGTGTCGGTGAGACCGAGAGGTGAGTCGGTAATTGAACACGTTAATAATTGTTTTTCCGGTTTGTTCTTTAAAATCAACTAAAATAAGTTAAAGTTTGTTAAAGAGACTGAGAGGTATTTTGACTTTATTAAACAAGTTTTAGTTGTGTCATCTTTTATAACCGGTGTCGTGAATATTTTCAATCCGTTGTCTTGTTATTTCTTTCAACATGATTCATTCCTAGGTAGACGTTTTTATCACTGCAGTTAAAGTTTTCAAAGTTTTGTCAAAAGTTTTCATTTAATTAAGTTAAGTAGTTAAATAAATTCTAAAATAAATCAATTAAATATTTTGGTGAGTCTTGGTTAGGGTTTAGTAATTATAAACGTTTTCACGTGTCTTCGAGTTCGATATCCCGACTTTCCTTATCTTTGCTATACGCGACCGGTACACTTGCCGTTTGTGTGAACTAGGATAGATTGTTTGGTTTTAAAGCTTAGTTGCGACTTGTGTTTTATTTATATATATATTTTCGCACATCAAGTTTTTGGCGCCGTTGCCGGGGACACGGTTTGAGGCGTATTAAGAACGACTCGAGTTAAGACTTGCCTTGTTTACTACTTGTTTTTCTTATTTGTTTTGTTTGTTAGTTTAAAATAGTTTAGCTAATTATACTTTCTTTTATTTATTTTAATAGTTGTATGCGACGTACTCGATCTCTAGGACCACCAGAATTTGAAGGATTTCCCGAACCAGAGAGAGAGCTTCTCGAGAGACGTCGTACCAAACCGTCTTCTAGTTCATCCACATCCATCGGTAATACGTTTTCTTCTCCCGCTTTTTCTGAACCCGTCATTAGGGATAGGATTATGGGCGACGCGAATCCACTACAGAGGAGGACAGTTGCAGACCCGGCCCGTCCGGTCGATGCTGGCGCGAGATCCAGCATTGCTCCACCAGCTATAGGAGTTCAAACGACTTGGCAGATTCCATCTAACGTTCTGAACACGATTGCTCATTCTGCTCAGTTTCACGTGTTGCTCCACGAGAACCCGCATTCTCATCTCACTCGTATTACACGTATCTGCGACATGTTTCATCTTGCCGGCGTATCCGAAGACGCCATAAAACTCCGAATCTTTCCGTTCTCACTCGTTGATCATGCGAGTCTGTGGCTTGAGTCCCTTCCACAGGGGTCCATTGCTACTTGGGCTGCCATGCAGACCCAATTTCTTGAAAAATGCGATCCTCCGGCTAAGGCCGCTCGTTTGCGTAATCAAATTCATTCTTTCCAGATGGAGGACACCGAGGGCTTCTACGAGGCGTGGGAAAGGTTCAAAAATCTACTCGCATTATGTCCAAACCACGGCCTACAAGACTGGGCGGTTGTCGAGAAGTTCTACAACGGAGTGACGTACGCAACTCAGAGTATGCTCTACTGACAACGAAAGATACGGATGAGTGCATTGCCTTGTTTAACGGTTTAGCCATGAGTGGATACCAGCGAACACCAGTTAAGAGTACCAAAACCGTTGATTCCTTATCACGCGGCATGCATTCGGTCGACACGAGCACCGCACTTGCGGCACAAGTTGAAGCGTTAGCAAAGATCGTGATGGACTTGCAGGTGAAAAGTAAGTTATGCGAGATCTGTAGAGGGGGACACGATACCGTTCAATGCCCCGTAGGTTTCCAGGAGGAGGCAGTCGACTTCGTTAATAATCCAAACCGAAATCAACATACTTTCAATTCTTATAATTCGGGGTGGAGAGGTAACCAAAACTCCAACTGGAGGAGCGGAAATCAGTCTGGCTTTCAGCAACGTCAGAGCCTATTCCAGGATTCCGGTGAGGGACCGAGTAGTGGGGAGAAGAAGCCCACGTTAGAGGAGATGATGGCACAGCAGACACAAATGCTGTCGCAACTCATGACTCGAGAGGACTCCCGTCACAAAGAAACTCAAGAGAAATTCCGGGAGCACGAGTCATTCATGAGAAATCAAGGAGCGTCAATTCAAAATCTTGAGCGTCAGATGGGAGAGATAGCAAGTCGTCTAAATGAGAGGTCGCCAGGTACACTTCCAAGTAACACTGAACAAAATCCGAAGGCGTTTGCGAAGGCTGTGACGACAAGGAGCGGTGCGGGGGCACGTAGCGAGCCCGTGATTCAAGAGGCGACCAGAGGAGTCGTTAACAAGCCTGCGGTAGATGTGGAGGAGCAGGTAGACGAGGAGATTCAGTTGGAGTCTCCACCGGCCGAGGTGCATCAAAGGCACAGCCCAGGAAGTACAGCACAGGCCGAGAACCAACCATCACCCAGCACACCACCGAGAGTCTACAAACCTAGACTTCCATTTCCCGGGAGAGTCTGTAGGGATAGAGACGAGGAGCAGAACTCCAAATTTCTTGATCTTCTGAAGCAACTTCATCTTAATATTCCTTTCCTAGAGGCACTTACGCAAATGCCCAAATACGCAAAGTTTCTTAAGGATATTCTTTCAAACAAAGAGAAGTTAGCCGAAGTCTCTTCCATTCCTCTGAGTGCTGGTTGCTCTGCAGTCTTGCAGAGAAAGTTACCAGAAAATATGTCCGATCCTGGGAGTTTCACAATTCCCTGCATCTTGAGTGATAATACGGTCGTCCATGCGCTGGTAGATCTTGGTGCCAGTATTAAACTCATGCCGTATTCCGTGTATCGCAAGTTGGGTCTAGACGAACCGAGGACTACTCGTATGAGTATCCAGCTTGCTGATCGTTCTGTGAAATACCCCCGAGGGGTGGTCGAGAACATGCTTGTTCGTGTCGACAAGTTCATCTTCCCGGTGGACTTTGTCATCCTGGACATGAACGATGACGATAGTGTCCCACTCATCTTGGGCCGGCCATTCCTTGCCACTGCACAGGCATTGATCGATGTCTGCGAGGGTAAATTAATCTTAAGAGTTGGGGATGAGAACGTCACCTTTGACGTTCGACAATCACTGAAACACCCCAAGTCTGCTGATGACTCCTTATACTTCATTGATACCATCATGGAGCATGTCGGGGAGTTTTTCAGCGAAATTTGTGGAGGATCTGCCTTCGACACCCAGATTCTCGATAGGGAGATTCCGGAGATTGAAATGGTTGCCGTAACCAATCAGTCCTTAAATGACGACACCGAGTCGCATACCCCTGAATCTGGCGTGTCTGCTGAGATCGTACGAGACGATCCGATGGACCGACCTTTGGTCGAGAGTCCTCCTCTTTCCTTAGAGCTTAAGGATTTACCTTCCCACCTTGAGTATTCTTTTTTAGATGAAGAGAGGAAGCTTCCGGTTATCATTGCATCTGCGTTGACCGAGGTCGAGAAGGAGAAGTTGTTGAGGGTGCTACGAGAGCACAAGGAGGCTATTGCTTGGAAGATTATCGACATCAAGGGTATCAACCCTTCGTTCTGCACTCATAAAATCCTCATGGAGGAAAATTTCAAAACTGTCGTCCAGCCGCAACGGCGGCTTAATCCGAAAATGCAAGAGGTCGTAAAGAAGGAGATCATATACTCCTTGATGCGGGGATCATTTTCCCCATTTCTGATAGTGCTTGGGTGAGTCCAGTCCAAGTGGTTCCTAAAAAGGGTGGCATGACTGTCGTCACCAACGAGAGGAACAAGCTTATTCCCACGAGGACTGTGACAGGATGGCGAGTCTGCATCGACTATCGCCGACTGAATGATGCCACCAGGAAAAACCACTTTCCTCTCCCATTCATTGATCAGATGTTAGAGCGATTAACAGGTCAGCAGTACTACTACTTCCTAGATGGTTTCTCCGGGTACTTCCAGGTTCCGATAGCTCCCGACGACCAGGAGAAAACCACCTTTACCTGCCCTTACGGAACGTTTGCTTACAAACGTATGCCGTTCGGACTTTGTAACGCTCCGGCCACATTCCAGAGGTGTATGGTGGCCATTTTCCATGATATGATCGAGGACTCCATGGAGGTGTTCATGGACGATTTTTCTGTATTTGGGAGTTCCTTCGATCATTGTTTATCAAATCTCGAGAGGATGATGTCCCGCTGCGTTGACACCAACCTGGTCCTTAACTGGGAAAAATGTCATTTCATGGTTCGCGAGGGCATTGTTCTAGGTCATCGAATCTCAAGTGCGGGGATTGAGGTTGACCGGGCAAAGGTCGAGACCATTTCTAATCTTCCCCCGCCTACTTCTGTGAGGTCAATTCGTAGTTTTCTAGGTCATGCCGGGTTCTACCGCCGGTTCATCAAAAATTTTTCTAAAATCGCGAGACCCATGACCAAACTTTTGGAGAAGGACGCTACATTTATTTTTTCTGAGCAGTGTATCGAGGCGTTTGATCTTCTAAAAGACAAACTAGTTAACGCCCCAATCATGGTTGCTCCCGACTGGTCGCTACCATTGGAGTTTATTTGTGACGCGAGCGACTTCGCAGTCGGAGCGGTTCTTGGACAACGGAAGGATAAACATTTCCATCCGATCTACTATGCGAGCCGGACCTTAAATGGTGCACAGGAAAGCTGTACCACCACCGAAAAGGAGCTTTTAGCTGTGGTGTTCGCTTTCGACAAATTTAGGTCCTATCTAGTTTTGTCAAAAACGATTGTTTATACGGATCATGCTGCTATTAGATATCTTTTCAGCAAGCAGAATGCTAAGCCTCGTCTTATCCGATAGATCCTGTTGCTTCAAGAGTTCGATATAGAGATCCGTGATAAATAGGGGGCCGAGAATGTGGCGGCTGATCATCTTTCACGACTAGAGGGAGTTGATTCAGGAGATTCGGGAGTTAGGATCGACGATCGTTTTCCGACGGAGAGTCTGATGTTCGTTACTGCACAAGAGGAAGGTTTTCCATGGTTTGCTGATTTCGCGAATTATCTCGCTGACGGATACCTCCCAAAGATGCCTTACCAGCAAAAGAAGAAATTCTTTGCTGACATCAAATTTTACCTTTGGGACGATCCATATCTTTTCCGCATTGGTGCTGATCAGCTTATTAGAAGGTGTGTAGATGTCAAGGAAGGATGGCAAATTTTGAGCCATTGTCATGTGGGACCGACTGAAGGACACCACGGTGCGAGTTCTACGGCGAAGAAAGTTTTTAATTCTGGTTTTTACTGGCCATCTATCTTTAAGGATGTTCATCTGTTCGTTAAGAGTTATGATCGTTGCCAGCGTGTCGGCAACATTTCTTCGCGAAACGAAATGCCCCAGAATGCCATTCAAGTTTGTGAGGTTTTTGATATTTGGGGTATTGATTTCATGTGACCGTTTCCATCTTCGCATGGAAACAAATACATACTCGTGGCCGTCGATTACGTGTCTAAGTGGGTTGAGGCCAAAGCTCTACCCACCAATGATGCCCGAGTGGTAGTCCGTTTTCTGAAAAGTCTATTTGCTCGTTTTGGAGTCCCGAAAGCCTTGATCAGTGATCGAGGTACTCATTTTTGCAACTCGCAGATGGATAAGGCGTTGAAGCGTTATGGGGTCACCCATCGGCTTGCGACCGCCTACCACCCACAGACTAGTGGGCAAGTGGAAGTGAGTAATCGTGGAATCAAACGTATTCTCGAGAAAACGGTTGGTTCAAATTGTCGGGATTGGTCCGAAAAATTAGATGACGCTCTGTGGGCCTTCCGTACAGCCTACAAGACTCCGACTGGTTCCACACCATTTCGGATGATTTATGGGAAGGCCTGTCATCTTCCTGCTGAATTGGAACACCGCGATTCATGGGTCCTTCAAAGGGTTAATCTTGATTTACCCGCCGCAGAGGGTAATCGTTTCCATCAATTACATGAATTAGAGGAGCTCCGGGATCACGCATATGCACAATCATTTCGGTATAAGGAGCATACGAAGGAACTGCATGATAGAAAATTGAAGGGTAATAAGCAGTTCAAGTGTGGGGATAAGGTTTTACTGTATAACTCACGGTTAAGGTTATTCCCGGGAAAGTTGAAATCCCGATGGTCGGGACCGTTCACGGTCACTGAGGTTTTCCCGTATGGCACGATTGAGATACAAGACCGAAGCGGGAAGTTCAAGGTGAACGGCCATAGATTGAAGCACTACATAGGAGAGCCGATAACTGATTAGACAGTTGAGGTGTTCTACCTTGACCCATTCACCGAGAAATAGGCGTGATGGATGCATCACTCGGGAGACAGCCCGAGTTGTAGAGTTTGTATTATGATTCCCTTTACTTTCTGTTTTTATTTGTTTTATTTCTATTTATAAAAACATAAAAAAATACAAAAAAAATAAATATTTAATAAAAATTTATAAAAATTCAAAAAAAATTCAAAAACACAAAAATATGTTTATTTCTTATGTTTTTGTTTTCTGTTTTGTACGCCGCTACATGCGAGCGAGTTTGAGTTTTTACAGGTATTATTATGCGCATGGTAGCTCTGATGGCATTTTGGAACTGGTTCACCCGAGATTGCGGCCGCGAATGAAATGCTATACGGTCGTTCGATTCATACACAGCTGATGAAGAAGCTGCATCTAAACCAGGGGAGTAACCCGTTCTTTATTTTATTTTCTGCTATTTTAAGTTTTACTTTTTGCTTTAAGTTTTAATTTTATTTTTCAGTTTTTATTTTATTTTATTTCTTTTCCTTGATCTCATCGAGGACGATTTCGTTCTAAATGTGTGGATGGGAATTTATTTTACTTAGTTGTAGAAAAAAAAATAAATAAATAAATAAAAAGTTTTCACTTGTTTTTCGTTTTCGTACGTTGTTTAAGTTAAAAAAAAATAAAATAATAATAATAAAATAAAATAAAATGTCCCTTGTTTTTAGCTTCTTTTGCATTAAAGTGGGAGATGATGATATTTATCGGAAATCGGTTTTTCAAACTACTAATAATATGAGATAAATAAAAGAAAACGCACTTAACTTGGGATGTGTCGATAGGCTCAGCCTTGAAAATGAAAGGGCAAATTTGATAAAACGGTTAAACGGAAATCTTTTGTGGGTAAAGCGTTTTATCCGTGGAAAATAAGCAATGAAAGGTCGGGCCATACTCAAGCCTCAAATTTTGGTATGAAAAAATTTGGAAATATCATGAGTTTTAAAAATTTGAATACGTTATCATATGATGCTTGGGTAGGTTTAACGTTAGAGTATGCCGTGTAGCCTGTGATATAAATCTTAAAATGCTAGTTAGTGTTTTACACCTCATCGGCGTATGGTTTTATAACCTTAAATCCTGTATTGATGGGATGCTTCGGGTCCGGAGACCATGGGTCTGTATGCAATCTATTTAGCTGGGTATTCACAATTCCTAAGTGGGGTTGTGTATATTTAAAATAAAGCCAAAGAGCAAACCCTTATAAGTCTATAAACATGATCACAAAAGGTACGAAAGTACAAATACACTACAGACTTGATCATCCACGCTGTTAGTCATGTGGGGTCCCCTTGCTCGCGTCTCATTACCATTAAGAAACGTACCACAAGGGACACGCAACATGTAAGCCCTACAGATAAAATATTGCATACTCACCTATGGTTATGGATTTGGGGTATTGCTTGATAACGGGGGTATGTCATGTTGTGGGGAGCACTAGCTATAAATAATTGAACCTTAATCATATCTAATGGCTGCTTGGTAGACTTTGATGCTTAAGCGTAGGTGGATAAACAACTGCATTATAATTTTGAGGTTTAATGGCTGCTTGGTAGACTTTCATAAATATTGAGCAACAAAGTTTTAATTCTGCTAATTTTGAGGTTTAAGTCAATTTGGGGTGATCTGGTCCGGTAAAAGCAGAAAATAAGTGGGTCTTAATTGTGTAAACCACTAAGTAATATTATTGTCGGATCTTATTTGTCCCGGTAAAGATTAAGGCATGGGTTAGGTGGACAACAATATCGATGATCGCGGTTTTTGCGTTTTTCTGAGCTTTAAAATCTAACCTATATGTTTGATTTAACTTTGATTTTCCGATTCTGATCCAACTGCATTAGACTTTTTCAGGGACGAAAAAGACTTAAGTGTGGGGATGTTTGATGTGTAGTGAAACACACTTACTTTCCGTATCATTTTTATCATGTTTTAATTACTTTTTAGTATAATTATTAAGTTTTATGGTTTTTTTATGCTTAATATTACAAAGATAATTGTTTACTTGTAGGTTATGAAGTTTGGTGGAAAAAAGAGTCAAATTGAAGAGTTTAGGGGCTTAATTGTGCAACTTTCAAACTTATAAGTCAAGGCCCGACCCAAGCCCACATCTTAAAAGTCTTATATAATATTATATTAAGTTAATTAAGAAGTTTCCAGCCATTATCTAAGCCTAAATCCCGAAATCAAGAAAGAACCCTAAAACCCTAACTTGACAGCATAGTTCCGATCAGAACTCAGCCGGCAAAGAAGAAAGAAAAAAAAGAAAAGAAAGGCGGCTGTGGAGGCTAGAAAGAGAAGAAGGAGGCTCGGGGTGATCTTGTGCAGCTGCTAGGTGTCTTATACATCACAAATCTCAGCCATAAACCTTGAGTATACATCCTTAAACTTTGGTTATTGTTCAAGAACCCTAACTTTGTTGATTTGGTCTTTTGCTTTGAATTGTTTTGCAATTGATTGATAGTTTGTCTTGTTATTGATATTGTTTGGATCTTGAATGAGTTTGATTATGTTTATGATGTTTTTCTTAAGTATGTGTGGCTTTCCAAAATCAATGAGTAGCTAAACTTGCTTGTTCTACCTAGGATAGATGATTGTTGAGTGGTTTTGACTTGTTTAATGGATTGTTAATGTTTAAGACTTAAATTATTGATGTAAAGTTTAACTAAGCCATAAATTAGATTGTGTGTGATGGCTGTGTTTTATGGTTGATTACTTATAATCCTCTTGCATTAGTTAATTGAATTGGTATTGATTAATTGATTGCTTGTTAAACTCTTGACTTGGTATTTCGGGTTTATTTGCGGGGTGTACAACCGTAGGGATAAGTGGGTAATATAATCATCTAAAATCAGTTAAAATACACCTTCTTTGAGATCGAGAGGTGATAAGAAGTAATATTGTCTCGTTGCTTTTACTTGTTAGAATTAAGACCAAGCGAGAGCGGGTTTTTGTCTTGTCAAGTTTGAGTGTTTATGTGCAATTAGTTGGTTTAATTTGGGTTGAGTTAAATTGTTCCTCTATCCTTGGTTGCGTAGTATTCGTTTCTATTAGGATAGTGTGTCGGTGAGACCGAGAGGTGAGTCGGTAATTGAACACGTTAATAATTTTTTTTCCAGTTTGTTCTTTAAAATCAACTAAAATAAGTTAAAGTTTGTTAGAGAGACTGAGAGGTAATTTGACTTTCTTAAACAAGTTTTAGTTACACAAATCTGCGATACACTCAATAAGTTATGATCAACCTTGTCGCAATAATTCGCTTTCTCAAACGTAATGTTACCATTTGAAACTTCACCCTCTTGTGTGATCATGCCCCCAAAATTCCCAGCAAACGCTACATAACCCCCTTGAATATTTCTTACGTTGGTTAATAGGTTGAGATTCCCAGTGATATGACGAGAACATCCGCTATCCATGATCCAGTTTTCACCAGAAATTGTATTGGATGAACCCTACACACAAACAAAAGTGATTAATTCAAAAAGGCAGCCCAGGCCTCGGTCTTGGGCACCTTTTGGTTTTCACTTTGAACATTAACCTTATCAGATTTCAATTGTTGTTCAGCCACTTGTGAATAAGTTACTGGCTTCTTAGACTTTCGTCTTAAGTACGTTGCTGGAACAATGTTTGAATTCTTGTTTTGACATATAGGTTCAGTTGGAATGAATTTTGGTTTCACTTGACCGTGTGTCTCATTGATATGAAAAACCTTCCGAGGATTCACTTCAGAGAACAAAAATATGAGTATCATCAGCATACGACACAAGTCGTTTCAGGATCTCCTTGACCACTGGAATTGGCTTAGATTTGTCCTTGATAAAAGGATGAAAATTCTGAAAGTTTTGCTGACTACAATTCCTCACAACATGACCTTGTTGACCGCATAAAAAACACGTTCGCATGTCTACATGATGATGTTTAGAAGAAATTGGAATAAATGATGCAGATGATTGATGATGACTCACATTTTTAGTCATGCTCTTAGCAAACTTATCAGATAAGTCAGATTTCTTCTTTAAATAAAAATCTAAATTAGAACAATTCGAAAAGCTTTTTAGTGTATCTGTTCCAGTTGACTTCACAAAGTTAATCTTCTTATCTTGTTTTAAAAATTTTTTTGCCTTAGTCAATGGATCAGATGAAACTGATGTTTTCGCTTGAGCATACATACGTTCAAGTTCACGAACTTTGGAAGTTTCATTGTAAAACACACTTTCAATTAGTTCAGGTTTAATGATACTAATTGGAATGTCTTTTTCAGTGAACATTGTGTCCATTCCCTTTAACTTAAAAACTCTAGCCGATGAAGACTTAGAACTCGGAGGATAAATGAAGCACATTAAGTTCTCGTCAGAAATCTTTGGTTTAACTGACTTCTTTGTCCTCACTGGTTTGGTTTTCACAGTTTCTTCCTTGTTCATTTGAGATTTGAATGAACCATACACAGCTTCCTCAAACTCTTGAGGTTCGCAAAGAATATGATTAGAACTAGGAATATTCTTATTCTTGTGTATTATCTCAGGTTCAAACACATCTTCAATAATCACTTTGTCACCATTTTCAACAAAGACCTTTTTACTTTCCACATGAGGTTTTTGAGGAGCAACTTGGGATTTAACAATTTCAGGTTTAACCAATTTTGGTTGTTCAGAAATCACAGATTGTTTTTGAATCAAATCCTCTTCTTTTCTTGCAAAAGGATTAATTTTATAATCATTATGAAAAGGTGGTGGAATTTCAACAAAACCAATACCCTTTTTAGAATCTTTTTGTTTTCCAGATACTTCAATAATTTCATTCAACAGAAAAGATGAATTCCTAAATTTTCCTAATTTGTTCTTCAATTCAAGAACCTCATTCTCAAGCTCAGTTATCTTAGAACGATGTTTCAAGATTTCCTGAAACTTTTGGTCATTAATGGTCATTTTCACAGATAACTCGGCTTTGAGATCGTGGTTACTTGTCGACAATGCTTCAATCTTTTCTCGAGATTTCCTTTGAGATTCAAGAGATTGTCGATAAGTATCCTTAAGAGAAGCAATTTCTCTAATAAGATTATCATTTTGATTTTTCAATGCTTCTAACTTAGATTTGTTAGATTCACAGTCAACACATGATGCTTTAACAAATGAAGTAGTAGAAATAGAATTACTAACCTCATTGATCTTAGCCATGCAAGCAAACACTGATTCAGAAGGCTTGTCGCAAGAGTCGTCAGAATCAGATCTAGAATCATTATCAGAAGACATCTCACTACCAGTAGCATCTTGACAATCTTTATGTAACATAGCCAAATTTGCTTGAACATCATTGCATAGTAACCGTTGTGACCAATCAGTTCCATCTGCTAACATTGCTTGTGTTGTAAAAGAAGATGGTTTCTTTTCAGCATCACTTCCTCGTGGTATAGAAGCATTTTGACTTTGACCACGAGGTCCAGTGTATTCTTTCCTTGGTTTGTCACATTCTTTCGCGAAATGCCCAAATTCTTGACAATTATAACACTTTACTTTTAATTTGTCAAAACCCAACTTCTTGTTTAAAGTTGGAAGATCTTTTCCAGTTCTCTGAATGAATCTTTTAACTTTACGAACGATCATAGCCATGTTCCATTTCAAATCCATGATTTCTAGATCATCTGGATCTATCTGATCATAGTCCTCATCTGTTAAATCACTTGTGGCAATTTTACTACTCGCTAAGTTTTCATATGAAGACATAAAAGCCGTCAGAAAAGCAAAGTTTTGCTCAGCTTCCTTCATATTAACACTAGGTGGTGTAGCAAATGGATTGGTATTAGTTGAACTTCCAGAACCACCCGAATTACCAGCAGAGTAGAAACAAACTTTTGGATCATTAAACATAGCTGATTCTTTTTCACTTGCAGCTTGAGTAAGAAAAGCAGTGATTGGAGAGATCGTTGAACTAAGAGGCATACTTCCACCATAGAAGGCTGGATCTTGATTTTCTTTGGAGGATTTTTGACACTTAAGATCATATTCTCTAGCTTCTATCTTTTGTAGAAATTCAAGTGCTGTCAAGTCTTCATTCAGAAAATAATCATTCTCTTTCAAAACCATTAGAAATGTTGAGTAGGAACTTGGAAGCACACTTTTAATAGTGTCAATTTTGTCTCTTTCAGAAATTTCCATTTTCATCTTGTCCATTTCAGCAATTAAATGACTAAATCTTGTTGTCATCTCTTCAACTGTTTCTCCTTTCAACAAATTAATGTTTCGAAACTGAAACTTAAGCATCACTTTCTTACTCTCAGCAGTGTTTCCCATGCTTCTCATACGCAGATGTTGAAATAGAGATGCACATCTCTTGATACTACCAACTTGATGAAAGATATTTTCTGGTAATGTCAAAGTCAAAGTAGAATATGCTTTTATCTCAATTTCTAAAGCTTTCTTCTCTTCTTGTGAGTATTGAGAAATAGCTTTAGGAGTATATCCAATAGTATCATCACCAATCATTGGTGCAACATAAACTTCATCAAGACAATATGAGCAGTCAGGATGAACTGATCCCAAATGTGCACGAAACCGAGGTTCCCACTTGGCAAAGTCACTGAACTTCATCAATCTTGGACATTTAGAATGTGAACCTATCTCGGTATCAAGTTGCAACATCTATTGCATCAACATGTTTTGAGACGCTAATGCATACATACCGGCCATTTTTGAAAAAGAAATTCAAAAATTTAAAGGGTGTGAACAGTTATAGCGAACTACGAACTGTGTTTAACGAATCAATGAAAAGGTATAATGAACTGTGAATAGTGTAGTGAATCAAGTCTTAACAAAGTTAAAACTGATCAGTAACGAAGTACCTTAAAGAATGAGGTGAGTGTTTTAGCGAATCAAAAGTCAACTTAACGAATCACAAATAAGGTTAACGAATCACCCAAATGGCGAAACAGATAACGAATGAGATGAAGGTTTAACGAATCACAAGTACAAGTTCTAGCCGCTAATACGATACCAAGATCTAGATCTAGCCGCTAATACGATACATCAACACGAAATCGATACTTTAAATATAATACTTTATTGATAATTTAGTGTAAATACATTAGAGAGAATAATAAGTTATGGAGAGGATAACTTAAACTATGTACAAGTTCTCTACTAAATTATGAGCATAAGCTCCCTATTTATAGGCTATTTACAATATACGTTAAATACAAAGACTAAACCGCCTATAACTTATTCGATCGCTATGGACACCAAAACCGTGCACTAACAAGAAGAATGTGGGAGATATGAGGGCTAGGGTTTGTGGAATAAATGGTGAAACAGTTTAGGAGAGCTGAGAAGTGAGTGGTCCAAGTCTGAGCGTGGTCTGCGCGTCGCAGACAAAAGAGGTCAGGAAGCTCCTTTGAGAAAAAAACAAACACCCCCATAGTCTATTGGTTGAGCATCTTGTAATAGTACAATACTTTGTAAGAATTGTAAGTTTAGAATGCACGTTTGGCATTCTCTTATAAACAATGTGTTCTTGATGAATCAATATATTAAACATTCAGTGTTTACGCATTGGTGGGGTGTTATAGAAGTTGGTATCAGAGCGGTTATAGAGAAATAAGTTTCCATTAATGATGCCTAAACTATAACCGTAGGACTGGCTCAAATACTGTTTTCTTGTATTAGAGAGACTTGTAGCATTGTAGGACATTGCCTGATTATAGGATGTTTCTTGCTACATATAATTCCTCTCTTAACTCAGCGTCCTTTATTTTCCGAGTTTGATTCTTACATTAATCAGGAACGATGTGTCAATGTATGTGTTTGTCTTACTAATGATAAGATCCATAGATGAGTGCGCTTCCATTCACGACCTGTTGAAGCAAACTTTGGAAAGACGGACACACCGACAAGGAACCAAAGGACTAGTAGCTGAGTGAGTTCAAGATTGGTTGAGAACTACTCTTTAGGATTTCAAGTTTGACCTACTTCATGTGTTTCCAACTCAAGTGGAACACTTAAGGGTGTTTATTTCCCAAATCTTATGTCACACCCCGACTTAGGGAATAGACGTGTGACCAATAGTTGGTACATGTTTTGTAAATATGTCAGAGTTGCGGGCTATTTAGTGGAAGTCTTTATTTATAATAAAATATTAACTTATTTGGAAAGCTTCACGGATATTAAATACCCGAGTGTTTGATTTATAAATCTTGTTTCATTTTACAAATCTTGTTTAAATCTTGTTTACAATATTTTAATAAATTAAATTTGAGCCATCTCTACCTTGCGAGTATTTAACTCCATGAATTGCTACAATTCCTTGCTACATGTGGTAATCTGTTTCCCTAAAATGTGGGGGGGAATACGTCAACGATCTGATGGTGAATCATTGACTCTAAAAACATTTGACAAATCTTTCTTTGACTGACAAGATAGTTTTCTTGAAGAATCTTAGCAGAAACGTCTCTTATTTATAGGATTTGTACCACTTACCATACACACACAATTTCAGTTCTTCAGGAACTGATGCCCATTGGAGAACTTTTATTATTCTAGTATGCGGCCATGTAGCCTTGATTGATAGACTAGACAGATTATGTTTGGATCCTGACTCATGTGTAGTCGGTCTGAGTTGATTTTGTTTTCTATCTTGTATATAATAGGGATCATGTAATCCCTTAAATCTTTGTATCTTAGAGATCAAGTAATCTCTTATAAATTTGACTGACTGTTTAAGATAAACAACCCGTTTATCTTAATGACTGATTGTAAAAGGTTTAACGTATTCACCTGTGATTGTCTTTGCTGAATGATGTGGTGATCTCGTTTGAAAACCTTTGTGAATGAATGATGATTAACCTATACTAAAATAGGTTTATATAAATATTCAGATCGTCTCTTGATCCGGCTACAGACCTTTAGTCTGGTTTTGATAGCTTTAAACCTTGATTGATCATTTGTTTGAATAAAATATTTTAGATCTAAAATCTTTCTCTTTATTTGCTAATCATGTACTGAGTTTCTTCTTCATGAAGAAAAATCTATAATGGGTTTCTTCTTCAAGAAGAAGCGTCATTTGTCTATAACCTTTGTTTACAAATTCTTATGTTTCTTACTCATGAAGAAACACTATTTGACCATACCCTCTGTATGTAAAAGCTCATGTTTATTTATCATGAAGAAACAATATTTTAGCTATAACCTTTGTGTATATATAATTGTGTATTTCTTAATTATAAATAAATATCATTTTAATTATTACCTTTTAATTTGATCAAGGTCTAGCCTAGACCCTTGACTAGGGTCTAAGCCATGTAATATATTAATAAAATAATAACTTAGGCAGAACTCCTACCTTAATCGGGTATTCGGAGTTTATGCGCCTAAGCTTGTTCATAATAGGGCTTAAACCGTCGTAAATTCGGGTTTGGTACGCACTTTGATGCCCGGAACTCAAAATGATTTAAAGTGTGTGAGAGTGAGTGCGTTTGATGTGAAGAGTGAATGTCGTGACCCCTCCCTTTTTATAGCTGAAATTTAGTCCCATCGCGGTACGCGATGGACCCTTTCTCTTGGGCCGGCGCGTATCACGATGTTAGAAAATGACACATGTGATGCTGACTTAGCCCTAGCGTCTACCACGTGTTCTCCCGGTTTGACACGTTTTGCACTGTCGCGTATCGCGATGTAAGAAAATGACACGTGTGATGCTGACTTAGCCCTAGCGTATGCCACGTGTCCTCCTGGTGTGACACGTTTCCATCAAAACCTCACATTGCGTCCATTGCCCTTCGCCCGTGCCCGAACCCAAACCCGTGCGCGTGGGCCTCAGGTGTTTCGCACCCTTCGCTAGGATAATGGGTGCATGCTAGGCATAAAAGAATATTACTATGGAAAATATTTTCCTTATAAAGAGCTTCCAAATCTTTCTTACTTTCCATGTGGGATGAGTTTTATTTTCTTATTTGTACCCATGTGGAATGCTTCCACTTTCTTCCATCTTTTCATGTGGGATGAATTTTTTTTCTCCCATTTCCTTATTTACTTTTTATTTCGTTATATAAAATTTTTTGAGAATAGTTTTAATCCTTCAATTTTAATAAGTTGTCAAATTTGGATCGAAATTTTTAGGATGTTACATCTTCCTTAGTTAGAATTGAATTCAATCAAACCATAAGTGAATATTGAATGAACCTCGTGATCTCTTGATTATTATAGATGAATAAGTACACATGCATCATGATTCATGATGGAACAAGACTTGAGTAATCATATAAGGTTGAATTACAGTTACGGTGCGCAACGTGACGGTAAACCCACAATTATATGTGAACTCTTGGAAGGTCCGTCTTGCGGAATGTTGACATGGAATAGGAAATTGTTAGTATTTGTCGAGAATTACTTGTTATGTGTTTAGATATTTAACAATCGTGTTCAAACAATAGTATAACGATAGTGTTGCTTCGATGTTCTGCGATATCTCTTATCCATCCTTGCCTTTATCAGCTTAGAGCCTTCTCAATATAGGTTTTGCTCATACATGATGTTTCAGATGCAAGATCTTGATTATTAGCTATGTGAGAAGAGTGTCGTGACTTTATACAAGTGTATAGTAAACGATTTATGTGCACAAATGATATCGTAGTCTTATTTCCTAAGTCTTTAGACTGTTCTAAGTTTAGACTAAACAGGTGAATCAAATTATGTGGAATAAAAATCTCACATCTTGGACATCTTCTTTCTCGAAGACAAATGTTCTCATGCTAAAGCATGTGTTTCCTTGATAAATAATTTCTATCCGGAGGATGAACGTATGAAGTTGATAGTGAAAATCAATAAATTCGTTCATTGTTTATGATAATGTGACACTCCTATAAGTAGGCCATTTTCCGTACAATGCTTAATCATGATTTCTTAACATTAATTCCCGAATGATTAAATTTCTCAAGATAATCGCAGCGAGTCTAGCATAAGCCCGCATATGCAAGATACATTGCATATAAGTAATTTAGTTATTTTTAAATTACTCGAACATTTGGATTTATCCAATGAATATGAACGTTGATGATAACTTTAAATGACTCAAATATATATTTAACCCAACCGTGGGGTTTGAATTCTTTGTCATGAAATTGATATTATAAATTATTTTATAAATTATTCGAGCATCGAATACGAAATGATTCCTCGATCGATTATATTATTTATTCCTAGAACTATTATTGGTTAACAAACGGATGAGCGTTTAAATTAATATATTGCTAACATACATACAAGGATGGAGACATCTAAGAATCGTAGATTATCATCGATGTCCCTAGTACATTATAATTACAATTAGCCAAAGAGAGAGCAGTGAATTTACATAAAGAATAATAATAACAATAACACGTGATGTTGTGATAGTCAAACAATAAGTACAATAATGCACACACTCATCATAACATTTTCTTCTGGTTTTGGATTTACTCACAACCATACTTGTTTCAATTTTCAAACTCATCACTCAATATCTTGTATCATGATGCAAGATTATTTAAACTCATCACTCAATATCTTGGATTTACTCCAAGACATCCATATAAATAACATGAGAAAAGATTACACATGCACAAGTCACAACATATAACAACAAAACTCAAGAACCTCTCCCTCTCTTTGCTCTTCTTTGTAACCGGCAACCAATACCCACCAACCGCGATCTCATCGGTTTTGCTTAACATCACCTTAAAATAAAACACCACCTTCACCCAGTTTAACACCTCCTACCATCAAACGCCACTGCCTTCCATCGATACACCACCCAAGCGCCACATGGTTATTGCACCAAACCCGACCCAAGAAACTCTATGGTCCGTTGTTAGAGAGAGTAGTGAATTTACATAAAGAATAATAATAACAATAACACGTGATGTTGTGATAGTCAAACAATAAGTACAATAATGCACACACTCATCATAACATTTTCTACGGTTATAGCACCAAACCCGACCCAAGACACTCTACGGTCCGTTGTTAGACTCGAAACACTCCTCGGTCTCCTCCCGTAAACCAAACGTGATGAACCCAGTACCTGTTTCTAAGATGAAGCAAGGATTTGAACGTTAAACCGGCATCACGAGGTGGAACTAACACAAGCTCTATGTCTTCTTGATATCTAAACACAGTCCACGACAACGTGAGCTAAACCTTCTTAAACATATCTTTATGTTTAAATAAAAAACATATATATATATATTTATATTTATATATATATAAAGATTGTTGTGTTTATGCTAAACTTGTCAACAAAAGACTAAATTACACGCAAATGTTCTAACACATAAACTGTGCATATGCTTATAAACATATTAGGTTGGGTATAATATAAGCATATCATCAAGTGTCTTTAGATTATTTTCGCAAAAAGGTAGTCAAAATACTTACATTTATTTTTTCTACAGTTTACAAGTTGGTAAAACATCACAAGCGTTATAGTACCAAAATACAAACACTTGTTTTTGGTAACAATAAACATATTTTTCAGTAACAGATGGGTTATGATATAAGTAAATTGAACGAGGGTGTCGAAAATTATTATTTTAGATATACGTTTACACACTTTTATGTAACTTAGATGAAGTTTTTAGAAATAACAAAATACATTTTGTGTCTTAACAAGGATTTATACTTGAACATATAAATATATATATGTTAATTTGGCGTAAGAATAATAATTTTTACAAGTTAATTACCTAAACGATATAAAAAGTCGGTTCAAAATTTATGAAGCAGAGTATATAAATATATTATGCATTTCAATCGTAAGATAAAGAAATTTTATACAGAAATAAATAAAACTTTTATATTTATTTATTACTCGACCAAACGAATCGTTTATGAAACTATCAACAATAAGAGTTATATTCCTCATATTTGTACAAGTATACAAATAGTTATATAAAAGCTTATCACCAACGAGTCATCCAAAAATTAAACGAAACGTTCGGTTGGTGAAAGCAACTGACACAAACTTAATAAATGAAAGGCTCGGTTGGTGAAAGCAACCTACACAAACAAACGAAACGTTCGGTTGGTGAAAGCAACCGACACAAACAAACAACGAAACTACTAGTTCGGTGAAAGCGACTAGCATAAACCGACTTGCGTGTGTAGGACGTGTGAAGGAGGCGAACTATGATTAATCTGAAATTGCTAGCGAAACGACCACTAAACTCACGAGCTGAGTTTCGCTACCCTTTTTTACGGTTTTAATGTTTTATTTATTCTGGGGTGGAAAACATACACATCTGCTTTTATATACGATTATTAGAAACAAAACACACAATCCTTATGCGAACATGAGTTGAACTATGTAGTGCTATAAGTCCCTTGCTTGCATACTATAACCATCAGCTAACAGAGTTAGCAACAAGAATATTCGAATAGTACTATTGACGTTGACATTTCCCCCTACTGTTAGGTTAGTCGCGCTAACCTCCGATATTACATCGAAACAGGGTGCGTATATTCCATCTGTGAGATTTGAACAGGGCAAAAGGATATAAGTCGTGGTTTGGTTATAGGCTTAGGGTTCGTCATATTAATTCGTAGAATTAGCTAGTCTACGGAGGATCATCGTATTTGTTTCAACAGATTATCGTATACTTGTTTACGAACTGATTCAATGATTTATAAGTAGCGTATTTTCATACGAGTGTCAAAACCTGTGAACTCACCAACCATTGTGTTGACTTTTTAAACATATGTTTTTTAGGGAATTAACAACGCACGTAAGGAATCATGAAGACGGGACCTCAATGCATAATTTTTTGGAAGATTTTGCTTGTATAACCCTATCGATGTTTAGGGTCACATACGAGAAATCTCCTAATTGTTTTCAATAAATTTTGTTTGAAAATAAGTTATGATTTGTAAAAGCTTCTTAAAACTATTAGTATCCTAATACATGTATGTTGGAGATAATCATATGCTTATGATATACATGACGCCACTCGCTCGTACTTCCGCCTTGGTGGGGTGTGACAAATTGGTATAAGAGCCATTGGTTATAGCGAACTAGAAGGTCTAGTCTATAACTGGTGACTCACATAAATGTTTTCTTTGCATGCATACACATTTTCATAATCTATGCTACATTGTTCGGATATTGTTGTCACATGGATTTCGTGCTCATCTTTCATTCACACAGTGTTTCGCGAATCTATAAGCATCAATCTCCTAATCCCATGAATTGTGATGTGCTAGTCTTTGAACTTGAACCAACCACCCACCCATCTCGACAAGTAATGGCACCCACACCCGAATGGTGACATGAGAAAATATTCTTAACCGCTGCAGAGCCGGGATGACTCGGTAACCTCAATGTCCCTTTATGGAATGAGAACCGGTAACTCCACTAATAGGAGTACCAAAAATCTTTATTCTACCATAAAGTATGTCTCACGAGACTGCGACTCAGAGCTTGCAAATCGGGTAAACAACCATATAGTGCGTCTAGAATACGTGTGGGCGTATATCACATGAGGAAGCTACGTGTCAATTTCTATTTGAAATCTTATGCCATGACGTAGAGGCTTACATTCATGAAGTGGAGTAAACTCAGGTGAATAAAAGACTACTCATTATTCATACTGAACCATTCATGTAACTTCGTCTTTCTAGTCATTATGTCTTACATAACTTCGGTCCATATTAACAAATCTTTTATTGTTCATGACAAAGTTTTAGCATTTTATAATGCAACTAAATGGACACTTAGGTTCCCTTTAACTAGAAGCTCGAATATGGAAGACGCTTCGATGACCATGTAGAGCTAATTATCATTACGGTTGCACACGTAATCATAATGTGCAATGCATGAGAATCCTGGTGAATGCTATGGCTTGAGCAGACGTTCAGATTAGTCTAAATTCATAAGTTTGTTTATAGAGATTCGTTCTCCAAGTAAAACGAATGTTCATTAGGGTGATGGTGATGACGCCCAACAATACCATGATCTATCTTCCTTTACTTGAAATTTTATTTCACTCTGTTATCATGGATGCCCAATGTTCGGCACCATAAACAACATAACTTTCCAAGTACACTGTTAAGATTGTTCCTCGATTTCCGGGTCTCTATACCCAAGCCAATGTCGAAAATCATTCGTGGCATATTATTATGTTGTGAAGTTATAGTAATTTTTTTTTCTCTCATAAAGTGAGCCTCCGGTATTTGCAATGTGTGTTTAATATTGTGGCACATGTCAATTAGTGACTCCACTACCTCATCCATCTAGCGTTTATGAAAGATTTCTAGTAATCTTATTACAAATTGAGAAACTCAACCTCTATGTGGCCAACGTGCGGTATTACACAATACAAAATAAATTTTCTCGCTACGCTCGTAAATGGAATCTTATCATTTGAAGGAAAAATTTTCGCTCACACTTCTTAGTAGCTTTGCCGTAGACAAAACCCTTTGGGCACGTGAAATCATTACCAACGTTGTTCGCATAGTCTTAAAATATGTCTAAAAGTTCATATGTACCTTGCATTCGTTAGAACATTTTACCATGTGTTGAACTGTCTTAATACACACATGTTGTCTCGTTCAGCTTACGCTGTTGCTTGCAACATGTTCCTTGTGGATATCACATTCCTCCAACGTTCTTTAATCACTGGATTTAAAGGTTTTAATCGCGAATAACATTTTGAGTTACAATCATTGATAAATTGCTTCATTCGTCATGATAACAATGGACCCACCATATGCCATCGCGGTGATCGCTTAGTGTTCACACCTAAGTTAGACAAGAAATGATTTCATCCACGTATGCCTACCATGCTCTTAGGTATCAAGCTCACTAACGTTGCTCCTGCGTCCCATTTTAATCGTTGGGTATGAGTTCTTCTTAAAATCTAGCCATGTTCACTTTAAAACAGAGCCTTATGTGGTAGCCAGAATTTGTAACCACCTAAATATATATCTAGTCTTCTTAAAGGTTTCAAACTAGAACGAATTAAGAAACCCTCTCTGACATTTCGTGACTGAATTGTATGATCTTGTGCTATCAAATTTATATCCCGGCACTGACATAAGGTAAACACAAAAGTCTATAAACTTTCTACACAGTTCACAAGGTTTTACAACTAAAAAAAACTTAATCGTTCTGACAACACTCAAATTGGTCCCTGACAAACAATTACTTCATATAACATGATGATAGAACCCTCATCTATCATTAAAAGATCGTTAAGCAGTCGTTCCTTAAAAGAATGATGAAAAAAATTACATTATTTGATGCTTGTTACATTCTTTGCATCAAGCTCATTTGTTATGACCTTTGAGTCTAAATTTCTTCTAAAAAAGGTTTTACTAATTCTTACCCTGATTATACGTGATAATTTTGTTCTAAGCATCCTCTAAACTTACTAGGATTGTTTATGGTTAAAAAAAACCCCTCAAATAAATCCACAATTTAAACCTCTTGATTTCACACCAAACATTATTATTAATGCACTCATGTCACATTCAAATCCACACTCAAGTCGGATAACTTTCTTTTATAAAGACGCATGTACCACATGGTTTTCCGAATGAAAGAAAGAAAAAAAATGAGGAAGAAGGTGTTAGCCACTTTAACAATACTTTTATCGGCAACCATTGATCAATTGTCACAATTATTGTAATGATGGGAACCCTTCGTATTTCATTTCACTAATCATTGAGCATTATTTCTTTGGATCAAATTGAAACTTCAATGTTTATTAACCTTTTATGTACCAAGCTCACCTATTTTGCTCTTGAAAATATTTGGATATGATTTTTATCTCAAAACTAGTCTTCATAATCCCTACGACGATCTTTAGGTGACGGTTAAGCTCTAAACACTTTAACAAATTCTTAGTCTTGTTTAAGAGTTCGAGCTAGATCAATACCAAGAAGTTCCTAAATGAAACTTCCATGGATAATTTCATGATAACAAATTCATACTCTTAACGCTCACATCATGTTTACATAAACACACAAGTTTTTGAACTTTTTATTAAGGATTCACATATTACATATATTCTAAGTTAGAAATTCAAAATTCCTATTTGATCAAGACTGTCATTTTTATGTGAATACGTTGTCTTTTAAGCCTAAATTTTCAGAATCGTCATGTAAGTTTATACAAGAAGACCACGATATAATACTTATATGTTTTCATGAAACTTTTGTAAAAAAAAAAAAGTTTTACGAATTTCTATAAGAACTATGTTTATAAAAACTCGATTGACGTTCATATAAATGTCTCTTGTACAGATCATTTATTAATCTACTATAACTATAGCATACCCCCCTTTCGCAAATTGCTGCATTTATTCGAGTGATCCACAAACGACGAAAATGGATTTTTTTCCTATCCCTATCCCGATGAGCCGAAACCAAAGCTCTTATTTTTTGTTGAGTAATAGTTCGAGTAAGTCTTAAATGAGCCCCCCGAAAGCTTGATGCAAATAAACGAATTTTTGTTCTACGTTATACATAGATAAATGTTTATGTATGAGTTCCCTATAGACATGGTTTAATATAGTTATTTTGAAAATACTTATGAAGTATTTGGATATTATTAGAAAATAATTTTCGTATGTTTTTCAAATCCGACTGCCATTTTATTCCCGCACAAGCTAATATTTTCTTATATATATATATATATATATATATATATATATATATATATATATAAATCTTGTTCACGAACCTTGGATTTAATATAGTTCCCATCTAAGGAACCCATGTAATGATTTTACTTCATTTCACCAAATTCTTATGATCATTCAATTCCCCTCTTGACCTCTTAGTTATCTCATCGTCTACAAACTTTTACTCCACGGGATTTGAAAAACAATTTTTTTTCCACTTCTTTATCAACATTCTATTAGTTAATTCTATGGCCATCAATACAATGACGCAATATTGTTGTTCAAATACAACTCTAACCCAACAGGAGGTTGGAATGCCTTTTTTTTTTTTAACTACTGATTCCCTAATGCTTGCTCACAAAATAATCCACACTAGATCTTCGGTTCAAATTCAATTAACAAACTTTGGCACTAGATGTTTGAAATGATCTTTAGTAACAGTAGGCTCGGAACACCATAAGAGTTCTTAAACCATGAGACGTCGACTTATAAATCATACTAATCGGATTCTAGCTTCTTATTATCCATTCCCAATCATCATACGCCAAGCACTCGCCATTGTTCAATAAATCTCTTCCTTTGAGTCAAAAATAAACAATTTTGACGCCTACATCTATAATTAACCGCTTTCCATGCTGATTTTTACAATTCACGATTTAAAGAAAATAATGAACACATTTTCCAATGTTTTTTTTCGTGCAAATCCAAATCGCTAGAAATAGAGTATGCCTTTCATGGCATGGCTGTTAACCATTACGTTAAGGATACAACCGACAACTATTGTCATTTCCCATAATCCATTATAATGGGATTAACACGTACCCTTATTCCTTGCCATGTTTGCATTCGGAGCTAACAAATTCGACCCCTCCATGACATAAACCATATGATTCGGTCCCTAGTTTTGTATTCGCAATATGCCGCACGAACGATTAATAAAAAAACATTAAAATTGGCTATCTATTCGATTTAAAAAAAATAGTCAAGACTATCCAAGTTTTCGATCACTTTAAAAGTGCACTAGTCCCATGTTTTATGTGTGGACTATACCGTTAGTTTTTCCCTGCCCATAATTACTTCATTGTTGTATTTGACAAGGATGACTCATACGCCGTCATACGTAAATACTAAAATTCCTTTATAATGTGACGTGTTTTTTTTTCTATATGCCTCTGACTTCTTAATAGATCCTTTTCGATGAGTCTACGCTCATCAAACCCTGAATTCATTCATGATCATCATTTAGTAGATATGTGACGTATTCCATACAAAAATAGACTAGCATTCCTTGACACCATCAAGATGCATTAAGATTGTGGAACAAGATATTCGATGTTTTTGATAGCCAGTCAATTTTTTTAAGATTGAGTTCACTCTCTGCATAATTTACAAGAGATGGGTAAGTTCCATCTCCATGTCGCTTGGCTAATGTATCCTATTAAATGTCGTTCTATCTATTGATAGTGGGTCACTCTACCAATCAGATCGTTTCAACTATTGAGAGTTACAACTATTGATAGCAAACTTTAGTATACTATCCTTTCCATGAAATGGATGTCCTGTATTCATCTATGTTGTATGAAAATTCGTTCGTCTGTGCATCGTTAAACCAGACGATATGCTAGCAATACCCTCTTAAATTATCATTTTATATGAGACTGGATTCTGAAAGTGGTGTTGTATATTTTCAGTGCACGACTCAGCTTTCACTACTAGCACAACCATTTCAAATCATTGTAACCTTGGCTACTAAATCCTTAGTCAAGATTACAATTTAGACCATCTGTTCTTTCTTTCAGACTGACCACCTTCGTTTGCGTTTCCAACAAAAAAAAATAAAAAATAAATAAAATAAAAACATCGAAGCCATGCAATTGATGTCGCCTTAGAACCTTACTCACTTCCATGATTAGTACTTGCATTTTTTTACTTGGGAATGTACCTTGCAAGATTTGAAGCCCACATGAACTAAGTGCTATACATTAAAACAAAAAAAAATTAAAAGAGAAAAAAAAAAACTGCTTCAATAGTTGTCTCGTTAACGATTCAATCTTCCTAGTAAAGTCTGACGACATGCTTCTTCCATGTTTGAACCCGTCTTGGATCTAGCCGCGTCGATACATCGATTATACAATACAAACATGAGAATCATAGATACGTTAAATACATAGTTTATTGATAAATATAGAGAGAATACATTATGGTGTGGAATAACTTATATCTATGATCTCACACCTCTCATATGTGTGATCCATCTACAAATGACCATCGATATGCCTATTTATAGGCCATATGCTCTGGTTCGTTAACTTATGTCTAATTCGTTATGCCTTCATAACGAATTAGACACCATTCGTTATGCTTCCATAACGAATGGTTAATAACTTAACGAACTAGCCCTCATTCGTTATGCTTCCATAACGAATGGGCTTATACATTAACGAACTAGCCTAGTCTATAACGAATGGACCACATTCGCTATACAATCCATAGCGAATGGGCCACTTACATTAAATATACATTAAATATAAAGACTAGACAACCTATAAGTTATTTGTTGCTACGAACAACAAAACAGTGCACTAACATATACCCCCTTTTCCATAGCTATCGAATACTTTAATCTTGAATACTTTAACTGCAAATCACCAGTCACAAAACGTGCACTAACAGACACCCCATTGACTGATGATTTTCGGTCTTGTGTAGACAGACAATCTTTAAATCTTTTCAGCAAACCAACAACTTGTAGCTTCTCATATCATATCACCCCCTCAAAGTGAGAAACTCTTGGAGATCATCCAGATCATCCATTGGCGTATGATATGGTTCAATCTTTCAACAATCAGCAACAAGTCATCACCGGTAAAGAAAAACATATCTTTACGTTTAACCTCGTCACACATCTTCATGAAAAACCCGATCATTCAACATCTTTCACTTCGGTATTCATAGTTCCAACCTCCATTAATAAACCCCAAATGATCGAATTAAAAAAAATCCAATGACAAGACTCGTATATTCTTCAATAAGATCAACCCGTTCGAGAATCGTCACCTTCAACAGAAGTAATCCGCCGTATACTCGTAGCCAACATAGTAAGGATCAAAGTCCCTCAAAAAGAAGTAAACGGACAGACACTCGTATCCCAAATAGTCAGGTTTTAATCTTGAACAAATCAATCAGCAATCGAAAAACAACTGCAGTCTTGAACTCGGTCAAGCGTAGCTTTTCAAACACGAATTACCACCCTAATTGCAGTAATTTTTCAAGAAACCTTGAAAACGTAGGATGATACAAGCCAAATAATCTCAAATGAAATTTTTATCTTTATTGTTTGAACCCGTCTCGGATCTAGCCGCGTCGATACATCGATCATACAATACGAATACACGAGATCTAAACGTTAAATATTTACTTTATTGATAGATTAGGGATAAATACATTATGGAGAGAATATATAATAACTTATGGACCTCACATCTCTCATGTGTGTGATCTCTCAACAAATGAGCATAATTATGCCTATTTATAGGCCACATGCTCCGGTTCGTTAACTTAAGTCTAATTCGTTATGTCTTCATAACGAATTAGACACCATTCGTTATGCTTCCATAACGAATGGGTAATAACTTAATGAACCAGCCCTCATTCGTTATGTTTCCATAACGAATGGGCTTATACATTAATGAACTAGCCTAGTCTATAACGAATGGACCTCATTCGCTATACAATCCATAGCGAATGGGCCATTTACATTAAATATACATTAAATAGAAAGACTAGACAACCTATAACTTATTCGATTGCTACGGACACCAAAACAGTGCACTAACATTCCAAGGTCAAATCAAATACTCAATTTTCGATATTCACATTTATTGAATTTCGGGACGAAGTTCTAATAACAATGGGAGAATGTGACACTCCTATAAGTAGGTCATTTTCCGTACAATACTTAATCATGATTTCTTAACGTTAATTCCCGAATGATTATATTTTTGTCAAGATAATCGCAGCGATTCTAGCATAAGCCCGCATATGCAAGATACATTGCATATAAGTAATTTAGTTATTTTTAAATTACTCGAACATTTGGATTTATCCGATGAATATGAACGTTGGTGATAACTTTAAATGACTCAAATATATATTTAACCGAACCATGGGGTTTGAATTCTTAGTTATGCAATTGATATTATAAATTATTCGAGCGTCGAATACGAAATGATTCCTCGATCGATTGTATTATTTATTCCTAGAACTAATATAGGTTAATAAACGTATGAACGTTTAAATTAATATATTGCTAACATACATATGTGGATGGAGACGTCTATAATCGTAGATTATCATCGATGTCCCTATTACATTATCATTACAATTAGCCAGAGAGAGCACTGAATTTACCTAAAGAATAATAACAACAACAATAACACGTGATGTGGTGATAGTCAAACAAGAAGTACAATAACGCACACACTCATCATAACATTTTCTTCTGGTTTTGGATTTACTCACAACCATACTTGTTTCAATTTTCAAACTCATCACCCAATATCTTGTATCATGATGCAAGATTATTTAAATTTTATAGCCTTACTCCAAGACATCCATATAAATAACATGAGAAAAGATTACACATGCACAAGTTACAACATATAAACAACAAAACTCAAGAACCTCTCCCTCTCTTTGCTCTTCTTTGTAACCGGCTACCAATACCCACCAACTGCGATCTCATCGGTTTTGCTTAACATCACCTTAAAATAAAACACCACCTTCACCCAATTTAACACCTCCTACCATCAAACGCCACTGCCTTCCACCGATACACCACCCAAGCGCCACATGGTTATAGCACCAACCCCGACCCAAGACACTCTATGGTCCGTTGTTAGACCCGAAACACTCCTCGCTCTCTTCCCGTAAACCAAACGTGATGAACCCAGTACCTGTTTCTAAGATGAAGCAAGGACTTGAACGTTAAACCGACATCACGAGGTGGAACTAACACAAGCTCTATGTCTTCTTGATCTCTAAACACAGTCCACGACAACGTTAGCTAAACCTTCTTGAACTTTTTTTTATGTTTAAAGAAACACACACACACATATATATAAAAACGAAAACATTAAAATCCTATGTGTTGAGATGTGGTCGCTCCCCCTTTTTTGGAGTCACCAGATTTGCTTGATTTTTAAATGGAGGCTTCTTATGCATTTGACCCGAATTCACGGGTATGGGTTTCATCAAACCAATATATTTCTTAAACGGGTTATAACATCTCATTAAATTAAAAAATAATTTCACCAAATATTTGATATAAAAATTCTATAAATTAGGGTTATACTAAAAATTAATTTCTGATTTATTTAAAAAAAAGATATATATTATTTATAATTAAAAAACCAATTTTATAGTAAAAAAAATAAACGGGTCTTGGGTCTCATCAAACTCATATAGTTTTTAAACCGGGTTATAACATCTCATTTATTTGTGAAACAATTTATTATCAAACAATAAGTATATTATTAACTTTCATACAATAAAAAAAATAAAAATTCAAAAAATAAATAAATATTATAAGCAAATAATATAAAACAACCCCGTAATACGGGGGATAAAAACTAGTACATATATATATATATATATATATATATATAAAGATTGTTATGTTTATGCTAAACTTGTCACCCAAAGACTAAATTACACGCACATGCTGTTAACAAAAACTGGATTCTCATGTTCTAACACATAAACTGTGCATATGCTTATAAACATATTAGGTTAGGTATAATATAAGCATATCCTCAAGTGTCTTTAGATTATTTTCGCAAAAAGGAAGTCAAAATACTTACATTTATTTTGGCTACATTAATTATATCCACTACAAAAAAGATTGGCTTATGGGACTGAATAAACAGTCTATGATACTTTTCAATCAGTACCTAATGGTTATCGGGAACTGATTTCCCAGTCTCTTGCCAGTGAATGATACTTAGTCCTAGATAGTGGTTTTAGTAACTAAAAATCAGTCCCCGTTGTATGGCACCGACAGGGACTAACAATCAGTCTCCAACACATAAATATTCAGTCCTTAATTTCTCACCATGTACCACATCATTTCAGTCCCCAATACATTTTTTAGTAACTACAAAACAGTTTTGAATATTATGATATTTTAGTCCCTAATGTATAACTTTAGTGACTAGAAATTAGTCCTCTAAACATTTCCACATAGTCCTTAATACATTTTGTTAGGCTAATAATCCCATATCAAATCAGTCTTCGATACGATGTTTTTAGGCCTGAAAATTAGTTCCGATACTACTCAATTTTCGTCGTTAATATGCATCAATTGAAGACTGAAATATAATCTTAGATAACATGTTTTAGTCTTTAATACATTCTTTGGTGACTAAACATTAGTCTTTATCCAAAATTCAGTATTTTATATGTTTATTTGAAGTTTAAAGATCTGTCCCAAAAAATCAATACTTTAACTCACTAAATTTTAAATCACAAAATATTCACACTTTTAAAACATATTTTTTATTAAGAACCAACAAAGGATATGTTAATATACAATGTAATATTACAAAAGATAATTACATTACTTAGCCCTCTTCGAAGAATGTTATACACTTATGAAAGTCTGAAATAAAAGGAGAGTCTTGCTGGGATACAAAGATGGTTGAATGTTGTATATTTCATTGACTAATCAGTTGAAGTGCTCATTAAGAATATGACCTCCATTGGCAGAGTTTAAGCACTATGTTAGAATCCCACTCAGCTTAGCTTGGACCATGTGTTTCTTGTAAATCTTTTTATGTTTCATACCACCTGTAAGCATATTTTTATGTACCCTTTTACCTGCACCAAAATAACACAATAAATTCTACAATAGAAAATGTAATTTATACAAAAACATAAACTTTAAGTAGGCAAATTAGGATTAGGTTAAACTTTGCTTAAGTTCCAGATTCCTAGGGTCTACAACAACTTGTTAAACCCTTTATCCCTACACCAAACCAAAACCTGATTACCACATAAATTGTTATAAATGGTGGTTGTTCTTAACCTTTACGCACTAGTTGTCAAGATTCGAAGAGACCGATCTACAGTGTTGTAAACATAGCTAGGCGCCAGCGAATAATAAGAAAAAATGATTTTGAAATTTGTATATGTAAGTTTTAAAAATTATATATATGTGGTTTGAAACACGGATCAAGAACTTGGGTTCAAACCATGGTGCGATTTGGAGTGGTTCAAACCACCTTTAATGAGCATATCCGCAAGTGTCTTTAGATTATTTTCGCAAAAAGGTAGTCAAAATACTTACATTTATTTTGGCTACATTTTACAAGTTGGTAAAACATCACAAACGTTATAGTACCAAAATACAAACACTTATTTTGGGTAACAATAAACATATTTTTAAGTAACTGATGGGTTATGATATAAGTAAATAGAACGAGGTTGTTGAAAATTATTATTTTAAATATACGTTTTCACACTTTTATGTAACTTAGATGCAGTTTTTAGATATAACAAAATACATTTTGTGTCTTAACAAGGATTTATACTTGAACATATAAATATATATGTTAATTTGGCGTAAATATAATAATTTTTACGAGTAATTACCCAAGCGATATGAAAAGTCGGTTCAAAATTTATGAAGCAAAGTATATAAATATATTATGCATTACAATCGTAACTTAAAGAAATTTTATACAAAAATAAATATAATTTTTGTATTTATTTATTACTCGACCAAACGAATCGTTTATGAAACCAACACCAATAAGAGTTATATTCCTAATATTTATACAAGTATACAAATAGTTATATAAAAGCTTATCACCAAGTCATCCAAAAATTAAACGAACCGTTCGGTTGGTGAAAGCAACCGACACAAACTTAATAAACGAAACGCTCGGTTGGTGAAAGCAACCGACACAAACAAGCGAAACGTTCGGTTGGTGAAAGCAACTGACATAAACAAACAACGAAACTACTAGTTCGGTGAAAGCGACTTGCATAAACCGACTTGCGAGTCAATAACGAACAAACTGACCTTACGCGTTTAGGACGTGTGAAGGCGGCGGACTATGATTAATTTGAAATTGCTAGCGAAACGACCACTAAACTCACGGGGTGATTTTCACTACCCCCTTTTTTACGGTTTTAATGTTTTATTTATTCGGGTGTGGAAAACATACACAACTGCTTTTATATACGATAATTAGAAATAAAACTTATGCGAACATGAGTTGAACTATGTAGTTCTATATGTCCCTTGCTTGCATGCTATAACCATTAGCTAACGGAGTTAGCCACAGTAATATACGAATAGTACTATTGACGTTGACATTTCCTCCTACTGTTAGGTTAGTCGCGCTAAGTTCCGATATTGCATCGAAACAGGGTGCGTATATTCCATCTGTGAGATTTGAACAGGGCAAAATGATATAAGTCGTGGTTTGGTTATAGGCTCAGGGTTCGTCATATTAATTCGTAGAATTAGGTAGTCTACGGAGGATCATTGTATTTGTTTCAACAGATTATCGTATACTTGTTTACGAACTGATTCAACGATTTATGAGTAAGGTATTTTCATACGAGTGTCAAAACCTGTGACCTCACCAACCATTGTGTTGACTTTTTAAACGTATGTTTTTTCAGGGAATTAACAACACACGTAAGGAATCATGAAGACGGGACCTCAATGCATAATTAGGATACCATTTTGGAAGATTTTGCTTGTATAACCCTATCGATGTTTAGGGTCACATACGAGTAATCTCCTAATTGTTTTCAATAAATTTTGTTTGAAAATAAGTTATGATTTGTAAACGCTTCTTAAAACTATCGGTATCCTAATACATGTATGTTGGTGATAATCATATGCTTACGATATACATGATGTCACTCGCCCGTACTTCCGCCTTGGTGGGGTGTGACAGATAACAAGACTGTACGTTTGTTACAAGAATATTTCGAGAGTAACCACTTTTATTGGCCGATAGAACTTATTACATTCTTTGATATGTAATCATTACCAATGAACTTGGCGAAACAAGTTGATTGCTCCAATGCTCTTCTTTTGTGAAAGGCTTAAGTTAAATTCGCCCTATCTTTTCTTCAATGCTGAATATCAACGCTTATATATGATCCTAGTTTTAAATTCAATGTGAAGAATGCCCATCATTTTCAGATATGCGAGACTAAGGCCTAAGAATTTCAATGATTCTATTTACGCTTAATCATGGTAATCTTTGTGTTCTTGCCACAGGTTGTGGGCAAAGTATTGAATTATTCGAAGAAAACAACATTCCTGAGTAACTAAAGCAGATGACCTCATATCCAAAACTATCTGTTTATTATAGTAATCCTACGAGATTCAATTATCAGGTTCCAACGACAAACGTAGACCGACTATGCCTTTAATTGATTCACCAAATAGAAGCTTTGAACCTCCATTCATTGGCGGATCCAGCATACAAACGGGTGGTTCCCCGGAACCACCCGAGTTTCGAAATAATAGTGTACGGATATATAGAAGACGCGTAGGAACCACCTTATAAATTAAGAGGGAACCACCTAAAAAAAATTCCTGGATCCGCCACTGCCTCCATTGGCGAAGATTGCTGACAAATGAGTCTGATGACTTATCCTAATGATGTTTCCCACCAAGAACAACTAGAGGACCTACCGATATCGTTATAATGTACTAGTAATGGTCTATAAACTTATATACAACCTTTTTACCGGTAGATCTCTAACAAAAAAATGAATTATTCTTCAAATAATGTTTTTTTTCACACCTAATATTCTACCACCTTATCATTTTGCGAGTTGACCAACATAACTAATTCAATTGGAAACCTATATAATTGTTCTTTTGATATTTGGATTTGATTTCTCGCTCCAAACCTTGAAAGACTAACAACTTCATGCCAAATTACTTCTTGAGATTCTAACTGTTTCCGTGTTTGAATTATAACCTATAAATAAATAAGACTTGACCTCCGACTTGTAACAATCTCTTGACTCATTTATCTTTAGGAATCCTTTTATGGTTTAGTCATGATACACAATACGACTACCTGTATAAAATGTTTCTGAAATGAATGTGTATAACTAACAACTGAAGCTAACCAATTTATGTTGATAAATCGTGCTTATTTTTATTGCATGTTATAAGATTCAAAGAGCAGCCTAGATTGTGAAGTTTTATGATCATATTGTTCCGTTTTGATAACCGTCGAATATATTAAACAACTCCATTTCAAGAAAGGATTGTAGATAAGAGGTTAGTTTCAACCATCATATTTCTTGAAGTGATAGTTTGTCATATCTCCGGTGAACTAAATGAGACATTGTAGCTTCGCTACTCATTAAATTACCGTGATCAAACTATGATACATTTACTTTTCCTAGGAAGAAATGTTGAATTACCTAGATTCTATCTCATAATTCTATCTTAGTATTGTTCGTTTGGGTACTTACATGGTAAGGCGTCATCTATCAATCTTACACAAGAAAATTAATATATCGATGCATCCAAGAAAGTAACCCTACCTTCAAGGATAGCTAATCCTCTAAGATTGTTACTAGTGGTCCCCGAAAACGATCCAACAATCAGTTACGCTTGATTGAGTTGTAAAGATTAACTTGTTAATTTATGATGCACTCGAATCTCCATGCTCACAATCCTGTGCTATTGATAAGATTACTGAGCGTATGATGACGTAGGCTTTCTATTTTCTCAGTGAACATTGTGTCTATTCCTTTTAACTTAAACACACGACCAATTGACGGCTTGGAAATATTAGGATTGATAAAACGCATCAAATCCTCATTAGAAATTTTGGGTTTTTTTGATTTCTTAGCCTTCACCGGTTTAGCCTTAACTTGTTCTTCCTTTCTCACTTGAGTTGTGTGTGAACCATACACGGCCTCCTCAAATTCATGAGGTTCACATAAAATGTGATTAGAACTTGGAATGTTCTGGTTTTTGTGTATTACCTCGGGTTCAAACACATCCTCAAATATGACTTTATCAACATTCTCAACAAAAACTTTGTTTCTTTCAACATGAGGTTTTTGAGTCGGTGGTTGGGCTTTAACATTTTCAGGTTCGTTAGAAACAACGGGTTCTTTCACCAACACTTCTTCTTCTTTTCTAGCTATAGTATCATTTTGAAATGGTATCTCAACAAAACCTATACCATTTTTAGAATCTTTTCGCTTACTAGATACTTCAATTATTTCATTTAGCCAAAAGGATGAGTCTCTAAATTTGCCCAACTTATTTTTCAACTCAAGAACTTCATTCTCAAGCTCGGTTATCTTAGAAAGATGTTTCAAGATTTCTTGAAATTTTTTATCATTGATTGTCATTTTAACAGACAACTCAGCTTTGAGATCATGATTACTTGTCGACAATGCTTCAATCTTTTCCGTAGATTTCATTTGAGAGTCTAAAGATTGTCGATAAGTATCTTTAAGTGAAGCAATTTCTTTCACTAAATAGTCATTATGCTTTTTCAAAGATTCTAACTTAGGCTTGTTTGTCTCACATTCAACACAAACACATTAGCAGACACATTAACAGAGATAGGAACATAAGTACTAACCTCATTAATTTTGGCCGTGCAAGCAAAAATAGTTGGAAGCTTTTCACACAAGTCATCAGAATCAGACTCAGTATCATTATTAGAAGATAGCTCACTCCCACTTGCATCTTGGAAATTTTCATTTAACCCAAACAGAACTAAATTAGCTTGATTATCGTTGCACATCAATCTTTGTGACCAATCAGTCCTATCCATGTTGACAGCATAGCTTGTGATCCAGAAGAAGATGTTTTAGTTCCAGAAGACTTCCCAGCATCATTTCCATTTTTCCCATATGAACTTTGATCTTGTTTTCTAGGACCAGTATACTCCTTCTTTGGTTTATCACATTCTTTGGCAAAATATCCAAACTCTTGACAATTATAACATTTAACTTTCAATTTATCAAAACCAAGCTTCTTGTTTGCGAGTTCTTTGCATGAAATTTTTCACCTTTTTGACGATCATTTCTATATTCCATTTCAAATCCATGAGTTCCAAATCATCAGGATCAATTTGGTCATTATCTTCATCAGTTAACTCACTTGTGGCAATCTTACTACCAACCAAATTCTAATAAGAAGTCATGAAAGCAGACAAAAAGGCAAAATTTTGTTCAGCCTCCTTCATGTTCACATTAGATTGTGATGAGAATTGATTTGTAGTAGTCGAGTTTCCAGACCCTCCAGAAGGACTAGAACTTCCAGCAGTGTAAAAACAAGCACGTGGATCACTATAGATTGCTGTAGCATTATCACTTGCATTTTGTGTCAGAAATGCGGTGATTGGAGATTGTTGAACTCAGAGGCATACTTCTACCATAAAAATCTAGATCTTGATTCTCTTTAGAAGACTTTTGACACCTAAGATCATATTCCGAGCTTCGATCTTTTGCATAAACTCAGTCGAAGTAAAATCTTCATTACTGAAATAATTATTTTCTTTCAACACCATTAAGAAATTTGAGTAGGAACTCAGTAAAGCACTCTTGATGGTATCAATCTTATCAATATAAGAAGTTTCCAATTTCATCTTATCCTTTTCGGCTATCAGTTGATTAAATCGTGTTGTCATTTCTTCAACAGTCTCACCTTTAAGCAAATTAAAATTTCTAAATTGAAACTTTAACATCACTTTCTTGCTTTCTGCAGTGTCACCCATACTTCTCATACGAATGTGTTGAAACAAAGAAGCACAAATTTTGATACTACCAAGTTGATGAAATATGTTTTCAGGTAATGCCATTGTAAGCGTTGAGTATGCTTTCGTTTCAATTTCCAAAGCTTTATTTTCTTCTTGAGAATATTGTGAAATAGCTTTCGGTGTGAATCCAATTGTCTCATCTCCGATCATCGGAACAGTATACACTTCATCCAAACAGTAAGAACAATCAGGGTGAACCAAACCCAGATGAGCACGAAAACGAGGTTCCCATTTAGCAAAGTCACTAAATTTTATCAATCAGTGACATTTGGAATGAGATCCAATCTCCGTGTCCAATTGTAACATTTGCTGCTTTAGCACGCTTTGAGAAGCTAACGTGTAAAAACTAGCCATCTTGATAAGTAACAAGACAATCAAACTTCAAGGGTTAATCTTGAATATATTAACGAACTGTGAATATTAACTTTAACGAATTATGAGCAGTATCTAGAACGAATCAAAATAACGACTTGAAAATAACGAATCAGGAATAGTGTTAATGAATCTGGAACAGTCTCACACGAACAGAGTCAACGAATCAGGTCAAAATGATGAATCAGATTGATGAATTAGATTAACGAATCAGGTAAACGAAACCAAATTCAAAGTAACGAATCAATGTAGAGAATCACTAAAATTACTTAACGAATCAAGTAACGAATCACTAAGTGAAATCTTAGCTAATCACAATGTCGACTTAACGAATCAGATAACGAATCTCTTATTCAAAGTAACGAATTAAGATAACGAACTTGCTACAGTTGATAACAAATCAACTATAAAGAATCAATTTGTTAAAACGGTTATAACAAACTCTGACAACTATTGCCATGTGGCAAAAGTTTGTTAGATTCGAGTTTAACGAATCATACACGTGTCTCACGAATTGGAGAAAACGAATCAGAAAGACTGATGTGTGAAAATGTATAATATAAATAAAGAACGAATCACAATTAAGCTTTAAATTTATAAAAACGAAAATCCTATAGAAACCACACAAAACCGGCAAGTGTACCGATCATAAATAGTATAGCATCAAGGAAGTCCGGATGTCGAACTCAAAGACACGTGAAAACGTTTATGATTAAGAAAACTCTAACCAAGACTTACCAAAATAATATTTATTTAATTTTTAAGATTTTATTTAACTACTTAAATTAATTTAACTAAACGAAAACGTTTGACAAAACACTTTTAGAAAACTTTGATTTAAATTCAATATGTAAAAACGTCTCTCTAGGAATGAATCATGTTGACAAAAATAACAAGACAATGGATTGAAAATATTCAAGACACCGGTTATAAAAGATGACACAACCAAAACTTGTTTTAAGAAAGTCAAATTACCTCTCAGTCTCTCTAACAATCTCTAACTTATTTTAGTTGATTTTAAAGAACAAACCGGAAAAACAATTATTAACGTGTTCAAATGACGACTCACCTCTCGGTCTCACCGACACACTAGCCTAATAGAAACGAATACTACGCAACCAAGGATAGAGGAACAATTTAACTCACCCCAAATTAAACCAACTAATTGCACATAAACACTCAAACTTGACAAGACAAAAACCCGCTCTCGCGCGGTCTTAACTCTAACAAGTAAAAGCAACGAGACAATATTACTTCTTATCACCTCTCGGTCTCAAAGAAGGTGTATTTTAACTGATTTTAGATGATATATTACCCACTTATCCCTACGGTTGTACTTCCCGCAAATAAACCCTAAACACCAAGTAAAGAGCTTAACAAGCAATCAATTAATCAAAACCGATTCAATTAACTAATGCAAGAGGATTATAAGTAATAACAAATAAAACACAGCCATCACGGTTTAGTTAAACTTTACATCAATAATTTAAGTCTTGAACATTAACAATCCATTAAACAAGTTAAAACCATTCAACAATCATATATCCTAGGTAGAACAAGCAAGATTAGCCTAACATTGATTTTAGACAGCCATGCATACTCAAGAAAAACACCATAAACATCATCATACACATTATAAAACTCATTCAAGATCCAAACTCAATCAATAACAAGACAAACTATCAAACAATTGCAAAACAATTCAAATCAAAAGACCAAATCAATAGAGTTAGGGTTCTTGAACAATAATTAAAGTTTAAATATGTATACTCAAGGTTTATGGCTGAGATTTGTGATTGTTTGAAGCCCCTAGCTGCTGCCCCAAGACTCCTCTTCCTTCTCCAGCCGTCCAAGACCACTAGCCGCCAACAGCTTCCCTTTTTTCTTTCTTTTTCCGGCCGGCGCCTGACTTCCGATCGCAGAATTAGGGTTTAGGGTTCTTGGCTGTGTATTTCGGGATTATGATGATATTAATGGCTGGTTATACTTGTTATTATCATAATATAATATAATATAATATAAGGCTTTTAAGATGTGGGCTTGGGTCGGGCCTTGATTAAACTTTGAAACTTTGACACTTAAACCCTCCAAGTTCTCTTTTTCTTGCCTTTTTTTCATATCTTTCCATAACCTACACAAAACATTTCAACTTTGTAAAACTTTGCACTTAACCCCCTAAACTTACATAAATTTGATATTAAATCATTAAAACATTATAAGATTTATATCACAGGCTACACGGCATACTCTAACGTTAAACATACCCAAGCATCATATGATAACGTATTCAGATTTTTAAAAACTCATGATATTTCCAATTTTTCATACCAAAATTTGAGGCTTGAGTATGGCCCGACCTTTCATTGCTTATTTTCCACGGACAAAACGCTTTACCCACAAAAGATTTCCGTTTTAACCGTTTTATCAAATTTGCCCTTTCATTTTCAAGGCTGAGCCTACCGACACATCCCAAGTTAAGTGCGTTTTCTTTTATTTATCTCATATTATTAGTAGTTTGAAAATCCGATTTCCGATAAATATCATCATCTCCCATTTTAATGCAAAAGAAACTAAAAACAATGGACATTTTAACTTTTTTTTTTCTTTTTTTTTTAATTTTTATTTTTATTTTTATTTTTTTTTAAATAAGTGAAAACTTTTTATTTTTTTTATTTTTATTTTTATTTTTTTTTAAATTTTTTTCTACAACTAAGTAAAATAAATTCCCATCCCCACACTTAGAACGAAATCGTCCTCGATGAGAACAAGGAAAAGAAATAAAATAAAAACAAAACGTAAAGCATAAAATTAAAACTTGAAAGAACAAAAATTAAAATAGAGAACGGGTTACTCCCCTGGTTTAGATGCATATTCTTCATCAGCTGTGTGTGTCTCAAATGAACGACCGTATAGCATTTCATTCGCGGCCGCAACCTCGGGTGAACCAGTTCCAAAACGCCATCAGAGCTACCATGCACATAATAATACCTGTAACAACTCAAACTCGCTCGCATGTAGCGGCGTACAAAACAGAAAACAAAAACATAAGAAATAAACATATTTTTGTGTTTTTGAATTTTTTAATTTTTTTTTATTTTTATTAAATATTTATTTTTTTATTTATTTATTATTTTTTTGTATTTTTATGCTTTTATAAATAAAAATAAAACAAAATAAAAAACAGATAATAAAAAGAATCATAATACAAACTCTACAACTCGGGCTGTCTCCCGAGTGATGCATCCATCACGGCTAATCCTCGGTGAATGAGTCAAGGTAGAACACCTCGACTGTCTGATCAGTTATCGGCTCTCCAATGTAGTGCTTCAGTCTATGGCCGTTCACCTTAAACTTCTAGCTTCGATCTTGTATCTCAATGGTGCCATACGGGAAAACCTCAGTGACCGTGAACGGTCCCGACCATCGGGATTTCAACTTTCCCGGGAATAACCTCAACCGGGAGTTATACAATAAAACCTTATCCCCACACTTGAACTGCTTATTACCCTTCAGCTTTCTATCATGCAGTTCCTTCGTCCGCTCCTTATACCGAAATGATTGTGCATATGCGTGATCCCGGAGCTCCTCCAACTCGTGCAACTGATGGAAACGTGTACTCTCAGCGACGGATAAATCCAGATTAACCCTCTGAAGGGCCCATGAAGCGCGGTGTTCCAATTCAACAGGAAGATGACATGCCTTCCCATAAATCATCCGAAATCGTGTGGAACCAGTCGGAGTCTTGTAGGCTGTACGGAAGGCCCACAGAGCGTCATCTAATTTGTCGGACCAATCCCGACGACTTGAACCAACCGTTTTCTCGAGAATACGTTTGATTCCCCGATTACTCACTCCTACTTGCCCACTGGTCTGTGGGTGGTAGGCGGTCGCAAGCCGGTGGGTGACCCCATAGCGCTGCAACGCCTTCTCCATCTGCGCATTGCAGAAGTGAGTACCTCGATCACTGACCAAGGCCTTCGGGACTCCAAAACGGGAAAACAAACCTTTTAAAAATCTCACTACAACTCGGGCGTCGTTAGTGGGCAATGCTTTGGCCTCGATCCACTTGGAAACGTAATCAACAGCCACAAGAATGTACTTATTCCCTCTAGACGACGGGAACGGGCCCATAAAATCGATACCCCAAATGTCAAAAACCTCGCATACCTGAATCGCATTTTGGGGCATCTCATTCCGGGATGAGATATTACCAACACGTTGACATCGGTCACAATTTTTAACAAACTCATGTGCGTCTTTGAAAATAAAAGGCCAATAGAATCCAGAATCAAATACCTTCTTCGCTGTTGAACTCGCACCGTGGTGACCTCCTGTCGGTCCCACATGACAATGGCTCAAAATCTGCCATCCCTCCTTTGCATCTACACATCTCCTAATTAACTGATCAGCCCCAACACGGAAAAGATACGGGTCGTCCCATAGGTAGAACTTAACATCAGCAAAGAATTTCTTCTTTTGCTGGTAAGACATCTTCGGGAGGTATCCATTAGCAAGATAGTTTGCGAAGTCAGCGAACCATGGAAAACCCTCCTCCTGTGCCTTACCGAACATGAGACTTTCCGTCGGAAAACGGTCGTTGATCCTGTCCCCCGAATCTCCTAACTCAGCACCTTCTAGACGTGAAAGATGATCGGCCGCAACATTCTCGGCCCCCTTTTTATCACGGATCTCAATATCAAACTCTTGAAGCAACAGGATCCAACGGATAAGACGAGGTTTGGCATCCTGCTTGCTGAAGAGATAACGAATAGCAGCATGATCCGTATAAACAATCGTTTTGGACAAAACTAGATAGGACCTAAATTTGTCGAAAGCGAACACCACAGCTAAAAGCTCTTTTTCGGTGGTGGTATAGCTTTCATGTGCGCCATTTAAGGTCCGGCTCGCATAGTAGATCGGATGGAAACGTTTATCCTTCCGTTGTCCAAGAACCGCTCCGACTGCGAAGTCGCTCGCGTCACACATCAACTCGAATGGTAACGACCAGTCGGGAGCAACCATGATCGAGGCGTTAACTAGTTTGTATTTTAGAAGATCAAACGCCTCAATACACTACTCAGAAAAAATAAATGGAGCATCCTTCTCCAAAAGTTTGGTCATGGGTCTCGCGATTTTAGAGAAATCTTTAATGAACCGGCGGTAGAACCCGGCATGACCTAGAAAGCTACGAATGGATCTCACAGAGGTGGGTGGGGGGAGATTAGAAATGGTCTCGACCTTCGCTTTGTCAACCTCTATCCCCGCACTCGAGATCCGATGTCCCAGAACAATGCCCTCACGAACCATAAAATGACACTTCTCCCAGTTAAGGACTAGGTTGGTATCAACGCAACGGGACATCATCCTCTCAAGATTAGAAAAACAATGATCGAAGGAACTCCCAAATACGGAAAAATCGTCCATGAATACCTCCATGGAGTCCTCGATCATATCATGGAAAATGGCCACCATACACCTCTGGAATGTGGCTGGAGTGTTACACAGTCCGAACGGCATACGTTTGTAGGCAAACGTACCGTAAGGGCAGGTGAAAGTGGTTTTCTCCTGGTCATCGGGAGCTATGGGAATCTGGAAATACCCGGAGAAACCATCCAAGAAGCAGTAGTACTGCTGACCCGCTAAACGCTCCAACATTTGATCAATGAATGGGAGAGGAAAGTGGTCTTTCCTGGTGGCATCATTCAGTCGGCGATAGTCGATGCAGACTCGCCATCCCGTCACAGTCCTCGTGGGGATAAGCTCGTTCCTCTCGTTGGTGACGACAGTCATGCCACCCTTTTTAGGAACCACTTGGACTGGACTCACCCAAACACTATCAGAAATGGGGAAAATGATCCCTGCATCAAGGAGTTTAATGATCTCCTTCTTTACGACCTCTTGCATTTTCGATTAAGCCGCCGTTGCGGCTGGACGACAGTTTTGAAATTTTCCTCCATGAGGATTTTATGAGTGCAGAACGAAGGGTTGATACCCTTGATGTCGATAATATTCCAAGCAATAGCCTCCTTGTGCTCTCGTAGCACCCTCAACAACTTCTCCTTCTCGACCTCGGTCAACGCAGATGCAATGATAACCGGAAGCTTCCTCTCTTCATCTAAAAAAGCATACTCAAGGTGGGAAGGTAAATCCTTAAGCTCTAAGGAAAGAGGAGGACTCTCGACTGAAGGTCGGTCCATTGGATCGTCTCGTACGATCTCAGCAGACACGCCAGATTCAGGGGTATGCAACTCGGTGTCGTCATTTAAGGACTGATTGGTTACGGCAACCATTTCAATCTCCGGAATCTCCCTATCGAGAATCTGGGTGTCGGAGGCAGATCCTCCACAAATTTCACTGAGAAACTCCCCGACATGCTCCATGATGGTATCAATGAAGTATAAGGAGTCGTCAGCAGACTTGGGGTGTTTCAGTGACTGTCGAACGTCAAAGGTGACGTTCTCTTCCCCAACTTTTAGAATTAATTTACCCTCGCAGACATCGATCAATGCCTGTGCAGTGGCAAGGAATGGTCGGCCCAAAATGAGTGGGACACTATCGTCGTCGTTCATGTCCAGTATGACAAAGTCCACCGGGAAGATGAACTTGTCGACACGAACAAGCATGTACTCGACCACCCCTCGGGGGTATTTCACAGAACGATCAGCAAGCTGGATACTCATACGGGTAGACCTCGGCTCGCCTAAACCCAACTTGCGGTACACGGAATACGGCATGAGATTAATACTGGCACCAAGATCTGCCAGTGCATGAACAACCGTATTATCACTCAAGATGCAGGGAATCGTGAAACTCCCAGGATCGGACATCTTTTCCGGTAACTTTCTCTGCAAAACTGCAGAGCAACCAGCACTCAGCGGGATGGAAGAGACCTCAGCTAACTTCTCCTTATTAGAAAGAATATCCTTAACGAACTTTGCATATTTCGGCATTTGAGTTAGTGCCTCAAGGAATGGAATGTTTAGGTGAAGTTGCTTCAGGAGATCAAGAAATTTAGTGTTCTGCTCCTCGTCTCTATCCCTGCGGACTCTCCCGGGAAATGGGAGTCTAGGTTTGTAGACTCTCGGTGGTGTGCTGGGTAATGGCTGGTCCTCGGCCTGTGCTGTACTTCCTGGGCTTCGCCTCTGATGCACCTTGGCCGGTGGAGACTCCATCTGAATCTCCTCGTCTACCTGCTCCTTTACATCTACCGCAGGCCCTTGATTCACTGGCTTGCTACGTGCCCCTGCACCGCTCCTCGTCGTCACCGCCTTCGCGAAGGCCTTCGGATTCTGCTCAGTGTTACTCGGAAGTGTACCTGGCGGCCTCTCATTCAGACGATTCGCTATCTCTCCCATCTGCCTCTCAAGATTTTGAATTGACGCCCCCTGATTTCTCATGAATGACTCGTCTTCCCGAAATTTCTCTTGAGTCTCTTTGTGACGGGAATCCTCTCGAGTCATAAGCTGCGACAGCATCTGAGTCTGCTGTGCCATCATCTCCTCCAGCGTGGGCTTCTTCTCCCCACCACTCGCTCCTTCACCGGAATCCTGGAATAGGCTCAGACGCGGCTGGAAGCCGGAATGATTTCCGTTCCTCCAGTTAGGATTTTGGTTACCTCTCCAACCCGAATTATAAGAATTAAAAGAATTAGGGTTTCGGTTCGGATTGTTAACATAGTCTACAACCTCCCCCTGGAAACCTACAAATCTCGCACAACTTACTTTTCACCTGCAGGTCCTTAACAATCTTCGCTAACGCCTCAACCTGTGCCGCGAGGGCGGTGTTCGTGTTGACTGAATGTATGCCGCGTGATAACGCGTCGACGATTTTGGTGCTCTTAGAAGGTGGTCGCTGGTTTCCACTCATGGCTAAACCGTTAAATAAGGCAATGCACTCATCGGTATCCTTTGTCGTCAATAAGTTGCCTCCTGCATCAGTGTCAAGCATATTCTGAGTCGCGTAAGTCACTCCGTTATAGAACTTTTCAACAACCGCCCAGTCCTGCAAGCCGTGGTTCGGACATAAAGCAAGTAGGTTTTTGAATCTCTCCCGCGCCTCGTAGAAACTCTTAGTTTCCTCCATCTGGAAAGAATGAATCTGGTTACGCAAACGAGCGGCCTTAGCCGAAGGATCGTATTTTTCCAGAAACTGGGTCTGCATGGCGGTCCAAGTAGAAATGGATCCCTGTGGGAGGGACTCAAGCCACAGACTCGCCTGATCAACGAGTGAGAACAGAAAGATGCGGAGTTTGATGGCGTCTTCGGATACGTTGGCAAGATGAAACGTGTCGCAAATACGTGCGATGCTAGTGAGATGGGAATGCGGGTTTTCGTGGAGCAACCCGTGAAATTGAGCAGAATGGGAAATTGTGTTCAGAACGTTTGATGGAATCTGCCAGGTCGTTTGAACTCCTATAGCTGGTGGAGCAATGTTGGATCTCGCGCCAGCATCGACCGGACGGGCCCGGTCTGCGACTGTCCTCCTCGGTGGTGTGTCGACCATAATCCTATCCCTAACAATGGGTTCAGATAAAGTAGGAGAAGAGAATGTATTACCGACGGATGTAGATGAACTAGAAGACGGTTTTGTACGACGTCTCTCAAGAAGCTCTCTCTCTGGTTCGGGAAATCCTTCAACTTCTGGTGGTCCTAGAGATCGAGTACGTCGCATACAACTATTTAAATAAATAAAAGAAATTATAATTATCTAAACTATTTTAAACTAACAAACAAAACAATTAAGAAAACAAATAGTAAATAGGGCAAGTCCTAACTCGAGTCGTTCTTAAAACGCTTCAAACCGTGTCCCCGGCAACGGCGCCAAAAACTTGATGTGTGAAAATGTATAATATAAATAAAGAACAAATCACAATTAAGCTTTAAATTTATAAAAACGAAAATCCTATAGAAACCACACAAAACCGGCAAGTGTACCGATCATAAATAGTATAGCATCAAGGAAGTCCGGATGTCGAACTCAAAGACACGTGAAAACGTTTATGATTAAGAAAACTCTAACCAAGACTTACCAAAATAATATTTATTTAATTTTTATGATTTTATTTAACTACTTAAATTAATTTAACTAAACGAAAACGTTTGACAAAACACTTTTAGAAAACTTTGATTTAAATTCAATATGTAAAAACGTCTACCTAGGAATGAATCATGTTGACAAAAATAACAAGACAATGGATTGAAAATATTCAAGACACCGGTTATAAAAGATGACACAACCAAAACTTGTTTTAAGAAAGTCAAATTACCTCTCAGTCTCTCTAACAATCTCTAACTTATTTTAGTTGATTTTAAAGAACAAACCGGAAAAACAATTATTAACGTGTTCAAATGACGACTCACCTCTCGGTCTCACCGACACACTAGCCTAATAGAAACGAATACTACGCAACCAAGGATAGAGGAACAATTTAACTCACCCCAAATTAAACCAACTAATTGCACATAAACACTCAAACTTGACAAGACAAAAACCCGCTCTCGCGCGGTCTTAACTCTAACAAGTAAAAGCAACGAGACAATATTACTTCTTATCACCTCTCGGTCTCAAAGAAGGTGTATTTTAACTGATTTTAGATGATATATTACCCACTTATCCCTACGGTTGTACTTCCCGCAAATAAACCCTAAACACCAAGTAAAGAGCTTAACAAGCAATCAATTAATTAAAACCGATTCAATTAACTAATGCAAGAGGATTATAAGTAATAACAAATAAAACACAGCCATCACGGTTTAGTTAAACTTTAGATCAATAATTTAAGTCTTGAACATTAACAATCCATTAAACAAGTTAAAACCATTCAACAATCATCTATCCTAGGTAGAACAAGCAAGATTAGCCTAACATTGATTTTGGACAGCCATGCATACTCAAGAAAAACACCATAAACATCATCATAAACATTATAAAACTCATTCAAGATCCAAACTCAATCAATAACAAGACAAACTATCAAACAATTGCAAAACAATTCAAATCAAAAGACCAAATCAATAGAGTTAGGGTTCTTGAACAATAATTAAAGTTTAAATATGTATACTCAAGGTTTATGGCTGAGATTTGTGATTGTTTGAAGCCCCTAGCTGCTGCCCCAAGACTCCTCTTCCTTCTCCAGCCGTCCAAGACCACCAGCCGCCAACAGCTTCCCTTTTTTCTTTCTTTTTCCGGCCGGCGGCTGATTCCGATCGCAGAATTAGGGTTTAGGGTTCTTGGCTGTGTATTTCGGGATTATGATGATATCAATGGCTGGTTATACTTGTTATTATCATAATATAATATAATATAAGGCTTTTAAGATGTGGGCTTGGGTCGGGCCTTGATTAAACTTTGAAACTTTGACACTTAAACCCTCCAAGTTCTCTTTTTCTTGCCTTTTTTTCCACATCTTTCCATAACCTACACAAAACATTTCAACTTTGTAAAACTTTGCACTTAACCCCCTAAACTTACATAAATTTGATATTAAATCATTAAAACATTATAAAATTGTAAGGAAATATAAGTGTGTTATTTAACACATCAAAGACAACGAACTAAGTAACGAACTTAGTAACGAATTGATTAAAATTAACAAAATACTATAACGAATCAGGATAACGAAGAAGAGTCTTCAGCAGGTGATGAAGATCTTCAATCTTCATTACCATTTTCCAGATTTCTGGAAAAAATAAGAACACCAAACCAAATCCCAAATCCGTAATACCAACTCGTTACTACACCAAATTACGCGAATAACCTATCAAAATACTCGGAAATGTAACACAAATCCAAATAAGACCATACCATAAACCAATTCACCTTAACTCATAACCAATTTACCAAAAACAAACACGTTGTTCGGCCAAATCCAGATCCAAACCAATGCAACACAAATTCAATCCAATTACCAATTCCAATCTACCAAACCTTCCCGAAACCTTAAATAACCAATTAACATCCAAATCAAGAGCAATCGAATCCCCGAAAGCTCTGATACCATTTGTTTGAACGTGGTATGGATTATCAGATCTAAGATCGATTACCAGATCTAGTTCATGATCACTCTTATGGATTATCGATTATATATATATTAGTATTAGTTGTATTATGTGTGTATATGTTAAGTAATAGATTAATATGTGCAGCATTGATTGAGAGGATAAACAGACAGCAATTCAATAAGGTTAACTCAAAACTTAAATTAAACAGTGGACGAACCCACTATATATATAAGACAGGTCTAGTTCGTTACACATTCCGTAACGAACTAGACACCTGCTTCGTTACATTACATTAAATAACAAATAATAACGAATCGCCTCCTGATTCGTTAAACATCCTTAACGAATCAGGAGGAAACTTAACTTAATGTCATGTTCGTTAAACATCCTTACGAACTAGACTGTTCATCTAACGAACTAAATTAATATAATAAAGACTTTCACATTAAGATAAATGATAAATACAAAACGATAGTTACAAAGACTCGAGACGCAAAACCATGTACTAACATCATGGGTTCGATATCCAGACTTACTTAGCTTTACTAGAGTCGATCGGTTCACTTGCCGGCCATTTAGTCGAGTTTTAAAGAGCCTAGAGTATTACTTAGTGTCTAGTTTAGCGTGATTGAGTTATTAATTATTTGACTAATTTTAGCACATCAAACTGTTCGGACTGTTGATCCTCAATTTCCAAACCACGTTTGTAAATTGAACAAAGCTCTCTCGGACTGCATGGTTTCATCTCCTTAGTACATTTCTTCTTCATAATGGATTCATTTGCAGTCGTGCTGATACGTCTCTTTTCGTCTTTAAAAGGGGTTCGTGTCCCGTGTATCTTCTCGTTTATGTTGATGATCTATAATCTTAGCCAACAATCAACCTACTGTTCTTATGAACTTTATCACATGTCTAAACAAAGAATTCGCAATAAAGGATTTAGGGGAACTCAACTACGTTCTTGGGCTTGAGGTTAAATATACCTCGAATGGTGTATTTTTAAACCATTCTAAATATATTATAGACATTCTAACCCATGCCAAGATGTTGGATGCCAAACCTGTGGATGCCAAACCTGCACCAACATCTCTTAGCACAAATGTTTCTTTTGTTTCCACTGGTGATTTACTTCCTGACGCGACTCATTATCGCTTTATTGTTGGTGCTTTGCAATATTTGACCATCACTCGTCCCGACATATCATACAATGTTAATCAAGTTAGTCAATTTTTGCATGCTACAACTGTTGCTCACTAATGTGTGCTGCGTGTAGTTGTTAAAATGGTTGGAATGGAATAATTTATCTTTCGCACAAGATCGAGTTTTAAATTTATAGAAGTGATTTCTACTAAGACTAAACATACACTAAATAGGCAAGTGTACCTATCGTAGATGTAGAATAGTATTGGTAAGAACCAAGTATCGGTCTGTGGACACAAATGTTTCTAATAATGAATCTTCGTCATACTTTAATTGGAGGGTTTAATCATTTTGAGGTTGATTTTCAACTTTTTGTAAAATAGAAATATTTTATATATAATATATAGGTGACAAGAAGAGAAATTCTATGTGAGTAATTCAATTATATGAAGGTTACCATCTAAGATCAAGAATTCACTCCATATTTCCTTGATGATTATTAAATAAACATGTGATAAACTTATCCTAATAATATATGATAGAATAGTCCCTCATTTCTAAGTGAACATATTCTAAGACATAAAAGAAAGTAGCATGCGTATTTTCAGGTCCATCCTATGCTTAATATCATGCTACCACGAGAATGTCAATTTAAGTAGACAAGCAATTTGGTATAGTAGAACGATTAGGATTGACTTCGATTTCTCAAATACCAATCCTATCAACTTCGAGTGGTTGTAGTTAACTCACACAACCTCCCCTTGGTTGAATTAATTAGATTATAATTAAACATTCCATTAACATATGATTTCTTTAACTAGCATGATAACCTAAGCAATCATGTTAACAATGTAATTTTAGAGTTGTCAAAACTAGAGAAATAGATCATAACTTATATCTCATCATTTCTAAGTACAACATAAGGATCCATGTTTTATCTTGAATAAGTTATCAAAGTATTCTTTTTACCATTTATAGTTTCCAGAACATGAGTGAACATGAATGATTGTTAATCATCAACCTTGATGTATTGAGTTAAAGTGATAAAACATTTCTTCATAAAAGGATAATTGCAAATAACCATGTACTATACCAAACTAAACAACATGTTTCACATAATCATTAAGCAAAACAAAGCTTCTTCAAAGATTTTAGATGGTAAATGGAGTTTAACTCATAACGAGCATTGTTATGAACATTAAAAGAGATGATGATAGCAAACACATGATAAAACTAGAACAATCTAACCAAATGTTGATGAATCTTTCATCTTAATGATGATGATGGATGATGATGATGATGGATAACAATGGTAACCTCCAAGCCTTCAAACTCTAAACAAGATCTTCAATATCGGTGTAATGTGGGTGTTTTTATAAGAGAAATCCGTTTAGAGATTTTCTTCAAGCACCCCTGATCAATGCAACATGCTCCTCTATTTATAGGCATTCTGGAGAGGCGAGCACGGCCCCGTGCTTCTGGAGGCACGCCCCCGTGTCCAGGTGTCCAGTTTAATAAAATGCCATGTCAGATCATACATAATGACTCACCACGGGGGGTGCTCTCTGAGGCAAGGCCCCGTGCTTTTTTGTGACATGTTCTATTTCTTTTGTCTTTATCTGAAAGGTGACCACGGCCCCATGGTTGTTAAAGCACGGCCTTGTGCTTCTTTGTATAGTATTTGTCTTTTCTTGCAGATTTTTGTCTTTTCTTCTGTTTAGAAGCATGGGGGCGTGGTTAGGGAGGCATGGGGGTGTGGTTGGGCGTTTTCTTGGGTAGGTTTTATTTCGTTTTTATTCATCTTTTCGCTTGTTTCTTCGTTTAAGGCTTGGGTTTACTTGAAATTGCATTTAAATGTGATAATAGCCTTGTGAGCTATGTTATTTGATAGAAGTTGCAGTTTTTAGAGATTATTTGATGCTAAAAATATGTATACTTTTGTGTGCAACAAACATCCCCACACTTGAACCTTTCTTGTCCTCAAGCAAGCTACTTAAAAAATATTCTCTAAAAATAGAAAGTTAGAACCATAGCTTAACATCCCCAAGAGTTCCAAGAAAATGGGAACAAAATAACCAACCTTAAATCATGGGAATATACACGTTATGTATGTATGTGAACACTCTTAGCCAAGATGTAACCTGTGATAAATAAGCTTGTAACAAGTTCAAATCTCCACCTTTGTGAAGGGTTGCATAGATCGGAAGGTAATATGGGTTGGTTTTTTTTTAGTAGGGATTTGGTATTTTATGGTGGTTCAAGGGTTTAGGTTGATGAAGATAGGGACGGTAAATACAACTTTTGCTGACTGTCGCGAATCTTAAGATGTCTTTGATGGTTAGATTCTTTTCTCCCGGTTGTTTTTTTTAACAAACCTAGTGACTCTTTTAAGGTCATATCGTCAAAACCAGTTTTTTCGAGGATTTGGATCAGTTCTTCCTCAATCCTGCTATGAACATAACTCCCAACTCTAATGGATCGATCGGCTTTGAGCCTAATATCCTCCACCCTCATTAGTTCGGTATATTCATGTTGAGACTGATTTTGACTTTTTCTAAATCTTCCTTCGTGGGACCAGTTTCTGCATCCTAAGCATCGTTCGTATCTTATTGCTCTTCTTTTCATTGATCTTTTGGAAACTCCACACAATGGTGGCCTTTTTTCATCTTGACGCCACTTTTTCCTCACCGCATTGCTAAAGAGAAAGATTCTCTCCCTAAGTTCTGGAGGCAACCTAGGTTGTGCGAAATGTATGCAGAAAAGGAAATTGAAATCGAAAGAATGCATTTCCAGTTCTTTAGGGTCTGCCGGTAAAAGACCAGTGTTGTATTTTACCAGTGAGATGGATAAAGTGGTAAGGTTTTGGTTAAGTTTTAGGTTTTTTTAATTTGGAGAATGGTTTGAGAGGATTGTGACAATATAACTTTCTTCCTTATACAACGCTTCGTGCGGTCTTGAAATGAATAATTGCGACAATTTCTAAATCACACGAAACATATGACTGACTCAAAGTGTTGGTGCATGATGTCAGTAGTTCAGTACTCACACTCCTAGATCTTCACGGCACCTCCTCCACCATAGTGTGAGCTGGGAGCAGCTCCGAAAAGCGAGGCCTACTTAAATAAGTAATGAGCTTTCAACAACGTTAACAACACTACGAAAAAAGTAAACTATGGTTGCCCACTGATCTGATCATAGGTGAAATCCAACCCCTTCTCTGCTCCTTTCCTTCGCTACTAGGAGAGTCGCTAGCTTGCTTGCATTCTATTCTATAAACGGAGCGGCTTGTCGAGTCTACGAAGCTTCATAGTTACTCTCCCCGCCCTTTTTTTTCTTTTGCCCCGCCATGCTACTAGATCCATAATGACCGGCAAGTCGGAACATGTATGAATATAACCACGCGGAGCGCCGTACCGGCCTATCGAAGCGAAGAAAGAGATCATTGATCTTGTGTTTGTCTGTGTCTGTAATCGTTTAGTTTGTTTGTTTCGTGTTGAATACTGTTTATAGTATGTTCGCTAGTATGTTTAGGCGAAATTGGGGATTAGCGAAGTTGTGACAACTTCGCCTAGTATGTTAGGCGAAGTTGTCGAGGTTTATAAGACCCTCAACTTCGGCCATTTGGTTTAAGTTTTTGAAACAACGTGTTTTGGTGATCTTGAGTATCATGTGTTGGATCTTGAAATATATCAAGTTTTACAGTATAATCTCGTGTGTTTACTTACATATTCAACGTATTAATCGTCTCGACACTCGTATCGTATACGTGGGGATTCCGCACCCTCGTGTTACAAGATACTCCTGTGTAGATCCGGCTGGGAACCTACAATTGGTATCAGAGCTTTTTGCTCGTGATTGTGTGGTTCGGGATTATCACACGGGTGTCAAGATCGTTCCGTTAGACCATTCGCGGAACGAGTTTACGTTGAAATACCTCGTTTTTGTCATTTTCTTCCCTTTCCCTCATCAAATATACCAACAAATCACCCTCGCGACCTTCGAAATTAACCTACTCAATCTGCAAAACCTCGTTGTTCTTCTGGCGAACTTGCCGTCACAAGAATTAGGGTTTTAGCGAAGATATAAGTTTTGGCGAAGTTGCGTTACTAGCAAACTTAAGAAGCAGGCGAAGTTAGGATTCAGTGAATTAGGGTTCAGCGAACTTAAGAAGCAGGCGAAGTTGTCAGGCCAGCTTAGTTGTTCAGCGAACTTAAGAAGCAGGCGAAGTTGTATCAACTTCGCTGTTGCACACTGTTCACAGAAGTTGATATTTAAGGTTTGAGTCTTGTTTCAGTCAAGTATGACTTCGATAAACATCACAGAACTGGTAAAGATGGAGGTTGAAGCCGGTTCAACAACTAAAGCTCCAAAACCGCTTAAGGGTACCGATTTCGTTGCATGGAAAGATAGATTTGAAAAGTATGTGAAATATCAAGACGCAAAGATGTGGGTTTGCATTCAAGATGGGTACATTCCACCAACGTCCATGTTTGAAGGTCGTGAACAGATTAAGAAGTACAGTAAGATGGAAGATGATGAAAAGAAAATGTATGAGGTAGAGAGTAAAGCGCATGCAGCTATAACAATGGCACTTCCACAAGAGATTCTCCATACCTTCAAAAAATACAAAACTGCTAGAGAACTATAGGAAGCACTAGAGAATAGATATGAAGGTAATGTTGGGATACGTACCTCCAAGACAAAGCTGCTAAAAACTCAATTCTCCGTATTCAAGTATTTGAAAAGCGAATCACTTGATGATATCATCACACGATATTATCATTTGATGACCGAGCTAAATAACTACTCCATTGAATACAAGGAAGAAGAGAGAGTAGAGAAACTTCTTGATGCTCTCCCACCAAAATGGGAGATGTACACTGTTCTGATGAAAGAAGATAAGGACTTTGACAAGATTGATTTGGAAACAGTGGTAAATAAGTTACGAAATTTTGAACTTAACATGGTTCGAAAGGAGACACCGACTGATCAGGTTCAGGATCCGGGAATGTATGGTGCGAAAGTCACTCCAAACTCAAGTTCAAAATCAGAATCCACAGCCTACTACTCAAAGGGGGAATCAAACTCCACTCCAGATGGTCATGTGATTATCAATATGGATGGTGACGTATGCTTCGTAGCAGGAGGTAGTAATTCCTCAAAACCTCAAACTACAACTGGTAATTTCTCATCCAATGCTCCAAGCAATAACTACTCACAGATGCCCATGAGTGTAAAATCAGCTGAACAGCAGTTTGCTCTCTATGCATCTTTCATTGCATCTTATGAGAATTACATCAAAGGTAAAATAGTCGACCCTGCAACTTTGGATGAAGACTAAGATCAGATCGATGCTGATGACTTGGAAGAGATGGATCTGCAGTGGCAGATGGCTATGATAGTAAAAAAGGTAAAAAGATTTATGAAGAAAACGGGTAGAAAGTTCGTTGGAGAAAGACCAGGGTTTGATAAGTCAAAGGTTCGTTGTTATAACTGTCAACAAAATGGTCACTTTGCTAAGGAATGTACAAATGAAAGAGTCGAACGAAGTCAGAACAGGCCTGCTCAACAGAATGGGGGTGGTAGTGAAAATAGGGCTATGGTATCTCAACATAACGGTGGATACAACTGGAATATACAAGTTGAGGAGGTGTCCGAACAGGAAAATCTGGTAAACATTGAAACTGGAAGAAGTGAAAGAGAGACGGGGGAAGATCAAGCATACATGGCAGAAGTGAACGATCAGCTCTCTGAGGTAAGTTCTGAACTTCATTGTGAACAATGTGAAAACCTGTCTGAACAATTGAAAACATTAACTAATCAGTTTGTTAGTTTGGATATTCAATTTAAAACTTGGAAAGAAGAACATCACTATTCTAAAACTAAAGAAAATAGTTACTCGGTAAAAATAAAAGCTTGTGAAAAGGATATCAGAAGTCCTAAAGCCACTGTAGCTGAAAAAATACAAGTGATTGATCTTAGTTATGAAGTGTTAGAAGAAAAGACCAAACTAATTGTAGAAAAAGATAAACAGATAGCTGATTACCAGGTAAAAGTGGTGGAACTAAACATAAAAATTGAACTATTTAGAAACTCTTCTAGTATGTTAGATCATATCATAAGTGTTCAACGTTCCCCGGTTAACAAAGGGGGAATTGGATTCTCTGAAGTTCCACCACCATACAACAATAACTATACTTATGATCTGAGTAATCAGCAATCTGCTAATGTTGAAATTAGTCAGACAGTACCAATAAAAGTTTCTGCTAAAGAAACTGAGGCTAATGAGAGTGAAACAAGTAAGACAAGTTCAAATGTCACAAGTTCTATCTCTAGTTCTGTCTCGTCAAATTCGGACAAGACGTCCGAATCGGGTGAGATAAAAGAAGAGGTGGTGTTACTAAAACGAGGGGAGGACTATAAGTTTGATGAAAATAAATCTTTCCTAAATCCGTTCATCCCACCATATGTGAGACAAACGGATAGTAACGCAACCTCGACATCTGCAACAACTTTTGAATCAAAAGTTCAAAACTACCAGAATAGTTCGAACAGAACTTGTTTTAGATGCAACAAAATAGGACATCTTGTCGCTGATTGTCCTCTGAAACAAAGAAAACCTAGAAATATGAGGCCTACTAAAACAGAGTATAAAGCGAGTACTAATTATGATGCTGGTAAGAACACTAACACACCGAATTTCAATCATTGGTCTAATCCAAGATTTCAAAGAAATCAATCTCGTTTTTTCCCAGTAAATCACCAAACCAATAATTATAATTCAATTAACTCACGAAGGTTTAGATGGCCTCATTGCCAGTCATCTAGAAGTTTTTCTTACAGAACTTATAGAAACTCTCCTCAAACTAACTTTAGGCAACCAAGATACTGGATTTCGGATAACAGATTTAATCAACCCAAGACCAGAAGGTCTTGGGTCCCCAGATTTTAATCTATTTCTTTAATTGTGCAGGAACAGTCAAACAGGGCTGTAAACAATATGTGGGTTGTTGACAGTGGCTGTTCCCGGCACATGACTGGTAACAAGAAATTGTTACGTGACTGGAAATCTGTTCAAGGAGGAAGATTTAGTTTCGCAGGAGAAAGTGGAGGAAGAATTAGTGGTATTGGGACTGTGACGAATAGAAGAATAAAGTTGGAAAAGGTGAATTTTGTGGAAGAGTTGAAGCATAACTTATTGAGTGTATCTCAGATTTGTGACAAAGAATACACTATTCATTTTACTAAAGATGAGGCACTCGTACTTTATCCTGGTTTCAAGATACCCGAAACGTGAGTTGTAATGAGAGCTCCAAGAGAGAAGAACACGTATGTGATGGATATGAGATCAACCGAGATAACAACAGAAGAATCATGTCTCCTGTCAAAAGAAACAAAATCTGAGTCAGAACTGTGGCACCGAAGAATGGGTCATATTCATCTTCGCAAAATGAATTACATTGTCAAGAACGGGCTGGTACTTGGGTTTCCTTTGAAGAATTTTAACTTTGAAGATCAATGCATGTCGTGCAAGAAAGGAAAGCAACACAAAAAGCCTCATCATTCCAAGAAGGTTAACTCAATTGTCAGCACTCTAGACCTACTTCACATGGATCTCTTTGGTCCTGTGAATGTAAAGAGTCTAGGAGGAACTTCATACTGTTTGGTTATAACCGATGATTACACTCGATACTCTTGGGTATATTTTCTAAGGCAAAGGATGAGACAGTTCAGTTGGTAATTAACTTGATTACCAAGGTGGAAAATATTGTTGGGAGGAAGGTTAAGTACATGAGGAGTGATAATGGTACAGAATTCAAGGACTATCAGATGAAGATGTTTTGTCTACAGAAAGGGATAGAGCATCAGTATAGTGCCCCATATACTCCACAACAAAATGGAGTAGCTGAAAGGAAGAATAGAACTCTAATCGAAGGCGCCAGGACCATGCTGGCAGATGCTAAACTTCCCATCGTGTTCTGGGCTGAGGCTGTTGCTACAGCCTGTTATATCCTTAATCGTGTTTTAACTGTTAAGAGATTAAATAAAACATGTTCTGAACTTATGCATGGTAGAAAGCCAAACTTGAAGGGTCTTGAACCTTTCGGGTCCCCTTGTTCGATATTAAATACTAACTCTAAATTTGGTGAGAAAGCTGATGAAGGTATTTTAGTTGGCTATGTTGTTCGGACACCCAACAGAAGAGTCGTTAATCTATCGAACAGCAAGATTGAGGTGGTTTTTAACACTGACATTACTAGTTACAAATCACCAAGGCCTAGCATGGGACCGGCAAAGGCTTTCGACTATGATAAGCTATTCAAATCTTTTAATGTACCCTACTTGGATTTTGCAGACATTGATGGTGGCCACACAGATACTGTATAACGACGAGGAGACCATTGTGCAACGTCCACAATATGATGAAAATCAACCAACCTTGTCAAGTGCAGTTTAAACTCATGCTATCTCGATTGAAGATGAATTATACAATCCATTTCACACTCAACCTCAGTCTCACACTAATGAACTTCCTTCAAATCTTGAGAATGATCTGGAAGTCGGTCCGGTACAGTCCACCAAAATTCACAAGAATCATCCTTTGGAGAATGTGATCGATAATCCTTCTGATGGTGTACGAAAATATATATATAAATATATATAAAAATAAAACACAAGTCGCAACTAAGCTTTAAAAACCAAACAATCTATCCTAGTTCACACAAACGGCAAGTGTACCGGTCGCGTATAGCACAGATGAGGAAAGTCCGGATATCGAACTCGAAGACACGTGAAAACGTTTATAATCACTAATCTCTAACCAAGACACACCAAAATATTTAATGGATTTTTTTATTTGATTTAACTACTTAACTTAACTAAGTGAAAACTTTTGACAAAACTTCGGAAACTTTGACTACAGTGATAAAAACGTCTACCTAGGTAAGAATCATATTGAAGGAGATGACAAGACAATGGATTGAAAACTCTCACGACACCGGTTCTAAAGGATGACACAACTAAGGTTCGCTCAAGAAGGTCAGATCACCTCTCGGTCTCACTAACAAACTCTAACTTATCTTAGTTGATTTTAAGAACAAACCGGGAAAACAAATTATTAACGTGTTCTAATGCCGACTCACCTCTCGGTCTCACCGACACACTAGCCTAATGGAAACGAATACTACGCAACCAAGGATAGAGGAACAATTCAACTTAACTTAAACTAGACCAACTAATCGCTCAAACACCCAAACCCGACAAGAACAAAACCCGCTCTCGCGCGATCTTAATTCTAACAAGTAAATGTAATGAGACGAGTTTACTTCTTATCACCTCTCGGTCTCTAAGAAGGTGTTTCACAACTGATTTTATCTAATTAATTTACCCACTTATCCCTACGGTTGTACTTCCCGCAAATAAACCCTAAACACAAAGTAAAGAGCCTTAAACATGCAACAACTAATCAAAACTGATTCAATTAATTAAAGCACGAGGTTATTAGGTATAATCAAACAAAACACGGCCACTAAACACAATCTAATTTACTGTTAAATCAAACTTTACATTAACAATTTAAGCCATGATCATTAACAATCCATATTACTAGTCAAAACCTAACAATATTCATCAAACCTAGGTAGAACAAACAAGATTAGCTACTCATTGATTTTGGACAGAAGCATACATTCGAATTAAACATCATATAACTCATCATAAACATAAGAAAACTCATTCAATGATCAAGAACAATCAAACACAAATCAATCTCTAAGTAACTTTCAAAACAATCCAACAAAAAGATCAAACTAAACAAGTTAGGGTTCTTGAACAAGAAACAAAGTTTAAAGATGATTACTTAAGGTTTATGAGCTGAGTTTATGGATTTATAAGACCTTTAGCTGCTGTATAAAACCCTCCTTGGTGTTCTTCTTCTCTTCCAGCCGTCACAGCCACCAAACCCTAGCCGCCACAAGCTTTTTCTTCCTTCTCCTTGCTGCTGCCGATCGCAATCTGCCTAGGGGGTTGGGGCTGCTGAATTTCAGGATTTTTAGGGCTGTTATGGCAGAAAATTAAGTTAATTAACTTAATATAATATCATGTAAGGCTTCTAACTTGTGGGCTTGGTTCGGGCCTTGAGTTGTTGTTTTAAAACTTGACCAAGAAGGCCCCTAGAGTCTTCCAACTTAACTCTTTTTTCACCATCTTTCATAAACCTACAATTAACATTTAAACATTGTAAATTATTGCACTTAACCCCCAATACTTTCATAAAATAAACAATTAAGCATAAAAACCATGATAAAAACATAAGGAAAGTAAGTGTGTTTTATAACACATCAAACATCCTCACACTTAAGACTTTTTCGTCCCTGAAAAAGATTTGACTGCAGTTGGATCAGAATCGGAAAATCAAAGTCAAATCAAACATATAGGTTAGATTTTAAAGCTCAGAAAAACGCAAAAACCGCGATCATCGATATTGTTGTCCACCTAAACCCATGCCTTAATCTTTACCGGGACAAATAAGATCCGACAATAATATTACTTAGTGGTTTACACAATTAAGACCCGCTTATTTTCAGCTTTTACCGGACCAGACCACCCCAACTTGACTTAAACCTCAAAGTTAGCAGATTTAAAACTTTGTTGCTCAATATTTATGAATAGTTAAGACGATCAAGGGTGTTGTTTATCCACCTAAGCATAAGCATCAAAGTCTACCAAGCAGCCATTAGATACTATTAAGGTTCAATTAATTTATAGCTAGTGTTCCCCACAACATGACATACCCCCGTTATCAAGCAATACCCCAAATCCATCACCATAGGTGAGTATGCAAAATTTCATCTGTAGGGCTTACATGTAGCGTGTCCCTTGTGGTCCGTTTCTTAATGGTAATGAGACGCAAGCAAGGGGACCCCACATGGCTAACAGCGTGGATGATCAAGTCTGTAGTGTATTTGTACTTTTGTACTTTTTGGGATCATGTTTATAGACTTGTAAGGGTTTGCTCTTTGGCTTTATTTTAAATATCCACAACCCCATTTAGGAATTGTGAATACCCAGATAAATAGATTGCATACAGACCCATGGTCTCCGGACCCGAAGCATCCCATCAATACAGGATTTAAGGTTATAAAACCATACGCCAATGAGCTGTAAAACACTAAACTAGCAATTTAAGATTTATATCACAGGCTACACGGCATACTCTAACGTTAAACCTACCCAAGCATCATATGATAACGTATTCAAATTTTTAAAACTCATGATAGTTCCACTTTTTCATACCAAAATTTGAGGCTTGAGTATGGCCCGACCTTTCATTGCTTATTTTGTACGGACAAAACGCTTTACCCACAAAAGATTTCCGTTTAACCGTTTTATCAAATTTGCCATTTCATTTTCAAGGCTGAGCCTACCGACACATCCCAAGTTAAGTGCGTTTTCTTTTATTTATCTCATATTATTAGTAGTTTGAAAAACCAATTTCCGATAAATATCATCATCTCCCACCTTAATTCAAAAGAAACTAAAAACAAGGGACATTTTTTTAACATAAACAACGTACGAAAACGAAAAACAAGTGAAAACTTTTTATTTTTTTTAATTTTTTTTCTACAACTAAGTAAAATAAATTCCCATCCCCACACTTAGAACGAAATCGTCCTCGATGAGAACAAGGAAAAGAAATAAAATAAAAATAAAATGTAAAGCATAAAATTAAAACTTGAAAGAACAGAAATTAAAATAGAGAACGGGTTACTCCCCTGGTTTAGATGCAGATTCTTCATCAGCTGTGTATGACTCGAACGGACGACCGTATAGCATTTCATTCGCGGCCGCAACCTCGGGTGAACCAGTTCCAAAACGCCATCAGAGCTACCATGCGCATAATAATACCTGTAAAAACTCAAACTCGCTCGCATGTAGCGGCGTACAAAACAGAAAACAAAAACATAAAAAATAAACATATTTTTGTGTTTTTGATTTTTTTTGATTTTTATGTTTTTATAAATATAAATAAAAATAAAACAAATAAAAACAGATAATAAAGAGAATCATAATACAAACTCTACAACTTGGGCTGTCTCCCGAGTGATGCATCCATCACGCCTATTCCTCGGTGAATGAGTCAAGGTAGAACACCTCGACTGTCTGATCAGTTATCGGCTCTCCTATGTAGTGCTTCAATCTATAGCCGTTCACCTTAAACTACCCGCTTCGATCTTGTATCTCAATCGTGCCATACGGGAAAACCTCAGTGACCGTGAACGGTCCCGACCATCGGGATTTCAACTTTCCCGGGAATAACCTCAACCGTAAGTTATACAGTAAAACCTTATCCCCACACTTGAACTGCTTATTACCCTTCAATTTCCTGTCATGCAGTTCCTTCGTATGCTCCTTATACCGAAATGATTGTGCATATAAGTCATCCCGGAGCTCCTCTAATTCGTGTAATTGATGGAAACGATTACCCTCTGCGGCGGGTAAATCAAGATTAACCCTTTGAAGGGTCCATGAAGCGCGGTGTTCCAATTCAACAGGAAGATGACAGGCCTTCCCATAAATCATCCGAAATGGTGTGGAACCAGTCGGAGTCTTGTAGGCTGTACGAAAGGCCCACAGAGCGTCATCTAATTTGTCGGACCAATCCCGACGATTTGAACCAACCGTTTTCTCGAGAATACGTTTGATTCCCCGATTACTCACTTCTACCCGCCCACTAGTCTGTGGGTGGTAGGCGGTCGCAAGCCGATGGGTGACCCCATAACGCTTCAACGCCATATCCATCTGCGAGTTGCAAAAGTGAGTACCTCGATCACTGATCAAGGCTTTCGGGACTCCAAAACGAGCAAATAGACTTTTTAGAAAATTGACTACCGCTCGGGCATCATTGGTGGGTAGAGCTTAGGCCTCAACCCACTTAGACACGTAATCGACGGCCACGAGTATGTATTTTTTCCACGCGAAGATGGAAACGGTCCCATGAAATCAATACCCCAAATATCAAAAACCTCACAAACTTGAATGGCATTCTGGGGCATTTCGTTTCGCGAAGAAATGTTGCCGACACGCTGGCAACGATCACAACTCTTATGGAACAGGTGAGCATCCTTAAAGATAGACGGCCAGTAAAAACCAGAATCAAAGACTTTCTTTGCCGTAGAACTCACACCGTGGTGACCTCCAGTCGGTCCCACATGACAATGGCTCAAAATTTGCCATCCTTCCTTGACATGTACACACCTTCTAATAAGCTGATCAGCACCAATGCGGAAAAGATATGGATCGTCCCAAAGGTAAAATTTGATGTCAGTAAAGAATTTCTTCTTTTGCTGGTAAGGCATCTTTGGGAGGTATCCGTCAGCGAGATAGTTCGCAAAATCAGCAAACCAAGGAAAACCTTCCTCTTGTGCAGTAACAAACATCAGACTCTCCGTCGGAAAACGATCGTTGATCCTAACTCCCGAATCTCCTAAATCAACTCCCTCTAGACGTGAAAGATGATCAGCCGCCACATTCTCGGCCCCCTTTTTATCACGGATCTCTATATCGAACTCTTGAAGCAATAGGATCCATCGGATAAGACGAGGCTTAGCATCCTGCTTGCTAAAAAGATATCTAATAGCGGCATGATCCGTATAAACAATCGTTTTGGACAAAACTAGATAGGACCTAAATTTGTCGAAAGCGAACACCACAGCTAAAAGCTCTTTTTCGGTGGTGGTATAGCTTTCCTGTGCGCCATTTAAGGTCCGGCTCGCGTAGTAGATCAGATGGAAGTGTTTATCCTTCCGTTGTCCAAGAACTGCTCCGACTGCGAAGTCGCTCGCGTCACACATCAACTCGAATGGTAACGACCAGTCGGGAGCAACCATGATAGGGGCGTTAACGAGTTTGTCTTTTAGAAGATCAAACGTCTCGATACACTGCTCAGAAAAAACAAATGGAGCATCCTTCTCCAAAAGTTTGGTCATGGGTCTCGCGATTTTGGAAAAATCTTTGATGAACCGGCGGTAGAACTCGGCATGACCTAGAAAGCTACGAATTGATCTCACAAAAGTAGGCGGGGGAAGATTAGAAATGGTCTCGACCTTTGCTCGGTCAACCTCTATCCCCGCACTTGAGATCCGATGACCTAGAACAATGCCCTCGCGAACCATGAAATGACACTTCTCCCAGTTAAGGACTAGGTTGGTGTCAACGCAGCGGGACATCATCATCTCGAGATTTGATAAACAATGATCGAAAGAACTCCCAAATACGGAAAAATCGTCCATGAACACCTCCATGGAGTCCTCGATCATATCATGGAAAATGGCCACCATACACCTCTGGAATGTGGCCGGAGCGTTACAAAGTCCGAACTGCATACGTTTGTAAGCAAACGTTCCGTAAGGACAGGTGAAAGTGGTTTTCTCCTGGTCGTCGGGAGCTATCGGAACCTGGAAGTACCCGGAGAAACCATCTAGGAAGAAGTAGTACTGCTGACCTGCTAAATGCTCTAACATCTGATCAATGAATGGGAGAGGAAAGTGGTCTTTCCTGGTGGCATCATTCAGTCGGCGATAGTCGATGCAGACTCGCCATCCCGTCACAGTCCTCGTGGGAATAAACTCGTTCCTCTCGTTGGTGACGACAGTCATGCCACCCTTTTTAGGAACCACTTGGACTTGAATCACCCAAGCACTATCAGAAATGGGGAAAATGATCCCCGAATCAAGGAGTTTAATGATCTCCTTCTTTACGACCTCTTGCATTTTCGGATTAAGCCGCCGTTGCGGCTGGACAACAGATTTGAAATTTTCCTCCATGAGGATTTTATTAGTGCAAAACGAAGGGTTGATACCCTTGATGTCGACAATCTTCCATGCAATAGCCTCCTTGTGCTCTCGTAGCACCCTCAACAACTTCTCCTTCTCGACCTCGGTCAAAGCAGATGCAATGATAACCGGAAGCTTCCTCTCTTCATCTAAAAATGCATACTCAAGGTGGGAAGGTAAATCCTTAAGCTCTAAGGAAGGAGGAGGACTCTCGACCGAAGGTCAGTCCATCGGATCGTCTCGTACGATCTCAGCAGACACGCCAGATTCAGGGGTATGCGACTCGTGTTGGAATTACGTATGCCCGAGACACATATTTATATTAATGTGGCTAACTGTGTTTGATCCAAGTCGGGTCATACCCAATAACAAGCTAGACAACACCAAATGTATTCTTTTAATGATTTGATCATTTAAACGAATACCGAACACTACGTGTTTAGAAAATTGGTTTTCTAAACAAACACACTTGAGGATTTAAATAAATTATCTGGATAATTTGTTTATATAAATTAATTATTTAATTGGTTAAATAATTACATAAATGTATGTGCATTTTATAAAAATGAGTTTTATAAAATAAGAGATGGAGATATTTAAATGTTACAACAAAAAAAAAAAAAAAAAAAAAAAAATAATAATAACAAAACCGGCCACCCCATGTGGGTGGATGGTTTGTCCATTTATTATTTTGTCCTTTTGTGTTGACATCTCCTTTATACATCTCCAATCACAACACATGCAAAGCATCACTCCTCTCTCCATTTTGAATTCAAGTTTTGAATCAAAAACTCTCTCCTTCCCTCTCCTAAAACTCACGGCCAACCTTGGCATTTTGGGAGAGCTTGGTGAGCTTGTTTTGGTGTTCAAGAATCCTAGCAAATAACTTGGTGTTGTTGCAAAAGGCTTGGGGTATCACTCTCTTGAGGTTTTCTTCTTTGGAGGCTTGCCTTTCATTCATCATCCCCTTCAACAACCTACATCTTCCTATAAGGTATAAGGAGGTACATTTACATTTTGTGAGCATATTGTTCTTGTAATATTGATCCTTGTTCATTGGGTTTTAGTTTTAACATAATGGTATGTTCTTTAACAAGTATTAAGATATAAGCTTCCGTTGCGTTTTCTAGTTAAATATGGTTAACTTGACTTTGATAAACTTGTTTAAAACCCAACAATGGCATCAAGAGCCGGTTACAAGGACTTATGCTCCTTGCATGTTCATAGATTTCGGTTTTTTCATGGGTGAAAAGGGGTCCGAAATTTTGGTGGATTTTACCCCTCATGGTTTTGTAAGATCTTGACATGCATGCAAAGATCTTAGGAAACCATTACTAACATTTGGATGTTGAAAATATCAAAATTGCAAAATTTTGGGGGGGGGGGGGGGGTTGAGCCGTAGCCTCCTTTGGGGGGGGGGGGCTGCCTTTTTTTGATGTATTTAGGCATTGGTTGCTTAGGTTGCATGCTTAGAACATTTGGTATGTTTGGATGTGTCATAACCGAAACCGAGACCTTGGATGTGTTGATTGTTGTTATGTGTATGTTGGTTATATTTATTATTCAATATGGTTGTAATAATTCATATTTTAGGCTTGTGTAATTTATTTATTCATAAGTTGGTATGTAATAAATAGATTAGTTGCATTTTCTTTGTTTTAGAAAAATATGTATTAGGATACATTTTGTAAAAATTGAAGATGCAAGAATTGGATGATTTGGGCCTTGGACCAAATTTTGGGCTTGTTGGGCCTCACCGGCCCATCATGGGATTCAAGCCCATTAAGCCCATAAATTTCACTCTTGGGCCCAAGAAGACTTTTGGAAGTTTGGAGCCCATTTACAAGCCCAACAAGAACACAAACAACTTGGAAAGGATACTTGAAGCATTTGGATGCAAGGTCAAGTGGGAGTCAACATTCCATCCTTGTGTCATGTTTTGTCCCTTAGGTGAGACTTATGACCTATACTTGTTTCGGCTAACAAGTATGGTCAAACTTAGCGGTTCTCGGTTATGACTATATTTTGCATGTATGCTTGGTTGTTTGTTTTACTTTATGTAATGTGTGGTTGATAGATATTAGGATATCCAAACCGTCACATAGGAACGACAACTAGCATAAAACGGGTTCTAATATATATTTGGTAATATCGCGTCAATTAGTTAATAAAATGGGTTTATTAAAACTAAGCGATTACTCACATATAATAAAATTGGTTTTATTATAACTAGAACCTTGAAAATTGGTTTTCAAAATCGCCATATTACTAAATGCATGTTAGGATATGGCATAATGTTTTTCAAACTAGAATATTGGAAAACTTAAAAATCCCTTTTTCATAATTACCAAGGAAACAAGTCTAACACCATCCTTTTGTAAGACACTTAACGTATTAGGAAACTTTAAATGGGATAAAGGTCACCTAACCATTTTAGAGCAAACTAATATACTTAAGGTAATATTAACATAATTGTGGGATAAAGGTCACCTAACCACTTGTATGTTAATCTTACATGTTTATACAAGTAGGACGACTTGAATTGGAAACCATGTGATAAAGGTCACCTAAGCATGGGGTCCAATGGTGTTGATGGGATAAACATGCCAACACGAAATAAGGATTTCGAATGGTCCCATACCTCTAGAAGTTGCAAAGGGTTGCAATTGTCAAGGTTGACTACCTTGTTAAATCAAATAACGGGATAAAGGTCACCTAACCAAAATTTGATTTATCGTTGGATTCTAGAATTTAATTATTATTTTAAAATTTGGAATAAAAGGGTATTAATAATTAAATTGTTTATAATACTAAAATAAAACTTTGTTAAATTTTGTAGATGGCCGCTAACAATGCAAACACCTCTACCCATAACACCCGTAACCTATCCTTAAGAACCATCCTTGAAAAGGATCGTCTAAACCATAATAACTTTATGGATTGGTATCGCAACTTGAGAATAGTTCTCAAGCAAGAAGAGATATCATATGTCTTAGACGATCCCATTCCCGACGAGCCTAACGTGGAAGATGAAGAGGCTTATTACGATTGGGTCAAGTACACCAAAGATTCGGTACAAGCCTCTTGCCTCATGTTAGCAACTATGATTCCCGAAATCCAAAAGGATTTCGAGCATCATGGGGCATACGACATGATAACTCAATTGAAGGAAATGTTCCTTCAACAAGCTAGAGCGGAACGTTTCGAAACGGTTCGAGCGTTTCATGCATGTCGTATGGAGGAAACCCAAAGCGTCTCATCTTATGTCCTAAAGATGAAAAGCTACATTGAAAAGCTTCGTAGGTTGAATTGTCCCGTCTCTAATGAGTTGGCTACGGATTTGATCCTCAACTCTTTGACCAAAAGGTTTGAAACCTTTGTCATGAACTATAACATGAACGGGTGGGACAAAAGCATTGGTGAGCTTCACGCAATGCTAAGAACGGCCGAAGCGGGAATGGGTAAAAGGGTTTTACCCGTTCTAACAATCAATGAAGGCAAAAGGGGACATAACTCCAACCCCAAAGCAAATGTTGCTAAGGGCAAGGGCCACGTTCAAGGAAAGGGAAAGAGGAAAGCCATCACGCCCTACAAACCGAAGGAAAAGAAGCAAAAGGTTGCGACACAAGATCCATGCTTTGAGTGTGGAGAGATAGGACATTGGAAAAGGAATTGTCCGACCTATCTCAAAGCGTTAAAAGATAAGAGGGATGCGGAGCAAACCTCAGGTATTATCTTTACTATATATGTTGAACTAAATGTTATTTCTTCAAATACATGGGTACTTGATACCGGATGTGGAACTCACATTTGCAATTTGTTGCAGGGGTTCAAAAGAAGTAAGCAACTCAACAAAGGGGACATTAGTCTCTTTATGGGCAATGGAGCAAGAGTTGAAGTCCAAGCTCAAGGAGACTACATGTTAAAGCTTCCAAGTGGTTTGGAAGTAATTTTGAAGAATGTTTTGTATGCTCCTAAGTTAAGGAGAAACATTATTTCCGTGTCCCTTTTGAAACAATGTGGCTTTGATTTTAAATTTATGGATTATGATATTCATGTTTTGATGAATGGCATATTTTATTTTAAAGCTATACCCATGAATGGTATATATGAAATAGATCAAAGTGGTATGTCACATAGTAGTTCAATGTATAATGTCAACACCAAGAAACTCAAGAAGGACTTGGGTGATCCCTATCTTTGGCATTGTCGCCTTGGACATATAAGCAAGAATCGCATGCAAACTCTTCGCAAGAGTGGTATTCTAGAAACCAATGAGTTTGATTCATTTGATGTATGTGAATCTTGTTTACAAGGCAAAATGACAAAGCAACCCTTTAATAAAACTTTTGAAAGGTCAAAAGAATTATTGGGTATCATACATTCGGATGTATGTGGTCCTTTTAGACCAATGACTAGGAATGGTGAAAGATACTTCATTACCTTTATTGACGATTATAGTCGATATGGTTATGTGTACTTAATGAAACACAAAGATGAAGCTTTTGAAATGTTCAAAGACTTCAAAGCTGAAGTAGAAAGACAACTCAAAACCACAATCAAAGTACTTCGTAGTGATAGAGGAGGTGAATACCTAAGTAGTGTTTTTCAAGATCATCTTAAGAGTTGTGGAATTATTTCACAACTTACTCCACCTGGAACACCACAACATAATGGTGTGTCTGAAAGGAGAAATCGTACCCTATTAGATATGGTTCGATCGATGATGGCTAGAAGCACTTTACCTCTATCATTTTGGGGCTATGCTTTACTTTCCGCTGTTCGCATATTGAATATGGCTCCAACCAAGAAAGTGGAGAAGACACCTTTTGAAGTATGGCATGGAAAGGCTCCATCGCTATCATTCTTAAAAGTTTGGGGTTGTGAAGCTTATGTAAAGCAATACACCCCAAACAAATTAGAAGTCCGATCCACTAAGTGTATCTTTATAGGTTATCCTAAAGATGATTTAGGATATTACTTTTACGATCCTAGTGAGCAAAATGTTATTATTGCTCGAAAGGGTAAGTTCTTGGAAACTAAGTTCCTTGAGGAAGGAACTAATAGTAGAACAGTGAAATTTGATGAGGATCAAGAATCACAAGATGATACACAATTGGTTGATACTAGCACTCAACAAGAGGTTGTTGAAAGTGATCAAGTGGTTGATCAAAACACACAAAACGTTCGCAGATCTGGTAGAATTAGCAATCCACCTGAAAAATATGGATTTTTTGTAGAAGGTTGCTACGTGGTAGATTCGGATGAACCAACCACATACCGTGATGCAATGTCCAAGAATGATTGTGACAAATGGCTTGAAGCCATGAACGTTGAGATGCAATCCATGTATGACAACCAAGTTTGGGAATTGGTTGAACCACCACTCAACTCCAAAGCTGTTGGAAGTAAGTGGGTTTTCAAAAGAAAAACGGATATGCATGGAAACTTGGATACTTATAAAGCAAGACTTGTAGCTAAAGGTTTCACTCAAACTCAAGGGGTTGATTATGATGAAACTTTTTCGCCTGTGGCAATGCTAAAGTCTATTAGGATATTATTTGCCATAGCCGCACATTATGATTATGAAATTTGGCAAATGGATGTCAAGACCGCTTTCCTAAATGGATATCTTGAGGAAGATGTCTATATGGTTCAGCCTGAGGGTTTTGTCGATCCGAAACATCCTAAAAAGGTATGCAAGTTAAAGAAATCAATCTATGGATTGAAACAAGCATCTAGAACTTGGAATCATCGTTTTGATGAAGAAATCAAAAATTTTGGGTTCATCAAGAACGCTGATGAGGCTTGTGTGTATAAAAAGGCTAGTGGGAGTATAATTACCTTCTTAGTATTGTATGTCGATGACATTCTACTATTTGGAAATGACATTCCAACCATGAAAGCGTTAAGGCTTGGCTTGGAAGTAGATTTTCCATCAAGGATCTTGGTGAAGCTGCCTATATTTTGGGAATAAAGATCTATAGGGATAGGTCAAGGCGCTTGATAGGTTTGAACCAAAGTACATACATTGATAAAATCTTGAAAAGGTTCAAGATGGAAAACTCCAAGAAAGGTTTTGTACCTATTCAAAGAGGGACCATATTGAGTTCAGCTCAATGTCCAAGCTCAAAGGGTGAGCAAGACATGATGAAACAAATCCCATATGCTTCTGCTATAGGATCCATCATGTATGCGATGATATGTACTAGACCGGATGTGTCATGCGCTTTGAGCATGACAAGCAGATACCAACAGAATCCAGGAGACAGTCATTGGATGGCTGTTAAGAACATATTGAAATACCTTAGGAGGACTAAGGATATGTTTCTGATATATGGATCTGGTGAGGAGGAACTCGCTATAAAAGGTTACACGGATGCAAGCTTCCAAACTGATCGAGATGATTCTCGATCACAATCTGGGTATGTGTTCACTCTTAATGGAGGAGCTGTCTCTTGGAAGAGCTCAAAACAGGAAGTGGTAGCATTGTCCACTACAGAATCAGAATACATCGCCGCTTCATTGGCAGCTCAAGAAGCTGCATGGTTGAAGAAATTCATTACCGATCTAGGGGTGGTCTCTTCCATTCAAGACCCCCTAGAAATCTTTTGTGACAACGAGGGTGCGATTGCTCAAATCAAGGAACCTCGTTCGCACCAAAAGACAAGGCACATAGAGCGGAGATTCAACTACATAAGGGATGAAGTTGAAAAGGGAAAGATATGTATTCGCAAAGTTGGAACTGATCAAAATCTTGCGGATCCATTTACGAAGCTCCTAGAAAGACCGAAACATGAGCGTCATGCGAGTGGCTTAGGACTTCGATATTCTAGTAATTGGATTTGATCTATTTTGTATTAAAGTTTAAAAGACTTTTGTAATTTAACTCTTTTATGTGATTATAGAATCTTGAGTTAAATTCTAATTTTGCATGTTTAATCCATGAATAAGTTATCTTATTCTAAAAGTCCGTAGTCGATCACATTTGTGGGAACAAATATGAAGCAAGACTATTATGAACTAGGATTGGTGGATATTCATAAGAAATGAATATGGAGCATAGGTTTGCTGCCAAAGTTCATAGATATTTGTGGGATACAAATATTGGACTGACCCGCTCTCAATATTACTACATGGAGTCGATTGACTTGATCATTAGTAATCTTGAGTAAAGGAGAATTTCATATTATCCTTAGACCTGAGATGTATATTGGGTCTTGATTTTCACCAAGTATTACACTTTGACTCTCCCCTTCGCTATTCGTAAAAGATGGTACATAAGGATGAGCTCAGGTGGAGTATAAAGTGATAGTGAGAGGCGTATACAGTCAAGACGGAATTTGTTCCTCTTATGTGTTGAGAGTTTAGATGTCTAAGGCCTGATAAAGTTGAATTGTAAAGAGAATGATCACCTATGTCTCTTAGATTCAACATGACATCTAGTAACAAAGGGATATAATGATAGATTCACCTAAATCATATCAAGTAAGGGACTTGAAGGGATGATGTTATTGAATGGCACTTCGTCAAACACATTAGGGGTGGTGAACTGTTGTTAGGCGGTATTCACCACTTGCATTAATTTTCTATGTATCTCGTGCAAGTGGGAGATTGTTGGAATTACGTATGCCCGAGACACATATTTATATTAATGTGGCTAACTGTGTTTGATCCAAGTCGGGTCATACCCAATAACAAGCTAGACAACACCAAATGTATTCTTTTAATGATTTGATCATTTAAACGAATACCGAACACTACGTGTTTAGAAAATTGGTTTTCTAAACAAACACACTTGAGGATTTAAATAAATTATCTGGATAATTTGTTTATATAAATTAATTATTTAATTGGTTAAATAATTACATAAATGTATGTGCATTTTATAAAAATGAGTTTTATAAAATAAGAGATGGAGATATTTAAATGTTACAACAAAAAAAAAAAAAAAAAAAAAAAAAAATAATAACAAAACCGGCCACCCCATGTGGGTGGATGGTTTGTCCATTTATTATTTTGTCCTTTTGTGTTGACATCTCCTTTATACATCTCCAATCACAACACATGCAAAGCATCACTCCTCTCTCCATTTTGAATTCAAGTTTTGAATCAAAAACTCTCTCCTTCCCTCTCCTAAAACTCACGGCCAACCTTGGCATTTTGGGAGAGCTTGGTGAGCTTGTTTTGGTGTTCAAGAATCCTAGCAAATAACTTGGTGTTGTTGCAAAAGGCTTGGGGTATCACTCTCTTGAGGTTTTCTTCTTTGGAGGCTTGCCTTTCATTCATCATCCCCTTCAACAACCTACATCTTCCTATAAGGTATAAGGAGGTACATTTACATTTTGTGAGCATATTGTTCTTGTAATATTGATCCTTGTTCATTGGGTTTTAGTTTTAACATAATGGTATGTTCTTTAACAAGTATTAAGATATAAGCTTCCGTTGCGTTTTCTAGTTAAATATGGTTAACTTGACTTTGATAAACTTGTTTAAAACCCAACAACTCGGTGTCATCATTTAAGGACTGATTGGTTACGGCAACCATTTCAATCTCCGGAATCTCCCTATCGAGAATCTGGGTGTCGGAGGCAGATCCTCCATAAATTTCGCTGAGAAACTCCCCAACATGCTCCATGTTGGTATCAATGAAGTATAAGGAGTCATCAGCAGACTTAGGGTGTTTCAGAGACTGTCGAACGTCAAAGGTGATGTTCTCATCCCCAACTCTTAAGATTAATTTACCCTCGCAAACAAGGATCAATCCCTGTGCAGTGGCAAGGAATGGTCGGCCCAAGATGAGTGGGACACTATCGTCATCGTTCATGTCCAGGATGAAAAAGTCCACCGGGAAGATGAACTTGTCGACACGAACAAGCATGTTCTCGACCACCCCTCGGGGGTATTTCACGGAATGATCAGCAAGCTGGATACTCATACGAGTAGGCCTCGGTTCGCCTAGACCCAACTTGCGATACACGGAATACGACATGAGATTAATACTGGCACCAAGATCTGCCAGCGCATGGATGACCGTATTATCACTCAAGATGAAGGGAATTGTGAAACTCCCAGGATCTGACATCTTTTCAGGTAACTTTCTTTGCAAGACTGCAGAGCAACCAGCACTTAAAGGAATGGAAGAGACTTCGGCTAACTTCTCTTTGTTCGAAAGAATATCCTTAAGAAACTTTGCGTATTTGGGCATTTGCGTAAGTGCCTCAAGGAAAGGAATATTAAGATGAAGTTGCTTCAGAAGATCAAGAATATTAAGGCTCATTAACGACTCCTCTTGTCGCCTCTTGAATCACGGGCTCGCTACGTGCCCCTGCACCGCTCCTTGTCGTCACAGCCTTCGGGAACGCCTTCGGATTTTGTTCAGTGTTACTTGGAAATGTACCTGGCGACCTCTCATTTAGACGACTTGCTATCTCTCCTATCTGACGCTCAAGATTTTGAATTGACGCTCCTTGATTTCTCATGAATGACTCGTGCTCCCGGAATTTCTCTTGAGTTTCTTTGTGACGGGAGTCCTCTCGAGTCATGAGTTGCGACAATATCTGTGTCTGCTGTGTCATCATCTCCTCTAACGTGGGCTTCTTCTCCCCACTAATCGTTCTCTCACCGGAATCCTGGAATAGGCTCTGACGTTGCTGGAAGCCGGACTGATTTCCGTTCCTCTAGTTGGAATTTTGGTTACCTCTCCACCCCGAATTATAAGAATTGAAAGAATGTTGATTTCGGTTTGGATTATTAACGAAGTCGACTGCCTCCTCCTGGAAACCTACGGGGCACTGAACAGTATCATGTCCCCCTCTACAGATCTCGCATAACTTACTTTTCACCTGCTAGTCCTTCACGATCTTTGCTAACGCTTCAACTTGTGCCGCAAGTGCGGTGCTCGTGTCCACAGAATGCATGTCGCGTGATAGGGAATCGACAGTTTTGGTACTCTTAACTGGTGGTCGCTGGTATCCACTCATGGCTAAACCGTTAAACAAGGCAATGCACTCATCCGTATCCTTCGTTGTCAGTAGGTTACCTCCTACAGCTGTGTCAAGCATACTCTGAGTTGCATACGTCACTCCGTTGTAGAACTTCTCAACAACCGCCCAGTCTTGTAGGCCGTGGTTTGGACATAACGCAAGTAGATTTTTGAACCTTTCCCACGCCTCGTAGAAGCTCTCGGTGTCCTCCATCTGGAAAGAATGAATTTGGTTACGCAAACGAGCGGCCTTAGCCGGAGGATCGTATTTTTCAAGAAATTAGGTCTGCATGGCAGCCCAAGTAGCAATGGATCCCTGTGGGAGGGACTCAAGCCACAGACTTGCATGATCAACGAGTGAGAACGGAAAGATTCGGAGTTTGATGGTGTCTTCGGATACGCCGGCAAGATGAAACGTGTCGCAAATTCGTGTGATGCGAGTGATATGAGCATGTGGGTTCTCATGGAGTAACCCGTGAAATTGAGCAGATTGAGCAATCGTGTTCAGAACATTAGATGGAATCTGCCAAGTCGTTTGAACTCCTATAGCTGGTGGAGCAATGCTGGATCTCGCGCCAGCATCGACTGGACAGGCCCGGTCTGCAACTGTCCTCCTCGGTGGTGGATTCGCGTCGCCCATAATCCTATCCCTAATGACGGGTTCAGAAAAAGTAGGAGAAGAGAACGTATTACCGACGGATGTAGATGAACTGGAAGACGGTTTTGTACGACGTCTCTCAAAAAGCTCTCTCTCTCTGGTTCGGGAAATCCTTCAATTTCTGGTGGTCCTAGAGATCGAGTACGTCGCATACAACTCTTAAAAGAAATAAAAGAAACTATAATTAGCTAAACTATTTTAAACTAACAAACAAAACAAATAAGAAAGACAAGTAGTAAACAAGGCAAGTCCTAACTCGAGTCGTTCTTTTCGCACATCAAGTTTTTGGCCTCACAGATACTGTATAACGACGAGGAGACCATTGTGCAACGTCCACAATATGATGAAAATCAACCAACCTTGTCAAGTGCAGTTGAAACTCATGCTATCTCGATTGAAGATGAATTCTAAAATCCATTTCACACTCAACCTCAGTCTCACACTAATGAACTTCCTTCAAATCTTGAGAATGATCTGGAAGTCGGTCCGGTACTGTCCACCAAAATTCACAAGAATCATCCTTTGGAGAATGTGATCGGTAATCCTTCTGATGGTGTACGAAAATATATATAAATATATATAAAAATAAAACACAAGTCGCAACTAAGCTTTAAAAACCAAACAATCTATCCTAGTTCACACAAACGGCAAGTGTACCGGTCGCGTATAGCACAGATGAGGAAAGTCCGGATATCGAACTCGAAGACACGTGAAAACGTTTATAATCACTAAACTCTAACCAAGACTCACCAAAATATTTAATTGATTTTTTTTATTTGATTTAACTACTTAACTTAACTAAGTGAAAACTTTTGACAAAACTTCGGAAACTTTGACTACAATGATAAAAACGTCTACCTAGGTAAGAATCATATTGAAGGAGATGACAAGACAATGGATTGAAAACTCTCACGACACCGGTTCTAAAGGATGACACAACTAAGGTTCGCTCAAGAAGGTCAGATCACCTCTCGGTCTCACTAACAAACTCTAACTTATCTTAGTTGATTTTAAGAACAAACCGGGAAAACAAATTATTAACGTGTTCTAATGCCGACTCACCTCTCGGTCTCACCGACACACTAGCCTAATGGAAACGAATACTACGCAACCAAGGATAGAGGAACAATTCAACTTAACTTAAACTAGACCAACTAATCGCTCAAACACCCAAACCCGACAAGAACAAAACCCGCTCTCACGCGATCTTAATTCTAACAAGTAAAAGTAATGAGACGAGTTTACTTCTTATCACCTCTCGGTCTCTAAGAAGGTGTTTCACAACTGATTTTATCTAATTAATTTACCCACTTATCCCTACGGTTGTACTTCCCGCAAATAAACCCTAAACACAAAGTAAAGAGCCTTAAACATGCAACAACTAATCAAAACCGATTCAATTAATTAAAGCACGAGGTTATTAGGTATAATCAAACAAAACACGGCCACTAAACACAATCTAATTTACTGTTAAATCAAACTTTACATTAACAATTTAAGCCATGATCATTAACAATCCATATTACTAGTCAAAACCTAACAATATTCATCAAACCTAGGTAGAACAAACAAGATTAGCTACTCATTGATTTTGGACAGAAGCATACATTCGAATTAAACATCATATAACTCATCATAAACATAAGAAAACTCATTCAATGATCAAGAACAATCAAACACAAATCAATCTCTAAGTAACTTTCAAAACAATCCAACAAAAAGATCAAACTAAACAAGTTAGGGTTCTTGAACAAGAAACAAAGTTTAAAGATGATTACTTAAGGTTTATGAGCTGAGTTTATGGATTTATAAGACCTTTAGCTGCTGTATAAAACCCTCCTTGGTGTTCTTCTTCTCTTCCAGCCGTCACAGCCACCAAACCCTAGCCGCCACAAGCTTTTTCTTCCTTCTCCTTGCTGCTGCCGATCGCAATCTGCCTAGGGGGTTGGGGCTGCTGAATTTCGGGATTTTTAGGGATGTTATGGCAGAAAATTAAGTTAATTAACTTAATATAATATCATGTAAGGCTTCTAACTTGGGGGCTTGGGTCGGGCCTTGAGTTGTTGTTTTAAAACTTGACCAAGAAGGCCCCTAGAGTCTTCCAACTTAACTCTTTTTTCACCATCTTTCACAAACCTACAATTAACATTTAAACATTGTAAATTATTGCACTTAACCCCCAATACTTTCATAAAATAAACAATTAAGCATAAAAACCATGATAAAATCATAAGGAAAGTAAGTGTGTTTTATAACACATCAAACATCCTCACACTTAAGACTTTTTCGTCCCTGAAAAAGATTTGACTGCAGTTGGATCAGAATCGGAAAATCAAAGTCAAATCAAACATATAGGTTAGATTTTAAAGCTCAGAAAAACGCAAAAACCGCGATCATCGATATTGTTGTCCACCTAAACCCATGCCTTAATCTTTACCGGGACAAATAAGATCCGACAATAATATTACTTAGTGGTTTACACAATTAAGACCCGCTTATTTTCAGCTTTTACCGGACCAGACCACCCCAACTTGACTTAAACCTCAAAGTTAGCAGATTTAAAACTTTGTTGCTCAATATTTATGAATAGTTAAGACGATCAAGGGTGTTGTTTATCCACCTAAGCATAAGCATCAAAGTCTACCAAGCAGCCATTAGATACTATTAAGGTTCAATTAATTTATAGCTAGTGTTCCCCACAACATGACATACCCCCGTTATCAAGCAATACCCCAAATCCATCACCATAGGTGAGTATGCAAAATTTCATCTGTAGGGCTTACATGTAGCGTGTCCCTTGTGGTCCGTTTCTTAATGGTAATGAGACGCAAGCAAGGGGACCCCACATGGCTAACAGCGTGGATGATCAAGTCTGTAGTGTATTTGTACTTTTGTACTTTTTGGGATCATGTTTATAGACTTGTAAGGGTTTGCTCTTTGGCTTTATTTTAAATATCCACAACCCCATTTAGGAATTGTGAATACCCAGATAAATAGATTGCGTACAGACCCATGGTCTCCGGACCCGAAGCATCCCATCAATACAGGATTTAAGGTTATAAAACCATACGCCAATGAGCTGTAAAACACTAAACTAGCAATTTAAGATTTATATCACAGGCTACACGGCATACTCTAACGTTAAACCTACCCAAGCATCATATGATAACGTATTCAAATTTTTAAAACTCATGATAGTTCCACTTTTTCATACCAAAATTTGAGGCTTGAGTATGGCCCGACCTTTCATTGCTTATTTTGTACGGACAAAACGCTTTACCCACAAAAGATTTCCGTTTAACCGTTTTATCAAATTTGCCCTTTCATTTTCAAGGCTGAGCCTACCGACACATCCCAAGTTAAGTGCGTTTTCTTTTATTTATCTCATATTATTAGTAGTTTGAAAAACCAATTTCCGATAAATATCATCATCTCCCACCTTAATTCAAAAGAAACTAAAAACAAGGGACATTTTTTTAACATAAACAACGTACGAAAACGAAAAACAAGTGAAAACTTTTTATTTTTTTTAATTTTTTTTCTACAACTAAGTAAAATAAATTCCCATCCCCACACTTAGAACGAAATCGTCCTCGATGAGAACAAGGAAAAGAAATAAAATAAAAATAAAATGTAAAGCATAAAATTAAAACTTGAAAGAACAGAAATTAAAATAGAGAACGGGTTACTCCCCTGGTTTAGATGCAGATTCTTCATCAGCTGTGTATGACTCGAACGGACGACCGTATAGCATTTCATTCGCGGCCGCAACCTCGGGTGAACCAGTTCCAAAACGCCATCAGAGCTACCATGCGCATAATAATACCTGTAAAAACTCAAACTCGCTCGCATGTAGCGGCGTACAAAACAGAAAACAAAAACATAAAAAATAAACATATTTTTGTGTTTTTGATTTTTTTTGATTTTTATGTTTTTATAAATATAAATAAAAATAAAACAAATAAAAACAGATAATAAAGAGAATCATAATACAAACTCTACAACTTGGGCTGTCTCCCGAGTGATGCATCCATCACGCCTATTCCTCGGTGAATGAGTCAAGGTAGAACACCTCGACTGTCTGATCAGTTATCGGCTCTCCTATGTAGTGCTTCAATCTATAGCCGTTCACCTTAAACTACCCGCTTCGATCTTGTATCTCAATCGTGTCATACGGGAAAACCTCAGTGACCGTGAACGGTCCCGACCATCGGGATTTCAACTTTCCCGGGAATAACCTCAACCGTAAGTTATACAGTAAAACCTTATCCCCACACTTGAACTGCTTATTACCCTTCAATTTCCTGTCATGCAGTTCCTTCGTATGCTCCTTATACCGAAATGATTGTGCATATAAGTCATCCCGGAGCTCCTCTAATTCGTGTAATTGATGGAAACGATTACCCTCTGCGGCGGGTAAATCAAGATTAACCCTTTGAAGGGTCCATGAAGCGCGGTGTTCCAATTCAACAGGAAGATGACAGGCCTTCCCATAAATCATCCGAAATGGTGTGGAACCAGTCGGAGTCTTGTAGGCTGTACGAAAGGCCCACAGAGCGTCATCTAATTTGTCGGACCAATCCCGACGATTTGAACCAACCGTTTTCTCGAGAATACGTTTGATTCCCCGATTACTCACTTCTACCCGCCCACTAGTCTGTGGGTGGTAGGCGGTCGCAAGCCGATGGGTGACCCCATAACGCTTCAACGCCATATCCATCTGCGAGTTGCAAAAGTGAGTACCTCGATCACTGATCAAGGCTTTCGGGACTCCAAAACGAGCAAATAGACTTTTTAGAAAATTGACTACCGCTCGGGCATCATTGGTGGGTAGAGCTTAGGCCTCAACCCACTTAGACACGTAATCGACGGCCACGAGTATGTATTTTTTCCACGCGAAGATGGAAACGGTCCCATGAAATCAATACCCCAAATATCAAAAACCTCACAAACTTGAATGGCATTCTGGGGCATTTCGTTTCGCGAAGAAATGTTGCCGACACGCTGGCAACGATCACAACTCTTATGGAACAGGTGAGCATCCTTAAAGATAGACGGCCAGTAAAAACCAGAATCAAAGACTTTCTTTGCCGTAGAACTCACACCGTGGTGACCTCCAGTCGGTCCCACATGACAATGGCTCAAAATTTGCCATCCTTCCTTGACATGTACACACCTTCTAATAAGCTGATCAGCACCAATGCGGAAAAGATATGGATCGTCCCAAAGGTAAAATTTGATGTCAGTAAAGAATTTCTTCTTTTGCTGGTAAGGCATCTTTGGGAGGTATCCGTCAGCGAGATAGTTCGCAAAATCAGCAAACCAAGGAAAACCTTCCTCTTGTGCAGTAACAAACATCAGACTCTCCGTCGGAAAACGATCGTTGATCCTAACTCCCGAATCTCCTAAATCAACTCCCTCTAGACGTGAAAGATGATCAGCCGCCACATTCTCGGCCCCCTTTTTATCACGGATCTCTATATCGAACTCTTGAAGCAATAGGATCCATCGGATAAGACGAGGCTTAGCATCCTGCTTGCTAAAAAGATATCTAATAGCGGCATGATCCGTATAAACAATCGTTTTGGACAAAACTAGATAGGACCTAAATTTGTCGAAAGCGAACACCACAGCTAAAAGCTCTTTTTCGGTGGTGGTATAGCTTTCCTGTGCGCCATTTAAGGTCCGGCTCGCGTAGTAGATCAGATGGAAGTGTTTATCCTTCCGTTGTCCAAGAACTGCTCCGACTGCGAAGTCGCTCGCGTCACACATCAACTCGAATGGTAACGACCAGTCGGGAGCAACCATGATAGGGGCGTTAACGAGTTTGTCTTTTAGAAGATCAAACGTCTCGATACACTGCTCAGAAAAAACAAATGGAGCATCCTTCTCCAAAAGTTTGGTCATGGGTCTCGCGATTTTGGAAAAATCTTTGATGAACCGGCGGTAGAACTCGGCATGACCTAGAAAGCTACGAATTGATCTCACAAAAGTAGGCGGGGGAAGATTAGAAATGGTCTCGACCTTTGCTCGGTCAACCTCTATCCCCGCACTTGAGATCCGATGACCTAGAACAATGCCCTCGCGAACCATGAAATGACACTTCTCCCAGTTAAGGACTAGGTTGGTGTCAACGCAGCGGGACATCATCATCTCGAGATTTGATAAACAATGATCGAAAGAACTCCCAAATACGGAAAAATCGTCCATGAACACCTCCATGGAGTCCTCGATCATATCATGGAAAATGGCCACCATACACCTCTGGAATGTGGCCGGAGCGTTACAAAGTCCGAACTGCATACGTTTGTAAGCAAACGTTCCGTAAGGACAGGTGAAAGTGGTTTTCTCCTGGTCGTCGGGAGCTATCGGAACCTGGAAGTACCCGGAGAAACCATCTAGGAAGCAGTAGTACTGCTGAATTGCTAAATGCTCTAACATCTGATCAATGAATGGGAGAGGAAAGTGGTCTTTCCTGGTGGCATCATTCAGTCGGCGATAGTCGATGCAGACTCGCCATCCCGTCACAGTCCTCGTGGGAATAAGCTCGTTCCTCTCGTTGGTGACGACAGTCATGCCACCCTTTTTAGGAACCACTTGGACTTGAATCACCCAAGCACTATCAGAAATGGGGAAAATGATCCCCGAATCAAGGAGTTTAATGATCTCCTTCTTTACGACCTCTTGCATTTTCGGATTAAGCCGCCGTTGCGGCTGGACAACAGATTTGAAATTTTCCTCCATGAGGATTTTATTAGTGCAAAACGAAGGGTTGATACCCTTGATATCGACAATCTTCCATGCAATAGCCTCCTTGTGCTCTCGTAGCACCCTCAACAACTTCTCCTTCTCGACCTCGGTCAAAGCAGATGCAATGATAACCGGAAGCTTCCTCTCTTCATCTAAAAATGCATACTCAAGGTGGGAAGGTAAATCCTTAAGCTCTAAGGAAGGAGGAGGACTCTCGACCGAAGGTCAGTCCATCGGATCGTCTCGTACGATCTCAGCAGACACGCCAGATTCAGGGGTATGCGACTCGGTGTCATCATTTAAGGACTGATTGGTTACGGCAACCATTTCAATCTCCGGAATCTCCCTATCGAGAATCTGGGTGTCGGAGGCAGATCCTCCATAAATTTCGCTGAGAAACTCCCCAACATGCTCCATGTTGGTATCAATGAAGTATAAGGAGTCATCAGCAGACTTAGGGTGTTTCAGAGACTGTCGAACGTCAAAGGTGATGTTCTCATCCCCAACTCTTAAGATTAATTTACCCTCGCAAACAAGGATCAATCCCTGTGCAGTGGCAAGGAATGGTCGGCCCAAGATGAGTGGGACACTATCGTCATCGTTCATGTCCAGGATGAAAAAGTCCACCGGGAAGATGAACTTGTCGACACGAACAAGCATGTTCTCGACCACCCCTCGGGGGTATTTCATGGAATGATCAGCAAGCTGGATACTCATACGAGTAGGCCTCGGTTCGCCTAGACCCAACTTGCGATACACGGAATACGACATGAGATTAATACTGGCACCAAGATCTGCCAGCGCTATGGACGACCGTATTATCACTCAAGATGAAGGGAATTGTGAAACTCCCAGGATCTGACATCTTTTCAGGTAACTTTCTTTGCAAGACTGCAGAGCAACCAGCACTTAGAGGAATGGAAGAGACTTCGGCTAACTTCTCTTTGTTCGAAAGAATATCCTTAAGAAACTTTGCGTATTTGGGCATTTGCGTAAGTGCCTCAAGGAAAGGAATATTAAGATGAAGTTGCTTCAGAAGATCAAGAATATTAAGGCTCATTAACGACTCCTCTTGTCGCCTCTTGAATCACGGGCTCGCTACGTGCCCCTGCACCGCTCCTTGTCGTCACAGCCTTCGGGAACGCCTTCGGATTTTGTTCAGTGTTACTTGGAAATGTACCTGGCGACCTCTCATTTAGACGACTTGCTATCTCTCCTATCTGACGCTCAAGATTTTGAATTGACGCTCCTTGATTTCTCATGAATGACTCGTGCTCCCGGAATTTCTCTTGAGTTTCTTTGTGACGGGAGTCCTCTCGAGTCATGAGTTGCGACAATATCTGTGTCTGCTGTGTCATCATCTCCTCTAACGTGGGCTTCTTCTCCCCACTACTCGTTCTCTCACCGGAATCCTGGAATAGGCTCTGACGTTGCTGGAAGCCGGACTGATTTCCGTTCCTCTAGTTGGAATTTTGGTTACCTCTCCACCCCGAATTATAAGAATTGAAAGAATGTTGACCACGCGTTGACGAAGCGAAGTTGATTTTGGGCGAAGTTAACTCAACTTCGCCTCTGGGTTTCTCTAAACTATATAAAGGGTTTTTGTGGTCAAACTAGCCAAATTATTTTCAAACTCTAACCCTTGGCGAATTTGTATTATATGGTGCTAATCGGTGTCTCGATGATCCGTTTTGTGGTCACTTTTGCAACAAACCCTTAACCCTCGTTTAACAATCCGTATTAACAGTGCTTTGGTGAAAATATGGTTATCTGGATCTTAATCGAACTACCTCATTCATGTTTTCATTCTCAAATCGGCCATCCCTAACCACAAATGGGTCGTCTTGATGCGCTGATTACGGAGGCGAAGTTAGGGTTTCAGCGAAGTTGTATTCAACTTCGCCATAATACTAACTTCGCCTGCTAAGGCAAAATTGCTTAAGTGTTCTGGTTTGTCACTATCTGTGTTGATACTCAAGCGAAGTTGGACATTATGCGAATTTCACACTATGTTATAACATAACCTCGCTCCTGGTAAACGGCGAAGTTATGACCTGTTGAGATACTGATCTAACTTAGCTCGTTTGTTGTGCAGATATGGCTGCTGTGGCAGGTGCTGGTGGTGCTGGTGGTGATGAAGGTGGAGATAATAACCGACAGTTCTTTCCGGGTCACAACATGTATATCACTTTGGATCCGGATGCTCGTGGTATAGACGACTATCGTGAGATCATTTCATTTCTCGTTCGCTCGCGTATTTTTCACGCCATCACGACTACTCTTCCCATTTCACTACCAAATATTGAAGACTTTTGGAGAACCGTTGAATATGACGGTAGGGTTGATCCTCCGGTTATGCGCGCTACAGTTAACAATCAAGTGGTACAGTTCTCGGCCAAACAGATAAGGGTAGCTTTACAGTTTGGGGTTGAAACTACTGAGATCCTACTGAATTTTTTGCCACTTTTCGTAATGGTGCGTTCATTCGTATGGGGTATTCAGGACCTTTGGCGGATTCTCAGAGAAGGAAGGGATTTTTGTTAGACCAGTGGAGGTTTCTACTGCACGTAATGATAGTGTGCATGTCTGGTCGTAAAGCTGGTACAGATGGTATGGGTGCGACGAAGCAATCGGCTATGACTGCGTTAACCTAAAACAAGCCCTATAGTTTCAGCCAGATGATATTTTATGAGATTGATCGTCAAAGGCGTGCAGTTGCTCGGGAAAGGTTTTTGATGTATCCGAGATTCTTACAGATGATACTCAATCATGTGGCTCCAAATCTGCCACAACGACGTCCCATTTCCTATGTAGAAAGTGTTTCCAAGAGAATTTTTGCTCAATGTAAATCTTCGAGTGCACGTAGCAGAGAAGCGTTACGCCCGAGGCACACGGCCTTGTTTGGTTACTTAGTGAATCCGGATTATGTTGCTCCTCCAGGGGATGAATTTCTTGATCCGGCATCGTAACAGGCCAATGTTCCTCAACCACCTCCTGTGGTTCAACCACCACCCGTGGTATAGCAAGCACCGCCTGCTGATCCTGTTGAATCTCCGGAAGAACAGATTGACCTTGAAGCTGCCTTTGGAGGACAAGGGTTCTTTGATATGGAACGGGTTGACCCTGCTGCTGAAATTCAAGCCTCAGTAGCTGAGGTGTCTGGTGTACAGGTTTCCATGGTCGCTACATCTGTGGCGGGCTCAGAGAAAACTGACTCTGATCCCTCCACGGACGATATAGTTGAAGCACAGCAAATTCTTGCCAGGCAAGAAAAGATTAATGGCAAGCAAAAGAGAGACTCAGATGACAGTGAATCAGATTATGAGGAGGATCTATATCGTCTGGTACGATGATCAAAGAAGGAAAGGGTTGGTGAAAGTTCTAAAGTTGGTGAAAGTTCAAGGGTTGTTCGTTTTACCCCACCTTCGTTGTCAGGTATGATTATGTTACCTGCTGCTTCTACTGTCACACTGCCGATCACCACAAGTGTTTCTTTGGTGACCACGTCGTCATCATTTGGGACTCCTCCAACCACGTTTCAGTTTAATACACCGGAGATAGTTTCCTTGCCACCTCCTACTATTACTCCATCGGAGGTTGTTGCAAGATTTGTTGAGTCGACGTTGGTTGCTACTGCTGGGTTACCTATCTCAATACCACCTGCGGTTACTTTTTAGCCTACCTCTGATATTCCAGCTAGTTTGGGAATTCCTCCAACGTATGCTCAAGATGTTTCTCACATGCGGTTTGATTTTGATGCTACTTTGTCTGACTCCGAGAGAATTGCGGCTCTTGAACGGGTAGTTGCTGAGCAGTCAAGAATCAATCTCATCCAGAATCAAGCTATTTAGTGACTTGTGGCGGAAAATCGAAATACAATCTTCACTCCTCGTTGAACACGGTAAACTCTTTGATGCTCTTAAACAGTTCTTAGCATCTCAGGGGGAGACAAGCTGCAAGGGTGATGAATTGAGAACCAAGAAGAGGCAAGACAGAGACGATGATCCCAATGCATCGAAAGATGCAGGTGGTGAGTTTTCAAGAACTGAACAAACTCTTGGGACTTCCACATCTCAGGGGGAGTCTGCTGGTCCATCAGGTGGTACAAGTGGAGAGAATGTGGTGGTTGTTGATGATGAGGAAGTGTTAGGAAACGATGATGAGTTAGTCGATGATGTGTTAACGATTGATGAGATTGAAAAGATTGGGGAACAGATAGAGATTGATAGTGACTTAGAAGAAGGGGAGATTGTTGATGATGTTGTTGAGCATGATATTCCAAATGTTGATAAGGTGAACTTGAGTCAAGATGCGAATGTGTCAGATGAGTCTTAGTGGGAAGAACAGCCGAGATGGAAAGAAGGCTGTTCTCAGTGGTTTGTCAATACAAAAAAGCCTGCAGTACCAACAATGTTCAAGAAGAGTTACAACATCAGGGGCTAAACTGAGTCAAAGAAAGGTATTATTTGATGGTTGTATGACGAACAGTTGAAGCTATTTGTGATAAAGCGTTATGATCGGATTCAGTACTTTAAGAAGGCATTGAGATCTCTCAACACCTTGCCTGAGTGTGAGGTGAAAGACTTGGCTCAGTTTTGATTGATTAATAGGAGTGATGATGACTTCGCGAGATGGGTTGGAAAAATTGTGTGGAAAGAGTGTTAAGGAGAAAAAGTTTGAGCTATTGAAGCCTCAAAAGGGGAAGCTGATAAAAGATAAGGAACGGGGAATGCGGGCTGACAGCAAGCCATGGATGGTGATGAAGTATAAGCCGATTCGTTGTTTGAAAGAGGTGCCGATGAAGATGATGCCCAAGGACGTGTTAAAGGATCTCAAGTGGTGGTACGTTGATTGCCAGACAGCTGAAGCTGTTATGTAAGATGAGGATGAACAGGAGATCCTGAGAGTGTATGATCCGATGAACTTGGTTAATTTGTCTCAAGCTGATTTGCAGGTACTAAATGATAAGAAGATATTCTACATTCCAGCGTGGAAGGATGAAGCCAAGAAGTACCAGAGGGTGGTTTCTGTCTGTGTAAGGCAGGGCGTCCATGCTTGAAGACGAGGGGTACGAGATTTTTGGGATTACAAGACACGAGAAAGAAGATAGAGATATGAAGCTACTGCCAAGGGGGAGTCTGTTGGTGCATGATGTTAGTTGTTCAGTATCTTGTGTTTGTCTGTGTCTGTAATCATTTAGTTTGTTTGTTTCGTGTTGAATACTGTTTATAGTATGTTCGTTAGTATGTTTAGGCGAACTTGGGGATTAGCGAAGTTGTGACAACTTCGCCTAGTATGTTAGGCGAAGTTGTCGAGGTTTATAAAACCCTCAACTTCGGCCATTTGGTTTAAGTTTTTGAAACAACGTGTTTTGGTGATCTTGAGTATCATGTGTTGGCTCTTGAAATATATCAGTTTTACAGTATAATCTAGTGTGTTTACTTACACATTCAACGTATTAATCGTCTCGACATTCGTATCGTATACGTGGGGATTCCGCACCCTCGTGTTACGAGATACTCCTGTGTAGATCCGGCTGGGAACATACACAAAGCTTCCGAAAAAATATTTATATGGCATGAGGTTTATCTCACAGTAACGGAGGAATCGGGTATAAACGCCATATTTTGCATAAATGTGTTCTCAATATTACAAAACTTCTTTTTACTTTTTCACTTTTTTGGTTTTAGTAGATTTTTAGTTGGTTATTTGCAAAAACTTTTCTTAGATTTTCTTTTGTTTTATTATAAAAGTACTCTTTATTTATTACAAAAATTTTGTTATTAGAGAATCTTATAATTAGTTGAGCAAGCAGTTAGTCAAGTAATTCCCCTCCCCACACTTGAATCTCACACTATCCTCAATGTGAAAAGATTCATAAAAAGATTAAGATTCGAATGAAGTTTGGTGGGTAAAATGGAAAGGAACTTCCATACGGGTTAACGAAATTTCGATAGAGCGTCCCCTGTTTTTCGTCTGTTTTCCTGTTTTGTACTTGGATAATAAAAACTGCAAACAACCAATCATAATACTACTGAAAATAGGGTATGGATTCATCCATACCCTACCCACACAGTCTAAATAAGGACCTAATAAAGCGTCTTTGGCACCCATTGGCATAATAAGTATCCAAACAAACAAACAAACGAAAAAATGTAAATTGTTTAGACAAACATGATAATAATGTTATGAAAGTACTACCACCCAGACCCATGCCCATACCAGACCTACCAGGGCCGCTGCTCGTCAGTTACCTGTGTCCGGGTCGAACGGTCCCCACTGCCTGTCCATACGCTCACCAAACGGCTAATCTCTCGCCTCGTTTCTGCGTTTTCTGCGGCTCTTTGTGCGTTTGAGTCTGCAATTTGTCCTGATAACCTGTCAAAAGAGGCGGTAGTGTGAATCTGGAACTGTTCAATAAGCAAGTATAGGCCCTCAATAGAGTACTGGCAGTGGTATGACGAGCTGTGATTGGCCCATGATGATGATGGGCCGCCCTGCTAAGAGTAAGTGCGGTGGCGGGTCTGTCGGGGTGGTGATCCTCCTTTCCTCTTGGGTACGTCCTGGGTCATCATATCATCCGGGTCCTTAGGATCCCAAATCTGGTTCAGGGCATCCTGGAACCTCCATATGTCCGGGTTTCTACCGATTTGTTAGAACATTTGCATGCTGATACAGAAACTAAAGTCAAGAGCAATTCGTTTTGGGCTTCGGGTTCCTTCTGTGTCTGCACGGTAAGCCTCGTAAAGCTTGTAGATCCATGGACCACCAAAGATCGTGGTATTTGGGCTCTCTGCATTTGCATTGGTTCTGAACATATGACAGAACATATAAGTGATGTTGCAAGGTATGTCATTCTTGATGCAATAAAGGACCCATAAATCCCTCAAGTTCACGACCCCCTCACTCTGACCACGTGCTGTGACCGTGTGGCTCAGCAGTCGGTGAATGTATCTCATTAGTGGGTTGCGTAGGGCGGTGCTTTTGGTGCTGCTTGCATAGTAGGCTTCATTCCCGTAACCCAGTTGTTCCTATGCTTGTAATCTGGTAGCACATGTCGCTGCTGTGTCGTCATCATCTTCATCTGCAAATGTAATCATAGCGTCGAACTAGATGGGTCTATCGGTTTCATCACTCGTGTAAATACCCATATCGAACCCGAGCTGGGTGACCGATGTTGTGTACCACTCCCCCCCCCCAACACACACACACACACACATCTAAACCCAACGGCATCTTCGTCCCACATAGACAAGTTTCTCGTCTTGAAAGGGAATTAGGCTAAAAACTCCTTGGTCAACTCAGTAACTGCTTTACCTTTTTGGTTTAGAACACGTGCCCTTGACCCTTTTACAAACTTCTTGTTTGTTCCCTATTGCTTTACTTGCCTTAACGTTTATTTACAAGCATAGAAATTTGGTTCTTGTTCGCGAATTTTAAGGTAGCCCATTCGTTGTCAGGCCCGTTCATTTCTTTCGGTATCTTCATAGAAGATCAAGAAAGCATGTTCGTCATCTCCGTACTAATCCATCTGCAATTTTATATCGAGATCAGTTTATTTTTTTTTTAAATTGCTGAAAACCTGGAACGGAAGGAAAAACCACAGTGTCGTGCTTCTAGAAGCACGGCCCCATGCTGCAGGTGCTTGGCTGTTTGACCAGTTTCTAATTTTGACTTTTGTTGACCCATGGTTGACCACATGTCAAGACTCGAACTTGCAATTCCAACCGGTTCCAAATATCATCCTGGTTTGATTTGTTATATGGATTATCCAAGATCCGAACCCGAATGGAAAATGAAGAATTGAAGCAAAGATTTGAGTAATAGGAAAAGAGGCGTTGGTTTTCGGCTTTCGACGATGTCGTTTTTAGGGTTAAGTGGTTAGAAAATGTTATTTTATTGGAAAACACGTAACTGTATTGTATAGTAGGGCACGACCCCGTGCTTTTTGAAGCACGGTACCATGCTGCATGTAGCAGTTAGGTTTTTCGTTGTTTGTTGTTTATTTAACTTGCTGGTTTGATTTTAATTGATTTTCTTTAGAGATTATCGTTAAGATAGAAATGAAAAGTCCTAATCTTCATTAAATATAATTAAACATCATAGAAATAAAGATAAAATAACAATTCCGAACATTGAAAACATGAAACTAGCAAGAGTAAATCCTAGCAAGACAAAGTCCAAACTACTAACGACCACCATTCCCAAACAAGTCCTGAATGTGTGGCGAGGCTCGTTTAGATTCCAAGATCTCGGAAAGCTTCTTGTCGAGCTGTGCGATCTCTCGGTTATGATAATTGAGCTTGAAGTCCACATTCTTGTTATGACTTTCGACGATGTGGAAATTCTCGAATCTAAGTAGTTCGAATTTGTTGGTCAGCTCGATTAGGCGAGTTTCAGGATTGGATGTTACTTTCTACTTGGTCTCTAACAATGCTTTGGAGCCTAAAGATTTTCTCCTCAAAGTTTTAGGAAGAATCACCATTCTTGCTCCTTCTCATTGGTCTCGATTCCATCTTTTTGTTTTCATTTCAGTAAACTTTTGTTTGATATGAATGGAATAGTGAGTTTCGCATGCATTATATAAGACTTTTACGTCGAGCACGGCCACGTGCTTGTTGAAACAAGGCCCCGTGCTGCTAGGGGAATAAACGTTTTTGATTTAGAGATTTGTACGAGGTCAGCGCGTATCGTGCTAAAAAATTTCACTAATGCAATCATGTTTATCCATCTTAATATCATTTTATTAATAAAATCTTTCTTTATTAAAGTTCTATATCTTGCAAAGTCAACAAAAAGTCCAAATTCTGACACGAAACGAGTAAAACGTGCAATAACCTCGGCCAGCGAGCCAGAAAGTAAATAAATCATTAGATGGATTAAATAATCCTAAAAATTCAAAATATATACAAAAACATGTGAGACAACATATAAACATAAATTAGGAAGGCTCGAATCGCGAAAACTGAAAAATATGTAAACACGGGCCAGTTTAGGACCCGGAAAGGACCAGACACTAACTATTGTCAAGAAAATTGTTTTTAAGGTCCATACTGGCAGGAATTTGATTCCGTTTAAAGTCTGACGAAAATTATTAAAAACGGGATCCGTTTGTTTATCTAAATCACGCAATACGTTAAACGATTAACCGAAATTAGCCTGTTTATAATCAAACCCCTTCTTATACCCCCTCCCCCCTTGCCCAGCCCCCCTTGACACATCATCAAACCACCTCCCTTGTGCTCCAATGCTTGACCTCAATATCAACATGCTAATCATTGTTGCTTCTAGATAGATGTTGTGTTGTAAGACACACAAACCTTCCACCCAATCAACCTATAATCCCATTCATCACTCTACACTCTCCACTTCCTATCCTTAAAAAGCTTCGGCCGAACACCCCCTTTACACACACATAAAAATCAAATTCAAACATTAAACACACATACACAAGGGTTTTGAAGGTTTAGATCAAGAAGCTAGAAGATCAAGTAAACTAGGAAGAAGAACACCTCTCACACACTCATAACATCACCATTCTCATCTTTCAAATCTCCAAGAACAAGTAAGTTTTTTATTAAGGTTGATTACTAGGATTAAAAGCATTAGATTAGTTGTTCTTGAGTTTGATTGAAGCTTGAAAGTTTCAGATTGTGGATGGTGATGTATGTATGTATGTATTTATGTATGTATGTATGTATGTATGTATGTATGTATGTATGTATGTATGTATGTATGTATGTATGTTTAAAAGGAAAGATAAAACTCATTTACACATGCATACATTCATCCTAAGGATTATACATTGTTTGCTAAGTTTGATTTTAGGTATTGTTGATCTTTTGATTGTTTGATAAAAACTTGAATAAACTTGATGTTAGGGTTTGATGTTAGAATGAAATTAGGATGATAATTGATCATTAGTTTGTTAATATGGACATGGATTACTGGGAAATTGTTGTTAGAGATAATCAAAACAAGAATTTTTTCATAATTGAAAAATTGAGGATTTTTGGATATGGGATTAACTAAGTGATTTTGGATGGATTGGTGAATCAAAAAGTGTTATGAATAATAAAATTGAGAATGAAATAGGATATATGCTAAATAGGGAAACTTTAATTAATGAAAAGTTAAATCTTTGATTTTGATGTGAATACTTGATATGAATGTGTTCAATATGTGATGAATTACAACTTTAAATTAAGATAGGGTGCATGATTAAAGAATGGATTAAGTAGCACATTGATTAAATTAGCAAAGCAATTAATAGAAATAGAAACTTTGTTGAATTGATAATTGAAAGAATGAAACTTGAATAGAATAATTAGAATGCATGAAACTCTATCAAACTAGTTGAATGAAATAAACTAGAATTCATACTTAAATCAAATTTTAAAGGTTGAATAAGTTAGAATTATTAAAAGTTAAAAGTTACTATAATAGCAAACTTTGTTAAATTAAATTAGAAAATTCGTAAGAACACATAATTTTGTGATTTGAGTGATTTGTTAGAGATTGATAATGATAGGAATGATGTAAATTGATTGATTATAGTAAAGAATAAAATCATCAAAAAGTTAATACTTGGTTCTTTGAAAAAGACATACTTGAATCATAAACTTAGATTCTTCCAATATAAGAAGAACTTTATTGAAAAGTAATGTTTTAACTTATTTAGAACTCATAAAATAAGTTAAAAATTTGGATTCGTAAGTTATATAATAATATTTGTTCATATAAGAATAACAAACTTGATTAGTAACATTGTTAACAAACTTAGAACATGAACTAGAAGCTTAAAACTTGTTTAAATGTGTCTTGTGAATTTATATGATCAAAACGAAATTTATAGTGAATTATGTGTTATTATATGAGTAATTGGTTCATAAGATGATTAGTTTAGACTTGTTCAACTTATTTGACTTGTCGGAAACGTTAACGGTCGAAAACCGGCTTCTTAAACGAAACCGACACGACTATTAGGGACTGTTTTAGAACAGCCCCTAAAGTTGTAAAATACCATATATAACATAAGTTAATATATGGGAAAAGGAGAAGATGATAAAACTTAGTCCTAAACGATTCGTGTCGCGAAAACCAACGCGAAAACCTTAAAAAGTTGATATTTTAAGAAAATATTAACGAAAATGAAAACAACATATTTTTACAAGGCAACTTATAAAACTTGAATAACGTATATGTAACAAGTATTTTTCCATGATTTAAAAGTTACATTTTATATGAAGAACCAACGATTCGTTTTTAAACACAAAACCGACAACAATTATGAAAAATAAAATATTAATATTTTCTTAAAACTTTCCAGCAACTGAAACTTAAAATATTTTATTATATTTTTATATTTTAATTGTTTGTTAATTGATTTAGTTATTTAAATAATAGTTAATGAAAATCGAACTATGTGTACTCGTTAACTTAATAAAAACTTATTTGCTTATGTGCTTGTGTGGACACTAGATTAGGATTAATAAACTAAAAGGATTTTATAAACTAAAACCGAGTTTTTATTAACAAATATAGGACATGAGATTTTGGAAGTAAAGGCTACAAACCGTGAGTTTCTCTATCGACCCCTCGTTTTCGAATCGATTTTTATTGTGTTTTGGGGGAAAGGCATATTCTTTATATTGATATTTATATTGAAGTTTTATAAAAGCATTTTATTTTACAAACCGTTTAAAAAGTGGGATGAGTCGACAATTGGTTAAATAACTATTAACCGAATTAATATATGCACAGAAATATTGGTAGATCTATCGAGGTGACGCCCCCCCCCCCCCCCCCCATTTCCAATCGTGTTGGTAGTCATACACTTGTTGTATTTCTTGCTAGTTTGCAACAGTACGATTTGTTTAAAAGGTAAAATGCTTCGTTTTTGTGGTATGTTTGATTGTTGGAAAATATTATTACCATGTTAAAAGAACGGTAGGAGAGGCCACCACCGTTGCTTATGATAATAGATTATGATAAAAAGAATGGTTGTTGAACCATGGTATGGGGATATATATATATGATATGAAATTATTATTATGTTACTTGATATATTGTCAATCATTACGATTTTTATGACGAATTATATAGACGTTTCGTTTGCGCTATTTTCATTATATTATAATATATGTACTTATATATATATATGTATGTATTTTTAATAAAGAGAACTCACCAGGATTCGTGTTGACGTTTATTTTAATATGCTTATCAGGCAAGTAAAGGTTTCGAGGAGACATAGGAAAGGAGGGCGAATTGTGTCTGAATAATAAATAAAAATGTGTTGTTTAAATAACACGTGTAGTAGCACGTGTAAAGACTCTGATATTGTAATAAATCTTTTATTATAAATAAAAGTTAGTCTTTTATTTCTTATTCTATTGTTATTGGCTATCGGCATCTGTCATAACCCGAACGACTTAAGTTAAGTCTTCCGTTGTTTTAAGTTAAGATTTTTAGGGTGTGACAACCACGCCCTCGTGCTTCAAGAAGCACGGCCCCATGCTTTTTGTCACTGAATTTTTTCTTTGATATTTCAACAAAACGTGAGAGCCGGAATTCTTGGAATGATGTTTAAGATGTTAATTGAACAGTTTTGATTATACTGAAATTACTTTTCATTAAATTAAAGGTCCTAGAAACAAATACGGGATAATCTCGGTTTTCCTAAAACATAGATTTTACTCGGGTTAAGCCCGAGGACCCTAAAACATTGTGCCTATTGCACTTGATTACACATGAAAACATAAAAACTAATGTCTCTACATCCCACTAAAAGGTTCTCCTACGTCAAATGGTCCGGGCGGAGGGAAGTACATGAAACGGAGTACTTGAAACTGGAGTTGTTCGTTGATGTCTCGAAGCTCCATTTTCATGCTCTCCACTGATTCGGTGAGTTGGATGAGACGCATCTCCACAAGGAGATTCATCTCGGTGAGTTCCTTAACGAGTTCTTGAAGTTTCATTAGAAGCTCGGTTTTGGAAACGTGTCGGGTTTCGTTCCTCGTTGACGAGGAACGGGAATTTCTTCGCTCATCTCAGTAGGCATTTTGTGATCCCATGGAGAGTGTTTGTGTTTGGTTTGGTGCAAGAAATGCATTGGCAAATGGTTCAATTTATAGCCTAGCAGTTGTCAGGCACGGCCATGTGCTTGGAGAAGCACGGCCTCATGTTTTTGGCCTGACAATTTTGTTACACACCAGTCTGACTGAGATTTTTACAGTGAAGATTCCGGCCCACACATTATGGCACGGGACCGTGCTTCTAGGAGCACGCCCCCATGTTTGAGACACTAATATATATATATATATATATATTCAACTAAAACAAAGAGACATGTATACAAGGCCTAGTTTAACGAGGGTTTTGGACAGACCCTTCTTCTTGTATGTTCAATGACTTGGTGGAGGATTACTACCTCCGAAACATCTTCGAATGGCCCATCGATGTACGGTGGTAATCGATGTCCATTAACTTTGAACTTGTGGCTGTCAGAATTTGAAATTTCGACTGTCCCATAGTCAAAAACTGATTCAACCAACGAGATTTTAATTTTTCTGGGAAAAGACGTAAACGTGTGTTATATAACAGTACACAATCGCCAAACTTGAAATTTCTTGTTTCCTTTTAAATGGGCATCGTGTAAACTCTTAGTATTTTCTTTGTATAACCAGGAGTTTTCATAGGCCAGTGCTCTTAGTTCTTCTAGCTCGTGAATTTGATCTTCCCGGTTTTTACTAACGGACATTAGATCAAAATTTACTGCTCTAAGAGCCCAGTAAGATTTGTGCTTCAGTTCTACGGGTACATGACATGTTTTCCCATAAACAAGTTTGAAAGGTGTTGTTTCTATGGGGGTTTTGTAGGATGTCCTAAGGGCCCACAAAGCGTCATCTAACTTTTCTGCCCAATTTTTGGGATTCATTCCTATAGTTATTTCAAAGATCCTTTTTATTCCTCGATTCGAGACTTCTACTTGCCCACTAGTCTGAGGGTGAAATGGTGTTGCAAGTCGGTGGTGAAATCCATATCATGCTAAGACTTTGTCCACTAGAGTGTTACAGAAGTGAGTACCTCTGTCGTTGATTAGGGCTTTCGGAGTACCGAAAGGAATAAATTTTTCAGAAATCATAAAACCACGTGAACATCATTAGTGGGAAGAGCTTTTGCTTTTACCCATTGATACACGTATTCGAATACTACAAGGATGTACTTTATTTCCGAATGAGTTAGGAAATGGGCCCATGAAATCTATTCCTCATACATCAAAGACTTCACATATTTGAATGCCTTTTGAGCCATCTCATTTTTTGCTGAGATGTTTCCGACTCTTAGAAAAGCATCACATGCTTGGATCAAAGCATGTGTGTCCTTATATATGGTGGGCCAGAAAATCTTGCATCAAACACTTTCCTGACCGTGGTGCCGGTACTGTGGTGTCCACCAGTAGGTCCTTCATGGCAATGTTTGAGAATATCTAAGGCTTACTTCCCTGATACACACCAACGAACAACTTGGTCGGATCTTCCCAAAAATAGAACTTAAGGTCGGAAATGAATTCTTCCGTCGTTGATGAGTTAGCCCCTTCCTTAGGATTCTACAGGCTAAATAGTTCACAAAATCGTCAAACCAAGGACTTTCATCTTCTTTTGGCATGACTGCTTGGATATGCATGAGAAATTCATGTGGAAAATTGTCATCGATAATTTCCTCGTGATGTTCTTTTGAAGTTGGGCATTCTAACCGTGAGAGATGGTCTATGGCTACATTCTCTGCTCCTTTCTTGTCTTTGACTTCTATGTCGAACTCTTGGAGTAATAGAATCCATCGGATAAGTCTCGGTTTAGCATCTTGCTTGTTGAAGAGATATCGTATTGCGGCATGGTCGATGTAAACTATGGTTTTGGAAAGAACTAGGTAGGATCAAAAATTTTCAAAGGCAGAAACTACTACTAATAACTTTTTTTCTGTTTTGGTGTAATTTTCTTGTGCATTGATGGTCGGGTAAAAGTCATGTATATTATGTTATTATTTGTTTACTTTTAGTTTAAATATTATGTGAACTTTGGTACTTCAAGAGTGTTTTATGTGTTTCAGGATATTTGGCGTTAAGGATGCTTATCGGGATGAATTACGGGTTTGGAACGAAGATATAGAAGACTCATGATGATTGGCACTCTTTCCTATGCAAAATAATAGAAGAAAAATGAAGAGGATGTGTCAGACACCCTTAGCGCGGCGCTAAGGGACCTTAGAGCTACTCTAAAGTCACACATCAGGAAAGTACACCTTAGCGCGGCTCTAAGGTCTCCCCCTGGACTTTAGCGGCGCGCTAAAGTCCTTTAGACGGGAAATTAAACCTAACATTAATATATTGAGTTTTCAGCCCCATTCGAGATATCCTTCATTCCTTCAACCAAGTACAAGCCCTAGGACGATATTGCATCATCCTGAAGCCTCCGGTTCGTCCGTTCATCGCATTCTTTCGTCATCTCATCAGATAAGCGAATCCTTCGTGATGCCGATGTCAGGCTAAACCACTGTATTCACTTTAGGTTAGTCATTGCTTATAATTGATTTTCATACATTAAACTGGTAATTGGGTAAACCGGAGTTCAGTTGTGTCAACAATTCGGTTAGGGTATCATTTGTCCTCACAACCCAACTGTTAGGTTAATCAATTACTGCGCAATTAATCTTAAAGAATCTCTTATTAGTCGGTTATCTCTTTACCTGAACTTGAAGTGAATCTTTCTCTCATAATTGTTTACAGGTTTAAAAGTAATCGTGTGTTATTATAATCTCTTAATAAACTGCTTGACATCGTCTGTCCACCTTATTTAATTATGTAATAATCATGAACTTTACTTGCACTTTCCACTGATTCCATGTGGAGACGACCTTACTTACCCATACTAGTTATAGCTATTTAAGCTTCATAAATACTTGTTTTTGATTAGAGCACGACATCTACGTCAAGCATCGTTAAAAGTTTTACTAGCATAATAAATTGGGTGAAAATGTTTTTCTTTGCGTTTTCCGAGTATGGCTCCAACTGCAAACGTTTTACTAGTCATGATCGGTGTGTTTACAAGTTTGTCTTTTAATATGTTGAATGATTCAACACATTCTTCAGACAAGAAAAATGGTGCGTCTTTTTCCAGAAGTTTGGTCATACGTCTAGTGATTTTGGAAAAGTCTTTTATGAAACGACGTTAGAATCCTGCATAACCTAGAAAACTTCTAATGGCTTTGACTAAAGTTGGTGGCGGTTTTTTGGATATGGTTTCGATTTTTGCCCTATCAACTTCTAGTCCTGCTTGGGGTATTTTGTGACCGAGAACAATGCCCTCTTTGACCATAAAGTGGCATTTTTCCCAGTTTAGTACTAAATTCACTTCTTCACACCTAGCGAACATTTTGTCTAGGTTTTTAAGACAATGATCAAAGGAATCTCCAAAGACTAAGAAGTCGTCCATGAAAACTTCCATAGAGTGTTTGGTCATTTCACCATGCAACGTTGGAAGGTGGCAGGAGCATTACATAGTCCAAATGGCATTCTTCGGTAGGTGAAGGTTCCATACGGACATCTAAAGGTGGTTTTCTCCTGATCCTCAGGAGCGATGGGAATTTGAAAGTATCCGGAGAATCCTTCAAGAAAACAGTAGAACATTTTTCTTAAAAAACGTTCAAGCATTTGATCGATAAATGGAAGTGGAAAATTATCTTTTCTTGTGGCGTCATTAAGCTTCCGGTAATCAATGCAAACTCGCCAGCCTGTGAAGGTCCTCATTGGTATCATCTCGTCCTTCTCGTTCATTACAACTGTCATTCCTCCCTTTTTGGGTAATACTTGAACTGGACTAACCCAAGGTGAATATGAGATTGGTAGATTAATCTGGCATCAAGGAGTTTGGTTACTTCCTTCTTCACCACATCTCGCATGTTTGGATTAAGAAGTCTTTGATGTTGGACCACGGGTTTGTATTCTTCCTCCATGAGGATTATGTGAGTACAAAAAGAAGAACCGATTCCCTTGATATCTATGATCTTCCACGCGATAGACTTCTTATGGTTTCTTAGAACCTTAAGAAGTTTGTGTTTCTCTTCTTTAAAGGTGAGATGAAATAATTACTGGGAGTAGAGAGTCTTTTTCTAGAAAAGCGTATTCGAGATGATTTGGGAGTTCTTTTAATTCTAAGTCGGGTGGTTCTTTGATTAATGGTTTCTGTTTTTCATTATATACGATGATCTCAGATACTACTTCTGATGTTTCCTAATAGTTATTTATAGTATTAAGATTATCGTTTTCTACAATGGGTTTGGTAATAGTGTCAGTTAAGATTTATATATCTAATGGGGTGTTAAGGGAAGATTTCCGCACATAGCAACTCACGATAGAATCGATGATGTCAACACAGTATAATGTGTCATCGTGATGTTGCGGATGTTGCATAGATTTTCCTATGTCAAAAGTGTTTGCCTCGTCATTAACCCTGAGAGTGAGCATGCCGATGCAAACATCAATGATAGCCTTTGCAGTGGCTAAAAAGGATCTTCCTAAAATAAGATGTATACTTTGTCTTCCTCCATGTCTAGAATTACAATATCTACTGGGAAAAAATTGTCAATTTTGACAAGCATGTTTTCAACAATGCCTCGAGGATATTTAATGGATCGGTTAGCTAACTGAATGCTCATGCGGGTGGGCTTTGGTTCTCCTATCCCTAGTTTTGCAAAAACTGCATAAGGCATTAAGTTAATACTAGCTACTAGGTCAGCCTGGACATTGCTAACAGACAAATTTCTTATGAGACAAGGGATAGTAAAGCTCCCTGGATCGGTCATCTTTGGTGGCAGCTTGTTTTGGAGGACAGCCGAGCATTCTTCACTCAGGGTGACATGCGAGAGCTCCTCCAGCTTCCTTTTGTTTGTTAGCACTTCTTTGAGAAACTTTGCGTATTTCGGCGTTTGAGCAATGGCTTCGACGAAAGCGATGTTGATGTGGAGTTGTTTGAAGAGTTTTAAGAACAAACCGTACTGATTTTCCAATCTCTCATGTTTCAGCCATCTAGGGTATGGAAAAGGTGGAACATAAGTCCGGACTGGTTCCTTAGGTTGTATGGTGCCTGTTGGAACTAGTATCTCCTGTGTTTTGTCAGGGGTTTCCTTCTCCATAACGGGTTCTGAAGTTGGTGAGGCAACAGTGGTCGTGCCACTTCTTAATGCGACAGCGTTGGTTGTCGCCTTCGGATTTGTGATCGTGTTTCTTGGAAGAGCGCCAGGTGGTCATTCAGATAATTGTCGGGCAATTTGTCCGATTTTAGTCTTCATATTCTACAATGATGCTTGTTGACTTTTTAGATCAGCTTCATGCTTCCATAATACTCCACTGATATGAACAACTCTATCGGCTTTCTTTTCTACTTCATTTGTTTCTGTCATGATTTGGATCAACATTTCTTCGATTTTTGAGTAGCTCGGATTTTGATGGCTAATAGAACTTTGTTCTTGAAATTGTGGTTTAGGCTAGAAAGATTGATTCATCGGCCTTTTTCGAATCCGGGTAGGGTTTGAGTGTTACCTCCGTCCTTCCAACTGAAATTCGGGTGGTTTCTCCAACCGAGATTGTAGTTGTTGCTGAAAGCATTATTTTGACGGGTGATGAAGTCAACTTCTTCCATAGCCATAACAACTTATTTGCAGTCAATTGTCTTTTGGGTTCCTCCACAGGTGTCACATATGATCTTGGTTTTTGATAGTTCGGCTTGTAGTTGTTCGAATTGTTTAGAAAGGGCTTCAAGCTGTGCAGTGACAAGAGTGTTGGAATCGACGTGGTGCATTCCTTTGTGTGTTTGTGTAGATATTGGTGGGTTATATGTGACATTCGTCAATTTCGGGTCAATCATATATTCGTTTTGTAGTTGTTTATCATGTAAACCGACCCGTTTTGTAAACCGAAACCTTCAATATAATCAAAATGGTGGATTTTATGTTACAATATTGTCTCATACTTGTCAGATTTTGAAAACACCTTTTACGGCTTTTAAAACGCTTCTAAAATGAGTTAAAACGAACTTCGGGGGCCTAAATCGTCTTTTGTTTATGCATTGTTTGGCCATTTAAACATACCCATTTTCATGCAAACCATAAAAGAACCTTTATAACCAACCCTTCACTCTTTCCTTATATAAACAAGCTCATCTCTTTCATTTCCAGCTTGTTCATTTCTCATCTTTTCTCTCCCAAACAAAGAACACAACTTCAACTCTTCAAGGTTTCTTAATAATCAATCAAGAACCATTCTTTAATTTTTGTTTTGTTACTTAACCTTGTGGTACAACATATATATTATATGCATCCCCTTTTTACCTTCGGCTTTCACCTTCTCCGGCCATGGTCAGGTGAGGTGATACGCTACAAGGCAAGGCTTCATGGAGGACTCATTATAGTCCTTGATTATACTATATTTCTTTTAATGCTTACTAGTCTAGCTTAAAGTTTAAGTAGTTTAGTTTGTATTTCATATTTTTTGAGTTCCATGGTTATGGGTTTCTAGAGAATAGCTTCGGTTTAACCGTAAATAGCTCCAAACTGTAAACCGAACTTTGTTTACTTGTTTTGTTAAATAATTGTATAAACATGCTTTATGTTAGATTTAAGTTTCTAAAAATCATTTTTATAAGTTCCATGTTTACGGGTTTGTAGAATCTAACTTCGGTCTTAACCCGAAACAAGATCCGAACCGAAAACTGAACTTTTGTTTAAAGACTTTATTGTTCACTTTTTGGTTGTAAAACTTAAGTATCATCATTTATAAATTATTATACAAGTTCTTTGATGTTTGGGCATGTGGTAACCATTCTTGACCTTATTTCAAGATAAAACCGAACTAAACCGATCTCACTCCCTTAAGACACACAAGTGTGTTTCTAGCTTTCAAGACTTGTATATTTATTTAAAATATTTTATAAACTGATTTTAATTATTTTCTTAAAGTACTCGGAATGTTGAATCCAACTTGATCTTATAACAAAGTTTGGACCGACAAAACCGAGCACCCGCTTAACGGACGTTGTTAGTTCTAAAATAATAGAACTACATACTTGATTAAGTCTTCTTAAATTTTATTGAGTTATCTCATAACATTCGTTATTTTGGAAAGATGACTTTGGGTTTGACCAGTTACCAAGACCCGAACCAACAACCCGAACACTCGTTAAAACCCGTTTTAATATCGATTATCGAGAACTTAACAAACTCACTATTAAAAATCGTTATTCTTTGCCACGAATCGACGATCTCTTCAACCAACTTCAAGGCGCAACTTTTTTCTCAAAAATTGATTTTCGATCCGGTTATCATCAGTTGCGTGTTCGCGAAGAAGACATTCCAAAAACCGCTTTCCGTACTCGATATGCACATTTCGAATTTTTGGTCATGCCCTTCGGGTTAACCAACGCACCCGCGGTGTTTATGGATCTCATTAACCACGTTTGCAAACCATTGCTTGATAAATTTGCCATTGTCTTTATTGATGACATCCTTACCTTTTCCAAAACCAAAGCCGAACATGAGCATCACTTGCGTTCCATTCTCGAGCTCCTTAGAAATGAACGACTTTATGCCAAGTTCTCAAAATGTGAATTTTGGCTAGAGGAAGTTCAATTTTTTGGACATATCTTAAACGACAAAGGTATTCATGTTGATTCCGCTAAAATTGAGGCCGTTAAGGATTGAAAAACTCCAACGAGTCCCACGGAAATTCGATATTTCCTCGGTTTGGCAGGATATTATCGGCGATTCATTCAAAGCTTTTCCAAAATCTCTTTACCCCTCACCTCCCTCACTCATAAACGAAAACCATTCGATTGGGGATCAAAACAAGAAGAAGCCTTTCTTACACTCAAGGACATGCTTTGCAATGCTCCCGTTCTAACCCTTCCCGATGGAAACGATGATTTTGTTGTATTTTGCGATACATCTCATCAAGGTCTTGGTTGTGTTCTCAGGCAACGAGGTCAAGTCATTGCTTACGCATCAACGCAACTTAGGGTCAAAGAGAAGAATTATATGACTCATGATCTCGAATTTGGTGTCGTCGTTTTCGCTCTCAAAATCTGGAGACATTACCTTTACGGTTCAAAATGTGTTGTGTTTACCGATCACAAAAGCCTTCAACATATTTTTGACCAAAAGGATCTCAGCATGAGACAACAACAATGGGCCGAATTACTTAGTGATTATGATTGCGAGATTTTCTACCACCCCGGTAAAGCGAATGTCGTCACCGACGCCCTAAGTCGAAAGATTAATGTTAAATCTGTTATGCTTTCAAGCGTTGTTGTTCAAAACCGATCTTCAAATCCATATCTTTAAAGCTCAACGTACCTCCATTGAAGAAGGTAACATGTATGACGAAGTGTAGCCGAACTTCAACTCGAAACTAAGCCCGGAGGTCTTTTGTATTTTCTCAATCGTTTATGGATTCCCGATCACGATGACCTTCGTTCTTGTATACTCGACGAAGCTCATAAGTCGCGATATTCCGTTCATCGCGGTGCGGATAAGATATATTTCGATCTTCGTGCTACCTTTTGGTGGCCGGGTATGAAAAAGGACGTAACATTGTATGTATCTAAATGTCTTACTTGTTCAAAGTTCAAAGCCGAACATCAAAGACCTTTTGGTCTACTCGAGCAACCACCGATTCCCGTTTGGAAATGGGAAGACATTGCTATGGACTTTATCACTAAATTACCCAACACCCAAAAAGGAAACCATAGTATTTGGGTGATCATCGATCGTTTAACAAATCTGCTCATTTCATTCCAATCCGCGAAAAGTCATTTTTTGAGAAACTTGCTCAAATCTAGGTTCGGGAAATTGTGTGCCGACACGGATTACCATTGACTATCATCTCCGATCGCAATGGTCGTTTTACTTCTCATTTTTGCGATCACTTCAAGAAACCTTGGGAACACGTCTCGAACTTAGCACCGCTTATCATCCTCAAACGGACGGACAATCCGAACGTACAATTCAAACACTCGAGGATATGCTACGAGCGTGTGTTCTTGATTTCGGTGAGAATTGGGATTCTCACATTCCTTTTATTGAGTTTTCTTATTATAACAGTTTCTATTCTAGCATTGGTATGGCTCATTTTCAAGCTCTTTACGGTCGTAAATGTCGTTCTCCGATCAGTTGGAATGAAATAAGTCAATCTCAAATAACAGGACCTGAAATGGTCAAAGAAGCCACCGGCGTTATCGATCAAATCCGTAAGAATCTTCTAGCCGCTAGAATTCGTCAAAAGAGTTACGCCAACAAACAGCGAAAACCGATCGAATTTAATGTTGACGATCTTGTCCTTCTTAAAGTATCTTCTTGGAAGGGGGTAGTCCGTTTTGGAAAGAACGGAAAAATAGCTCCTCGTTTCGTTGGACCTTTCAAGATCCTCGAAAGGGTTGGGAAAGTAGCTTATCGACTCGGACTACCGGCGGATCTTACCGGTGTTCATCCAAATGTTCATGTTTCAAATCTTAAAAAGTGCTTAGCCAAGGGTAATCTCCAAATACCTCTCGACGAAGTGCATGTCGATGAGTCAATGATCATGGTTGAACGACCCGTTGAGATCATGCATCGCAATGAGAAGAAAACCAAGTGTAGTCATACTCGGTTAGTCAAAATTCGATTGGAATCACGGTGCGGCGCAGAGTTCACTTCGGAACGAGAAGACACAATGAAGGACAAGTATCCACACTTGTTTGTATCATCATATTCATCTTAATTCGGGACGAAATTCCCGAAAGTAGGGGATACTGTGACATTCGTCAATTTCGGGTCATGTATATTCGTTTTGTATTTGTTTATCATGTAAACCGACCCGTTTTGTAAACCGAAACCTTCAATATTATCAAAATGATGGATTTTATGATACAATATTTTCTCACACTTGTCGGATTTTGAAAACACCTTTTACGACTTTTAAAACGCTTCTAAATGACTTAAAACGAACTTCGGGGGCCTAAATCGTCTTTTGTTTATGCATTGTTTGGCCATTTAAACCTACCCAATTTCATGCAAACCAGAAAAGACCTTTATAACCAACCCTTCACTCTTTCTTTATAAACAAGCTCATCTCTTTCATTTCCAGCTTGTTCATTTCTCATCTTTTCTCTCCCAAACAAAGAACACAACTTCAACTCTTCAAGGTTTCTTAATAATCAAGCAAGAACCATTCTTTAAATTTTGTTTTGATACTTAACCTTGTGGTACAACATATATATTATATGCATCCCCTTTTTACCTTCGGCTTTCACCTTCTCCGGCCATGGTCAGGTGAGGTGATACGCTACAAGGCAAGGCTTCATGGAGGACTCATTATAGTCCTTGATTATACCATATTTCTTTTAATGCTTACTAGTCTTGCTTAAAGTTTAAGTATTTTAGTTTGTATTTAATATTTTTTGAGTTCCATGGTTATGGGTTTCAAGAGACTAGCCTCAGTTTAACCGTAAATAGCTCTAAACCGTAAACCAAACTTTATTTACTAGTTTTGTTAAATAATTGTATAAACATGCTTTATGTTAGATTTAAGTTTCTAAAAACCATTTTTATGAGTTCCATGGTTATGGGTTTGTAGAATCTAACCTCGGTCTTAACTCGAAACAAGATCTGAACCGAAAACCTAAGTATCATCATGTTTAAAGACTTTATTGTTGACTTTTTGGTTGTAAAACTTAAGTATCATCATTTATAAATTATTATACAAGTACTTTGATGATTGGGCATGTGGTAACCATTCTTGACCTTATTTCAAGATAAAAACCAAACTAAACTGATCTCACTCGCTTAAGACACACAAGTGTGTTTCTAGCTATCAAGACTTGTATATTTATTTAAAAATATTTTACAAACTGATTTTAATTATTTTCTTAAAGTACTCGGAATGTTGAATCAAACTTGATCTTATAACAAAGTTTGGACCGACAAAACCGAGCACCCGCTTAACGGAAGTTGTTAGTTCTAAAATAATAGAACTCCATACTTGGTTAAGTCTTCTTAAGTTTTATTGAGTTATCTCATAACATTCGTTATTTTGGAAAGCTGACTTTGGGTTTAACCAATTACCAAGACCAGAACCAACAACCCGAACACTCGTTAAAACCCGTTTTAATATCTACATTATAAAGGGACTTGCATTCTTGAATTTTTACTCACCTTATTACTTAACATAGGTTGAGTAAAATTAAGGGGTAGATACTTTAACCCGGTTTCGAGCAAACTTATATTTTTAAAGGACTATTGTTATGACTTCTTAAATATTTAAATTTTAAACCTTAAACTTTAATTGTTTACATTTCTTATTATTTATTTATATTTAAAGACTTCCAAGACAACTTTTCTAATACAAGACTTCTTTTCTTTTAGGCTTTGTTCGTTAAACTCGTCGTTCCGGTTAATCTCCAAATCACCAATCTTTCAAGTTTATTACTTGATTGTGAGTACTTTCATCCCCTGTTTTCCATCTTTCGTTTTGGGGGTGATATTTCATACTTATTCAAACTAAATGTTTTATACTTGAGTCTTAAACCACAAACTATGTTGTATAATTTACTTAAATAAATGTTCGACTTGGAGTTATATGCTTACATGCTTTAATGCTAATGTGTTTACCGTTTTTGGTTGGTTGATTCATAAATCCGATTATATTTGGCATCCCCTTATAGAAAGGTGTCGATAATGTATTCTTATTAACGATTTCATATAAATCCTAGAATATTTGGCATCCCCTTATAGCAAGGTGTCGTTAATGTATTCTTATTAACGATTTTATTATCTAAATTGTTGCTATTATTTATTGTTTTGTATACAAGTTGTGGAATTTCCTATTATATACATATTGTTTCAAAACTATGAAATTGCTCACCAACCTTTGTGTTGATAAATTCTATTTTATGCAATGTTACAGGTTTGACTTTGGGTTGACTCGATGACTTGAAGAAAAATGTTATCAAGACTATTAGGTTATTAGAAAAATGAAAAATATATTATTTTCTATATTTGAATGCGGTTATTGTATGAACATGTTATGTGACTCGTTATGATTTTGTGAATTTAAATGAGTTGATTAAATATTGACACTTTAAATAGTGTAATGTGTTTTTGGGCAATCCGTTGCACCCCGGCATGTTCCGCCGCCTTTGGTCGGGGTGTGAAGTTATAAGTGAAACTCTTCTTTGCGGCCTTCTCCATGATTTCAAATGCTTCGTTAGGTGATTTGGATCCCAGGTCTCCACCGGCGACCTAGTCGGTGACCTGTTTGTTTTGACTGGATTGTGCGTCAAAGAAAGTTTGTACTTGTAACCATATGCTCAGTCCATGGTGTGGGCATCTTCTCATAAGACTTTTGTATCTCTCCCATGCTGCGTGTAACGACTCATCATCATCGGTCCGGAATCCGGTAATGCCGGCTCGGTATTTGGCAGTTTTATCAGGCGAAAAGTATTTCAGGTGAAACTGTTCAACCATCTGGTCCCAATTGGTGATGGAACCAGAAGGAAGAGATTCTATCCATTTTAAGGCTTGACCCCTTAGAGAGAAAGGAAAGAGTTTAAGTTTGATATGATCTTCTAATCAGTTTTGAATTTTAAAGGTTCCGCAGATTCGTAGGAATCGAGATATATGAGAAAGAGGGTCTTCGTCGAGGAGACCATGAAATCGAACTGAATTTTCTACCATATGAATGGTGCTTGATTTGATTTCGAAATGTTCGGTGATATCGGTTGGAGCCACTTCATTGTCGTAGCCTTCGAGAGTTGGCTTAGCATACTGGCTCATGTTTGGTTCATTGTTTTGTGCTTCCATCATTTCTTCAGTTTCATTTTCTCCGGATGTCGTGGCATCTACTGACTCGTCTTTGATTGTTTCGGCGGTTTCTGCAGTCCGTTTACGTGCTCGTCGACGAAAGGGTCTTTCCAGTTCAGAAATTGGAGAAACAAGCTTAGGTTTGAATGTAGAGGACATACATGGGGTGAAATCAAATTTAAACTAATTAAATTAAACTAAAGGTTAGTTGAAGTTAAACTAAAAGTTAGGATAAGCTATTTTAAAATTAAACTAAGGTATAAGCTAGTTAAAGTAAAGGTTAGGCTAGCTTTAAAAAAAACAAAAAACAAAATTCTAATATAATAGTTAGTAAAAATAAAATGAAATAAAAGTTAAAAATTTGTACAATTATAAACAACTATTAAATTAAAACTTAGATCGTTCTTAAAAACGTACCGTGTCCCCGGCAACAGCGCCAAAAACTTGATGTGTGCTGCGTGTAGTTGTTAAAATGGTTAGAATCGAATAATTTAGCTTTCGCACAAGATAGTGTTTTAAATTTATAAAAGTGATTTCTACTAAGACTAAACACACACAAAAGAGGCTAGTGTACCTATCGTATATGTAGAATAGTATTGGTAAGAACCAAGTATCGATCCGTGGACACAAATGCTTCTAATAATGAATCTTCGTCATACTTTAATCAGAGGGTTTAATCATTTTGAGGTTGATTTTCAAACTTTTTGTAAAATAGAAATACTTATATATATAATATATAGGTGACAAGAAGAGAAATTCTAAGTGAGTAATTCAATTATATGAAGGTTACCATCTAAGAACAAGAATCCACTCCATTTTTCCTTGATTATTAAATAAACATGTGATAAACTTGTCCTAATAATATGATAGAATAGTCTCTCATTTCTAAGTGAACATATTATATGACATAGAAGAAAGTAGCATGCGTATTTTCAAGTCCATCCTATGCTTAATATCATGCTACCACGAGAATGTCAATTTTAGTAGACAAGCAGTTTGGTATAGTAGAACAATTAGGATTGAGTTCGATTTCTCATATACCAATCCTAACAACTTCGAGTGGTTGTAGTTAACTCAGACAACCTCCCCTTGGTTAATTTAATTAGATTATAATTACACATTTCATTAACATATGATTTCCTTAACTTGCATGATAACCTAAGCAATCGTGTTAACAATGTTATTTTAGAGTTATCAAAACTAGAGAAATAGATCATAACTTATATATCATCATTTCTAAGTACAGCATAAGGATCCATGTTTTTATCTTGAATAAGTTATCAAAGTATTCTTTTTACCATTTCTAGTTTCCAAGAACATGAGTGAACATGAATGATTGTTAATCATCAACCTTGATGTATTGAGTTAAAGTGATAAAACATTTCTTCATCAAAGGATAATTGCAAAATAACCATGTATTATACCAAACTAAACCACATGTTTCACATAATCATCAAGTAAAACAAAGCTTCTTCATAGATTTTAGATTGTAAATGGAGTTTAGCTCATAACAAGCATTGTTATGAACATTAAAAGAGATGATGATAACAAACACATGATTAAACTAGAACAATCTAACCAAATATGGATGAATCTTCCTTCTTAATGATGATGATGATGGATGATGATGATGATGGATAACAATGGTTATCTCCAAGCCATCAAACTCTCCACAAGATCTTCAATATGGGTATTTTTATAAGATAACCCCGTTTAGAGATTTTCTTCAATCACCCTTGATCAATGCAACATGCTCCAGTATTTATAGGCATTCTGGAGAGGCGAGCATGGCCCCGTGCTTCTGGAGGCACGCCCCCCGTGTTCTGGTTTCTAGATGCATTAAATTCTATGTCAAATCATACATAATTACTCACTACGGGGGCGTGCTCTCTGAGGCACGGCCCCGTGCTTTTTTATGACATGTGATATTTCTTTTCTCTTTATCTAAAAGATGACGACGGCCCCATGGTTGCTAAGGCTCGTCCCTGTGCTTCTTTGTCTAGTATTTGTCTTTTCTTGCATATTTTTGTCTTTTCTTATGTTCAGAAGCATGGGGGCACGGTTAGGGAGGCACGGGGGCGTGGTTGGGGGTTTTCTTGGGTTTTCTTTCGTTTTTCTTCATATTTTCGCTTGTTTCTTCGTTTAAGGCTTGGGTTTACCTGAAATTTCATTTTAATGTGATAAGTAGCTTTCTGAGCTATGTTATTTGATAGAAGTTGCAGTTTTTACAGATTACTTGATGATAAAAAGATGTATAATTTTATGTACATCACTCACTACCAAGAAGTCAAACACATCCTTCGTTACCTTTTTTTGGGGGGAGGGGGAATCTTATCTTGTGGAGTGAAAAAAAGCAACCTATTGTTTCTCGTTCTAGTTGTGAATCTGAATATCGAGCTATGGCAAATACAGCTGCATAAATCATTTGGATAACTCATTTATTACGTGAACTACATGCGTTACCACCAGATCGTCAAACCATTCTTTGTGACAATCGCAGTGCTCTGTTCCTTTCACAAAATCCCGTTTCCCACAAATGAGCAAAACATATTGATCTTGACTACCATTTTATACGAGAACTTTTATCTTCTGGAAAGTTATATACCAAGTTTGTTCCAACCAAGCTTCAGGTGGCAGATATATTCACCAAGCATCTTCCCAACAACCAGTTTCAATACTTTCGTCGATTACTTAGCATTGGACCGCCACCGTCCAGGTTGAAGGGGGATATTAGATGAATTAATTGTAATTTATGTTTTCATTTATTCTTTTGACATTTGGTTGTACCTTGTTGTTTTATATATAACTAGTAGTTTGACACCCCCCCCCCCCCGCGTTGCCAGGGGCAGTGGCGATCAATTTCAACGGTAGGGTTCATGACAAAGCAAACCAAGCCCCAAAATAAACCCGTAAACTTACTAAAATGCTAATGCGAGCAACATAAAGCACCAGCTAGTCCAAACAAAGCAAAAAACAATGGCTATATATTGTGAACCTAAAAGGTTCAAAACAATACACACACCTAAAATTAGATACTTAAAATGATCCATTATAACCTGAACAACCTGTTTTATTGACTCCTTCCAGCCTTCCAACATTAAATAACTTCTGCCTCATATTAAAACAAAACAATTCCCTAATACATGCTAACCATGAGTCAAATCAACCAATTAATCTTGTGAATATTAAACAATAAAATTATCAGTCAACTACTAATTACGTTAGGCTAAACGTAATCAAATAGTCATTGTGAATACAATAACATTGTCAAATGCGAAGTCATCAGAGGTGAAACACAACAGATGTAAAACACAACCCAAAACAGATTGAATTCATTTGAATTCCTTCAAATGATGGAAAGGGAGACCTCTATTAAAAATATGGATTGTATTACTGTTGCCACTCTAAGCCCAAAATTGACAAATTCAATTGTATGCCTACAAACAGAACCTAAGCTAGAAAATTACCCATCACAACAAACATTAAATAGAGCCCTAAAACAGGCATACATTTCTGGATAATATTTCTTCGATTTGACTTGATGCACACGAAATTTGGTGAAACGTAGCCAAAGGTCGATATCCATGTAGCAGAGGCACACGGAAGATTGGATTCAAAGAAAGCTGCAAAAATGAAAAGGTAAATAAATAAAAGTTAGTTGTCAATTAAATAAGCCAAACGCAAATCGAATAACAAGTAAAAAGCAGAACAAATTACCAAGGAGTTGTCGAGTAAAGCTTCAGTAAAATCAAGATCCACAATCAATTCCAAAATCCGAATAAACAAACAGACCCACTCATTGGCATTGCTATGTGCAAAAAATAGGCCTGAGTAAAAAATGTTTTTCAAGTTAAAAGTTGCAAAGACATAACCAATACTCCACGGGTCTATCAAAACATAAAATATATTTCAGTTTCAATCAGAAAGATATTAGAAAGTATAAACCATATTTGATCCTCATAATTGTAATATATTTAAAAGGGCTCTTTCTTAATTAGGATTTAAATGTAATGATTCTTCACCTGTAGAATCAGGTCTTCCTTCCTTGTATGCATCTCCACTCATGTAGTATGTGTGCCTGCATGTTTAAAATAATTAGGAATATTAAATTCTTTAAATTACAAAGATTTAAAGGCATCATATCTAAAGAAAAGAAAAGCTGCACTTATTTGGGAACAATAAAAACCGAAGGAAACCAACCGTTTTATTTAGTCATTCATAAATATATGTCTTCATTCTTGTTTTGGCCAGAGCATGATCTTATCTAATTTGGCATATAGTTTGAATACTTTGATAATGTTCATGTGTTAGAATATATGTAGATATGTGTGCGCCCATCATGACTTTAATAATTTTTAGAGCTTATTGATAATAAATTTCTTATAAAATCTTACCAGCCGGAACTTGAGTGGTTAGTCCATCACAAAATCCGAAGCATCTATTTCGCTTGCTATGTAATCGATTACTTCAACGGTTCAACTTCGTTATTTGGAGCCGACGCACATGGCCAGGGGTTCGCTACAACCACCACCGCCTAGGGTTCGGAAATCGAACCCGGAAACAGTAAGTGATGAACAATCGTAACACCAAGTCACCAACAATAACATCATAAGCAACCACTGTCACCGTCGCGGTAAACACTGACCATCAACCACCGTCCGCCAACACCACACCACTGCTAGCAAAAGGCCAGAAATCGAACCCGGCAACAGTGCTGACGGCAAGAAGACGGAGGGTGGTGTGAAAAGTGAAAACAGTGGAATGGAAACAAAGAGTTGGTTGCAAGAGGCGGTGGTAGAAAATATTAATATATAATTCAAATTAATATGATTGATTGATTCTACCGGTTCTTAAGGAAGGAAATTGAATAAGGACGTTGCCAAGTGGTTAAGAAAGTCCGAGTCTTGTGCCTGCTTTTCTAGTTTACGTTATTTTGTTTTGTGTATTTAAGTTCTTCAATGCTTTCAGTTTATGCATTCACTGATCAATTAATTCCAATCAAGTGTTTGAGTTATCTCTTCTTTAATTGATTATTCATTCTGTATTGATTTGAGAGGTTATGCTCATACCAATAGAAAATAAAAAAAAAATAAAATGCTATTAAAGTGGGGAATAGCAGTGAGTCGGTGGGCTGAGAGTAGGGCTGTTCAAAACCGGATATCCGAACCTTTCGGGTAGTGAAAATCACTATCCGAATCCGAATCCGAAATTTCGGATATCCGAACCTCGGATATCCGAATATCCGAAAAAGAAATAAAAAAAACCTTTTTAATTACCAAAACTATACATATCTCGAAATCCAACACTTCAAACATAAAATATCAAGAATGAATATGCCATTTCTAACTTTCAATAATCTTTTCAAAACTAAATCACTTGAACAGCTGGTGTCCATCGTCAGCATCCACCGTCATCCACCAACTACTGCCACTGCTCGTCCCTCTCATTCTCCATTACATATGAAGGACAAACCTTGTTTATTCGTAGATCTTCGTTCTATCTCCATGTCCATTCCAGATATGATCTGTTGCGGCCATGGCAAATCAGATCCGTTGTCTGAATTACTCGTTTATAGCGGCTAGTTCATCCAGGTGACACCGACTTGAAGTATGGGGCTTGTGAATTGAGACGGTGCGGTGGACTGATGGGGAAGACACGAGGCCAGCATTTGGATTTTAGATCTAGGGTTAATTAGAACATGTAGAAAGAGAATGAAGTCATGGGATTTGGGAAGGTACCTTTGTTTGAAAAGTCAAGATATCATAAATTATCCACATACATTCAAATATAATATATAAACAAAAAATATTAAATTTAATATTTCGGATATTTCGGATATCCGAACTATCCGAAAAATCTTAAAATTGATATCCGAATCCGAAATTTCGGATATCCGGAATTCGGATATCCGAATTTTCGGATATCCGAAATTTCGGATAGTTCGAATACGGATTATCGGATGATTCGGATACGGATTCAGATTCGGATACTTTTGAACACCCCTAGCTGAGAGCAAAGACACGTAGCAATTCTCTGTGACACCTGAAAACAAAAAATGAAGAAAAGACAATTACAAACAGCACAACATAGTACACACAAACTCACACATAAATGTATATTTATAAATTATCCTCTCGTTGAGGAAGAGGTAAACTCAATAATACACGGTAACTAAGTTATTTCAGTTTATTCCATTATTCATTTTCTTTTGCTCATATTACGTAACGGTGAGTAAATAAATCAAGTACAAATAAGATCCGGACAACATAGGACTTATGAATCAGCCTCGTATTAATTACACCTGGACGATAGACCCCGATACGTGGACGGTAGAGATTAATAATCACTACAGTCTGCTTATAAATAGCATCGCCATGAGGTTTAACGCCATATTATCCGAACTACTTTGATACTTTCCAAACTAAATCTCACACCTCTCGCTCGATCTTGCAATCAACATTAATGTCTTCTTGCTGCGGTGGAAAGTGCGGCTGCGGGGCCGACTGCAAGTGCGGTAGCAGCTGTGGCGGGTAAGTTCTACACCATCCCATCTAATTTCACATCATCAAATGACCAAAAACACTTGAACCGTGTTTTTTTTAATCAAGAAAGTCACTTTTTAAAGTCAAAACTTTGAAAATATTGGTTAAACGGAATCTAGACGACAGTTTTAACCATAGACGGTCGGTATTTGAAATGTTGTTTTATTTAAAACGTACACACACCGTTTAAAACAGTGTGAGATTAGATGTGAAGTATTTAATTTATTTTCGTTGGTTGCATGCAGGTGCAAGATGTACCCGGAAACGGTCCCTGATGAGATGACTACCACCAAGACTGTTATTCTTGGTGTTGCAGATAGTAAGACGTACGTTATATATTCATCTTTTTTTTTTATTCTGTAATTTTGTAAAATTTATGATGAAATTATTGATGTGTGTGGTGGTGCAGTGGAGTGGAGACCAGTACCGGAGGAGTGGCGGCAGCGGGTAACGAATCAGACTGCAAATGCAATCCATGCACGTGTTTTGCATGCACCTGCGGCATGTAATAGCTGATTGTACGTGGACTTTTGATGGTGTCTTAGAACGTTAAGAGAAGCTAAGTTACTTTGCATGTAATAAGTATTTGGAGCAGCCTTTTTTTTCTTTCTTTTTTTTTTTTTTTGCTTTTTTGTGTAACAATAAAAGCAGGCAGGGAGATAATGCTTTTGTGTACGTGTTGAATATCTGTTTTTAATATTACTTTTATGTTGGATAAAATTTTGTTATCGATTGTTGTAGTAAATTAGTAATTTGTTATATGGATGACTATACCAATAACTCTGTTACCAAGTTGAAAATATTATCAGATTCCTTGTTTAATGTCATCTGATAATAGAGTTGGCATATTAATTAGCATGCAACTTGGTAACAATTAAAAAAATAAAATATTATGACAGAGTTGCTTATTTAATGTCACTTGAAAATAGAGTGAAGCGTTTTAGCATCATAGCATGCGACTTGCTAAACAATGAAGCGAAAAGGTGTAACACTAAATGCATAATCACAAATTTAGGACATAAATTTGTTAATTACCATGGGGTGCCAGTAACACTAAATGCATAATCACAAATTTTGGACATAAATTTGTTAATTACCATGGGGTACTGGCACCGGACTTGCCCAACAATCCATCCGGGATTTCAGATTTTCAGTCATAGCTATCTTGATTTTAAAATGCGAGCCAACACAACTCTAATGAGAAGTCGGGCTTATCTTGTTTTAAAATGCACACGACTATGATAAGTGATACTTATCTTGGTTGTAAAATGCGCAGCTAGGGCTTATCATGTTTTAAAATGCGCGCGACTATGATAAGTGATACTTATCTTGGTTGTAAAATGTGCGGCTGTAATAAAACGTACAGCTGCATTTGATAAAAATGAAAACTTACGATTGCATTTGATCAACGCTAGACTTATATTGATTTTATAATTTATATATAGTTTGAATCGTACATGATGATTATAATTATAAGTTTATAAAGCTAGGATGATCTATAGACATCTAATCCCGTATTGTTTTAAACGATTGTCTGGATAGAGATCAGATACCCGTTTTGATCAAAACATTTTGACATCTAATCCCAATCCGTTTAAATCGATCGGTTGTTTGGATAGAGGTGAGATGACCGATTTGACCAAAAAGTTTTAAAGTTCGACTATACTTGGTCAGAACTGTTGTCTGGATATTAGCTAAGCGAACATTCAAACCAATAATTTTCAAATTATGACTTTTTTGGTCAAACCCAGTCGTTTTTTTTTTGTTAGCGGCTGTTTGATGGTTAATCACAGCCGTTTAAGTGTTTTTTGAACGACTGTTTGACTGTATGAAATTATAAGTTTATTTATATAGGGTTAGATTAAAATACAAAATAAACAAAAAACGATAAATGTGAGAAGTAATTTAGTCTATTGATCTTAGATTTGAATGTCTGTGGTTAATTTGAGAATAAAAAAGGATGGAAATGACATATTTGGAATAGTCCAGATTGTTGAGATCATCTCTCCACATGCAACGCACAAGTCAATTATCCTATCATTTTAAAATGTTCACAACGTTTTCATACGACAATTATTTTATAAAAAAAGTCATCATAATAACAAACGGTTTTATCTTTAATATGAGTACCGTATTAATGTATAAAAGTAAAAAAATAATTGGTTTTTATACATTATGTTATTAGTTTGTCATTGTGTTTTTTAAATTGAGCTTTCTACATTGTGTTATAAGTTATGGTCATTGTGTTTATCAACCGTTACACATATTAAAAATAAAATTCAAAACAAAACGTATGTCATTGTGTCTATCATTTTGTCTTTTGTTCGTTATTGTGTCTTTCTGCTTATCATTTTGTTTTATTCATTGCGTATTACGTTCATTGTGTACAATGTTCAGTCCTCGTGTATTATGTAATTATCATTTTGTTTACATTTCAGATCATTGTGTAATATGTATTCACCATTGTGTTTTATGTTTTATGTTATTGTATAATATGCATTAATCATTGTGTTTTATACTTTTATGTATTAATATAGTTGTTATTTTATCTTTATATTTACCTATTATAATTACACAGCGGTGTTTTTCAGGTTTCATCATTTTTGGAAAAAAAAAACACAAAGATAAGCATAAAGACAAAATGATAAATAGAGAAAAACAATGATGAACATAAGGCACAATAATAAACAAAAAGACACAAAAACATTTTTTTTTATTTGTATAAAACAAAGTCATACTCATTATTAAAGATTAAAAAACGTTTTTTATTATGATGAATTTTTTTAAAAAAAAATATCAATCGAAAAACTTATAGACGTTTTAAAATGATGGAAGAATTAACATCATTGTATGTGACCAAAGAAAATATGTGTTTTCCTTTTATACTCTTCCTCTACTTGACACATGACAACAAATTATTAGTTCTTTCCATTATAATTTTTTTTCTCTTCATATAATAACTCATTCCTATTTATATATTAGTTGATTCACCTATTTTTTTTTCGGTTTGTGATTTTAAATTTGATTAGATAATTTACATAAAACCTTATAAGTGAAAGTATAAACCGATATATATAAATTTCTTATACTTAATGCATGTCGATTTTCTGTTTTTAAATCACCTGAATACTGATTTAATACCTAATTTTGTAAATTTTAAGTGTATTTTAATGTTATAAGTGGGTTATAAGAGTGTATATATGTTTTAAGTGTTCAAAAAGTTGTTAAGTATGTTAAATATTTAGTACTTTTTTAATAGTTGTAACCTCCCAAATTAAGATATTACACAATACAAAAGTAAGTAACATTTGAGAATTTATGTGGGTGAATATCTAATCATTGTTGAGAGACTAAAGAGGTTAAGAGAAATTTGAAGGACCATGTTACCGAAATTGACAAACTTGAATATGACAAATTAATATGCTGAGTTAATGACATCCTGCCTCAATCAGGTGATACTTCCAATTATAATGTTTATGTTAATTCTATTCGTGCATCTTCTTCTGGCACTCAGCCTATGCAGCAAAAACAAGATGAACCTGTGACACCCTCTACCGGGATAAATGCTCATAGTAATAGCCCTGATAGTTATGAATCAGCAATGCACGACTCCATCACACCACCAAGAAAATTGAAAGGGCTGGAAGATGTGTATGACAATTTCTCTCCAATGGAAGACTATACTGCTTGTCAATTTGCTTTAAACATAACTGATCCAACCAGTTATGAAGAAGACTCAAAATTAAAAGAATAGAGACAAGCCATGATTGAAGAACTACAAGCAATTGAAAAGAATCAAATATGGAGGTTAGTTACACCACCAAAGAATAAGAATATTGTTGGCCTCAAGTGGTTATACAAAACTAAACTTGGTACCAAAGGTGAGATACTCAGGTACAAGACAAGGCTTGTAGCTAAGGGCTATTCTCAACAAAAAGGAATAGACTTTAGTGAGACCTTTGCGCCTGTGGCTAGGTTTGAGACCATAAGAACCGTTTTAGCCACGGCTGCTCAATTGGGTTGGACCTTGCATCAACTTGATGTAAAGTCTGCCTTCCTAAATGGTGATCTTGAAGAGGAAATATATGTCCATCAACCTCAAGGTTTTGAAGTTGAAGGACATATGGAAAAGGTGTATCTATTAAAGAAAGCTTTGTATGGGCTCAATTAGGCTCCAAGGGCCTGGTACTCTCGCATTGATACGTATTTTATCTCTCATGGGTACATAAGAAGCAACAATGAGCCCACTTTGTATGTCAAGCGTGTGAAGTCAGATGATGTCATCTATGTGTGTCTCTATGTAGATGACATAATCTATGCCAGTTCAAGTGCTACTCTTATTGAAGAATTCAAGAAGGGGATGATGATGGAATTTGAGATGACCGATATCGGCCACCTCAAATATTTTCTTGGGTTAGAAGTAAAGCAAACAAAATCCGGTGTTTTTGTTAGCCAAGAAGAAGTATGCGGCTGGTCTGCTTAAAAGATTTGGTATGATGGGCTGTAATATAGAAGAAACTCCAATGAACACAAGTGAAAAGTTGCAACTAGAAGATGGAGTTGATAAAGTTGATGCCTCGGTGTATAGAAGTTTGATTGGTGGGCTTATGTATTAACTCATACTAGGCCGGACATCTCTTTTGCTGTTGGGTTGACCTCAAGGTTTATGCAGGCTCCATCCAAATTTCATTATGGTGCAGTTAGAAGAATTCTGAGATATGTAGCTGGTACTCTCAATTTTGGAATATGGTATGAAAAGAATTGTGAAGTAAAATTATTGGGATATAGTGATAGTGACTGGGCATGAAGTCTTGATGATAGAAAAAGTGTGTCTGCTAATGTGTTTACGCTTAGAAGTGGTGCGATAGCATGGAGTTCAAAGAAACAACATACAGTGGCGTTGTCAAGTACTGAAGCTGAATACATAGCTTCTACAGGAGCCACTTGTCATGCAATCTGGTTAAGAAGAATGTTGGAAGACTTAGGGGTAAAACAAGAAAATGCAACAACCATCTACTGTGATAGCAAGTCTGCTATATGCTTATCCAAAAATCCGGTGCTTCATGGTCGCTCAAAGAATATTAAGTTAAAACATCACTTTATAAGAGAGATGGTTACCCAAAAACAAGTTTATTGGAATTTTGTAAAACTGAAGATCAAGTTGCTGATGTTCTTACTAAGGCATTGTCACGACAAAAGTTTGTGTACTTCAGACATCAGTTGGGAGTTCAAGAATTTGAATTAAAGGAGGGTATTAATATATAATTCAAATTAATATGATTGATTGAGTCTAACGGTTCTTAAGGAAGGAAATTGAATAAGGATGTTGCCAAGTAGTTAAGAAAGTCCGAGTCTTGTGCCTGCTTTTCTAGTTTACGTTATTTTGTTTTGTGTATTTAAGTTCTTCAATGCTTTCAGTTTATGCATTCACTGATCAATTAATTCCAATCAAGTGTTTGAGTTATCTCTTCTTTAATTGATTATTCATTCTGTATTGATTTGAGAGTGTATGCTCATACCAATAGAAAATAAAAAAAAATAAAATGCTATTAAAGTGGGGAATAGAAGTGAGTCGGTGGGCTGAGAGTAGGGCTGTTCAAAACCGGATATCCGAACTTTCGGATATCCGAACCTTTCGGGTAGTGAAAATCACTATCCGAATCCGAATCCGAATCCGAAATTTCGGATATCCGAACCTCGGATATCCGAATATCCGAAAAAGAAATAAAAAAAACCTTTTTAATTACCAAAACTATACATATCTCGAAATCCAACACTTCAAACATAAAATATCAAGAATGAATATGCCATTTCTAACTTTCAATAATCTTTTCAAAACTAAATCACTTGAACAGCTGGTGTCCATCGTCAGCATCCACCGTCATCCACCAACTACTGCCACTGCTCGTCCCTCTCATTCTCCATTACATATGAAGGACAAACCTTGTTTATTCGTAGATCTTCGTTCTATCTCCATGTCCATTCCATATATGATCTGTTGCGGCCATGGCAAATCAGATCCGTTGTCTGAATTACTCGTTTATAGCGGCTAGTTCATCCAGGTGACACCGACTTGAAGTATGGGGCTTGTGAATTGAGACGGTGCGGTGGACTGATGGGGAAGACACGAGGCCAGCATTTGGATTTTAGATCTAGGGTTAATTAGAACATGTAGAAAGAGAATGAAGTCATGGGATTTGGGAAGGTACCTTTGTTTGAAAAGTCAAGATATCATAAATTATCCACATACATTCAAATATAATATATAAACAAAAAATATTAAATTTAATATTTCGGATATTTCGGATATCCGAACTATCCGAAAAATCTTAAAATTGATATCCGAATCCGAAATTTCGGATATCCGGAATTCGGATATCCGAATTTTCGGATATCCGAAATTTCGGATAGTTCGAATACGGATTATCGGATAATTCGGATACGGATTCAGATTCGGATACTTTTGAACACCCCTGGTTGAGAGCAAAGACACGTAGCAATTCTCTGTGACACCTGAAAACAAAAAATGAAGAAAAGACAATTACAAACAGCACAACATAGTACACACAAACTCACACATAAATGTATATTTATAAATTATCCTCTCGTTGAGGAAGAGGTAAACTCAATAATACACGGTAACTAAGTTATTTCAGTTTATTCCATTATTCATTTTCTTTTGCTCATATTACGTAACGGTGAGTAAATAAATCAAGTACAAATAAGATCCGGACAACATAGGACTTATGAATCAGCCTCGTATTAATTACACCTGGACGATAGACCCCGATACGTGGACGGTAGAGATTAATAATCACTACAGTCTGCTTATAAATAGCATCGCCATGAGGTTTAACGCCATATTATCCGAACTACTTTGATACTTTCCAAACTAAATCTCACACCTCTCGCTCGATCTTGCAATCAACATTAATGTCTTCTTGCTGCGGTGGAAAGTGCGGCTGCGGGGCCGACTGCAAGTGCGGTAGCAGCTGTGGCGGGTAAGTTCTACACCATCCCATCTAATTTCACATCATCAAATGACCAAAAACACTTGAACCGTGTTTTTTTTAATCAAGAAAGTCACTTTTTAAAGTCAAAACTTTGAAAATATTGGTTAAACGGAATCTAGACGACAGTTTTAACCATAGACGGTCGGTATTTGAAATGTTGTTTTATTTAAAACGTACACACACCGTTTAAAACAGTGTGAGATTAGATGTGAAGTATTTAATTTATTTTCGTTGGTTGCATGCAGGTGCAAGATGTACCCGGAAACGGTCCCTGATGAGATGACTACCACCAAGACTGTTATTCTTGGTGTTGCAGATAGTAAGACGTACGTTATATATTCATCTTTTTTTTTTTATTCTGTAATTTTGTAAAATTTATGATGAAATTATTGATGCGTGTGGTGGTGCAGTGGAGTGGAGACCAGTACCGGAGGAGTGGCGGCAGCGGGTAACGAATCAGACTGCAAATGCAATCCATGCACGTGTTTTGCATGCACCTGCGGCATGTAATAGCTGATTGTACGTGGACTTTTGATGGTGTCTTAGAACGTTAAGAGAAGCTAAGTTACTTTGCATGTAATAAGTATTTGGAGCAGCCTTTTTTTTCTTTCTTTTTTTTTTTTTTTGCTTTTTTGTGTAACAATAAAAGCAGGCAGGGAGATAATGCTTTTGTGTACGTGTTGAATATCTGTTTTTAATATTACTTTTATGTTGGATAAAATTTTGTTATCAATTGTTGTAGTAAATTAGTAATTTTTATATGGATGACTATACCAATAACTCTGTTACCAAGTTGAAAATATTATCAGATTCCTTGTTTAATGTCATCTGATAATAGAGTTGGCATATTAATTAGCATGCAACTTGGTAACAATTAAAAAAATAAAATATTATGACAGAGTTGCTTATTTAATGTCACTTGAAAATAGAGTGAAGCGTTTTAGCATCATAGCATGCGACTTGCTAAACAATGAAGCGAAAAGGTGTAACACTAAATGCATAATCACAAATTTAGGACATAAATTTGTTAATTACCATGGGGTGCCAGTAACACTAAATGCATAATCACAAATTTTGGACATAAATTTGTTAATTACCATGGGGTACTGGCACCGGACTTGCCCAACAATCCATCCGGGATTTCAGATTTTCAGTCATAGCTATCTTGATTTTAAAATGCGAGCCAACACAACTCTAATGAGAAGTCGGGCTTATCTTGTTTTAAAATGCACACGACTATGATAAGTGATACTTATCTTGGTTGTAAAATGCGCAGCTAGGGCTTATCATGTTTTAAAATGCGCGCGACTATGATAAGTGATACTTATCTTGGTTGTAAAATGTGCGGCTGTAATAAACCGTACAGCTGCATTTGATAAAAATGAAAACTTACGATTGCATTTGATCAACGCTAGACTTATATTGATTTTATAATTTATATATAGTTTGAATCGTACATGATGATTATAATTATAAGTTTATATAGCTAGGATGATCTATAGACATCTAATCCCGTATTGTTTTAAACGATTGTCTGGATAGAGATCAGATACCCGTTTTGATCAAAACATTTTGACATCTAATCCCAATCCGTTTAAATCGATCGGTTGTTTGGATAGAGGTGAGATGACCGATTTGACCAAAAAATTTTAAAGTTCGACTATCCTTGGTCAGAACTGTTGTCTGGATATTAGCTAAGCGAACATTCAAACCAATAATTTTCAAATTATGACTTTTTTGGTCAAACCCAGTCGTTTTTTTTTTTGTTAGCGGCTGTTTGATGGTTAATCACAGCCGTTTTAAGTGTTTTTTGAACGACTGTTTGACTGTATGAAATTATAAGTTTATTTATATAGGGTTAGATTAAAATACAAAATAAACAAAAAACGATAAATGTGAGAAGTAATTTAGTCTATTGATCTTAGATTTGAATGTCTGTGGTTAATTTGAGAATAAAAAAGGATGGAAATGACATATTTGGAATAGTCCAGATTGTTGAGATCATCTCTCCACATGCAACGCACAAGTCAATTATCCTATCATTTTAAAACGTTCACAACGTTTTCATACGACAATTATTTTATAAAAAAAGTCATCATAATAACAAACGGTTTTATCTTTAATATGAGTACCGTATTAATGTATAAAAGTAAAAAAATAATGGGTTTTTATACATTATGTTATTAGTTTGTCATTGTGTTTTTTTAATTGAGCTTTCTACATTGTGTTATAAGTTATGGTCATTGTGTTTATCAACCGTTACACATATTAAAAATAAAATTCAAAACAAAACGTATGTCATTGTGTCTATCATTTTGTCTTTTGTTCGTTATTATGTCTTTCTGCTTATCATTTTGTTTTATTCATTGCGTATTACGTTCATTGTGTACAATGTTCAGTCCTCGTGTATTATGTAATTACCATTTTGTTTTACATTTCAGATCATTGTGTAATATGTATTCACCATTGTGTTTTATGTTTTATGTTATTGTGTAATATGCATTAATCATTGTGTTTTATACTTTTATGTATTAATATAGTTGTTATTTTATCTTTATATTTACCTATTATAATTACACAGCGGTGTTTTTCAGTTTCATCACTTTTGGAAAAAAAAAACACAATGATAAGCATAAAGACAAAATGATAAATAGAGAAAAACAATGATGAACATAAGGCACAATAATAAACAAAAAGACACAAAAACATTTTTTTTTATTTGTATAAAACAAAGTCATACTCATTATTAAAGATTAAAAAACGTTTTTTATTATGATGAATTTTTTTTAAAAAAAATATCAAACGAAAAACTTATAGACGTTTTAAAATGATGAAAGAATTAACATCATTGTATGTGACCAAAGAAAATATGTGTTTTCCTTTTATACTCTTCCTCTACTTGACACATGACAACAAATTATTAGTTCTCACCATTATAATTTTTTTTCTCTTCATAGAATAACTCATTCCTATTTATATATTAGTTGATTCACCTATTTTTTTTTCTGTTTGTGATTTTAAATTTGATTAGATAATTTACATAAAACCTTATAAGTGAAAGTATAAACCGATATATATAAATTTCTTATACTTAATGCATGTCGATTTTCTGTTTTTAAATCACCTGAATACTGATTTAATACCTAATTTTGTAAATTTTAAGTGTATTTTAATGTTATAAGTGGGTTATAAGAGTGTATATATGTTTTAAGTGTTCAAAAAGTTGTTACGTATGTTAAATATTTAGTACTTTTTTAATAGTTGTAACCTCCCAAATTAAGATATTACACAATACAAAAGTAAGTAACATTTGAGAATTTATGTGGGTGAATATCTAATCATTGTGGAGAGACTAAAGAGGTTAAGAGAAATTTGAAGGACCATGTTACCGAAATTGACAAACTTGAATATGACAAATTAATATGCTGAGTTACAATCATTGTAAAGCCACGTTTATGAATCTAGTGATTCATCAACAATGAGGCGTAACGCATGGGGCATGTTTTCAATAGGGGTCCGATTTAGAAAAAAAAATATATATGTAGAAAAAATATATTTATATATATAACGGATCTGGGCTTAATGGGTGATATGAAAAACTAAGGGCCGAAAAAATCTTCAAAAGTTCAAATATAAACCTAACTTGTTTTAGAGTTCGTGTAACACACGAGATTATCTAAATTATAAAATTAAAAATAAAGAAAATAATTATATAATGTATATGAACAAATGTATTACATCTACTGTTTTATCAATACAATGTGTATATAAATTGATTTTATTTATATCACAAAATGAATTTTTTTAAATGAATTTAATAAAACATGCATGTGCAAAAACGTACCCGAGAACGCTCCTTTTATTGAAACTCTCATTATCAATATTATATATGAATAATTGAAAAAATTCAGGAAGAAGACTTCTCATACAATAATAGTTCTGACCATTAAGCCTATATAATGAAAAAGCGTTACCTTTATTGATATATTTATCAATTTACAACCCATAGAAGGAAATGAGAATATTAAATGTCACGCCCCCCATCTTAGGCCTAGGCGTGTGACTCATAGTTGGTACCATTTTTTTAAATAAATCAGAGTAATGGTTTTTTAGCGAAAATTTAGCGTTGATATAATATTAACATATATATATTCAAAAGACTGGATTATAAAAATACCCGTTAAAGATTACAAAAGATTTCTTGTTCGTTAAACTACAATTTACATATATTTATCCAAAAAGATTTATCTAAGCCATCAGATCGCCTAATGGCTACTTCGTTCCCAAGCACCTATCTATCATTACTAAAACAGTTTAAAAATAGGTCAGCAACACATGTCGGTGAAAAAACTGACGCAATATATTTTATTTACTTAATTACACCTCGAGACATAATTTATGGCTCGGCCCATCGTGGCTTAGGAATAACCAAGTTGAAAACTAAATCACAATTATAAACTTAAACTCAACTCGAAACCGCTCAACAAACACCGCAGTGTTCGAGATTACTTAGCTGCCATCAGTATACACGTGATTACCTTCTCTCAGAAATTACTTAGGTCCGGCCTGTCATAGCGGAGGCATAACCAAGTGTGGTGCGGCATGTCCTGCCTGTCACGTGATTACCTCGATTAAACTAGTTCTAAAAGTTTGGGGCACATTCACCTTTTGTTTTATCAGCTTCACTTCACTGATTGAGTTCGTCTTTCTTGTTATCTCGGACCTATAGTACGAGTATAATAATTTGTTATTACTAAAGTGACGATCTAGCTTAAGACCTTTAGTTTAGTTCGCATATTCTTTTACCTCGATTTACTCTTCTTTTCGAAAATTTAATTCATATCATCTTTTCGTTGTTAAACTTGTTCGAACCTTTAGTTTGACTTTTTATCTTAGACACTACGTTTCTTCTTCCCAGTAGTATACTCGCGGTGTGTCATCTTATGCCTTCAGATTCAAAAACTTCATCTCAGCCCTCTCAACCTCAGCACCAACACAAAATCGCTTCATCACCAACTCCTTCAGGTCATCCCACCTGTAACGATTCCGACGAAACCAGGTATACCCTAACCGGTAGACAGTAGTTACGTCATATTTAATGTCGGGTACATGAGTTACCATAGTAATTATACGAGAATACATGGTTCATTGTATTGATTGTACGTGAATTTATAATTCACCGCATTGAATATGCGATTAATCGATCGATAATTATTGAAACCCGAACGAATCGAGGGTTCAATTATAGACGAGATATATGATATTTAGTGATGTTTACGAAGTATTAAAGCTTCGGGATAAGTGAATTAAAGCACAGAAAAAGAATTTCGATTTAATGGTACGTCGGTACATTAAACGAAACCTTTAATACCAAACCGAGCAAGAGACAATCGATCAAGCCGAAAAAGATGCGCAATTATTAATAACATGGTATTTTAAGTTAATAAATGTCATGGTTTAAGTTTTTAAAGTTCTTAAGTCGGTTTTATATAAATTTCATTTTTAGCCGAAAAACGACCGTTTTAGCCTCGTTTTAAGCCGAATTAAACATTTAACCGAAAAACGAACTAAACCAGATTATCCAAAACATTATCCGGATTCTCGATATCCAAATATGTGGCTAGAATTGAAGAAGTGGGTCCCACCCCACTCCCTCCCATTTCCGATCGGACTACCAAGGGGTATAACCCCTTTCATTTTTCTTTTTCACACAACAATTCAACAAGTTCTTCAATCCTCTCAACTCCATGGACCAAAACCAAGATTTTTGAGCAAGAAAACAAGGTAAAGAATCGAGTTAACCACGTTTCCATCTTCGTTTCTTGAGTTTATTTGCAAGAAAATGAGGTTTCAAAGATGAAAACCGATTCTTGCATAATCAAGTGATGTATACGGGTTATACAAGGGATCTTGGTCCAAGAAAGGAGTTAAACGAACCAAGAACGAATTTTTACGGTTTAAATCTTTGTTTTTGAATCATAACCGAAACTATAGTGTAAGAGGCTTGATCGTGACTGTAACTTGCTTGGTATTGTGGTATGTTGTTTGTAGGTTCTGTATTTAGTGGTAGATAAGGCGGAAAGACGAGTTTGTAGCTTGTAGTAGCGGAAAACGAAAGGTATATTCGGTTATGTTTGGTTTTGGGATATTTGGACAGATTGTGATACGTGTAGATTTAGGTCATGAAATTTTACAGAGGTGTTAGATACATGAAAATATGAGTTCCGTGAATTTTTGGTAATTTTTGGACAAATGATGAATATTTGGTGAATTTAATGCTCGGTTTTGGCCGAAAATGGTGAAAAATAGTTAAATACCATGAAAAATTCTGGAAAATTGCAGATAAGCTTTTTATATCATGTATAAGTCACACACAAAATTTGAGGTCAGTTGGAGAAGTCTAAGTAGGCTTTTCGGTTAAACGAGCTCTAGGGTTTTCTAGCTCGGTTTTAATGAAAATGGCATGTAAAAGAAGATTTTGGTTCTGGAAAAATTACAGGGGACTATGTGGATGGCAGGGAACATCCAGGAAAAATTTGGGATTTTTCTATGATCGTTTGGTATTTACGACATATTTAATGTTTAAATGGTGTTTAAAAATAGATAAATAAATTTTAAATATAAGAATTAATTCTGGAAATATTTTTATAAAATTCCCCACTGTTAAAAAGTGATTTGTGCAAAATTTCAAGATCCGAGATTAAACGGATAATTATTTGTGCTAATTATCAAACTTTTAAAGTTAAAATGCGTAAACCGGTGAAGTTCGCTTAAGTGAGCTGACTGGTGTATAAAAACCCTAAAAATGAACTATTTTCATATAATTGAGTTAAACAAGTAAAAATAAATCATCCGAACATAATTCGGATGATTTGAGTAATTTTAACCTATTTTAACAGTTTCCGGTACGTCAAAGACGGAAACGGGACCCGCGGCCAATCGGGGCGTCTAAACCGAGCTCAAATCTCACAACTTTAATTAAATTATCAGTCAACCACTACTTTCGGGTCGTGTGTGACCAAACTCATTTTTGAAACGTAAAAACGGATAACCGTGCTAGGCACGCAAAACGAGAAAAACGACTAATAGTAGTTGTGACCATGGAACTCTAAACGACATCACAATCTGAGTCCGGAGAAGTGTTTCTGGGTTAACCTTGTCCCCAGAACGGGTACAGTGCTGGGTTAACAGTGTCCCCAGATGTACCGGTTAACTTGGTTAAAGTTATATTAATAATGAGTGTATAGTAACGATCGTAGGGATCATATTACAGATTGGACGTGTTAATTGATAATGATTGTTGTCACCTGCTTGCATGTGCTAAGGTGAGTTTCACGAGCCCCTTTTTCTGAACTGTTTTCGAATATTTTCTCGGGGCGGAAGCAGGTTTTTACTGAAATGTTTAAGTACATACTGAACGCATGGATTTGCGTGGATTTATATATATTTTATTGTACGGGAATCGTACGGAAATGTACTAAGATGGTAATTGTCTGAGTTGCTAACATTCTAAGGCCCCGGAACACGAGTGATTAACTGAAAGCCGGTAGAGTGTGGATAGTACTATTGGTCTGACAAACCCAACTGGTCCGGCATGGATTTGCTGATGTTTCCCAGCCAGTTGCACATGTCTATTTTGTTGTTATTTATTTTGCTATGTAATGTTAGACATAGCGGTTTGGGGCAGTTCCGTGGGCGGGGGATATGCCACGGGTCCGTGGGCGGGGGATATGCCACGGGGATTGTGTGTGATAGTCAGAGGTTTCACTTGTGGGCTCAGCATAATTACATCGTAATTCTGGGTTAACATTGCCCCCGGAATGAGTACAGTACTGGGTTAACAGTGTCCCCAGATAATATTATATTTTGATATGGATTTATCATGGTTTACTCAAATTGTGAAACTCACCAACTATTCGTAGTTGACCCGTTTTCTCACATGCTTTTCAGGTACAATTAAGATGAAGTGATTGCTTACGTGCTAAGTGCTTGATGTGTGTAAGATTTGCGTGCAGGATATTAGGATACATTATAACAAATAGAATTGTGTATCGTATTGTATGATGTGTGTATCACCTAGACGGTAATGAAATACAAGATAATGTAATTTGAAGTATATTAATGTATTCAGTTTTCTTTATAAACAATGTGGTTGATATCAGAGGTGTCTGTTGCATCCCGTTTACGTTTCCGCTGCGGTTACGGGGTGTTACAGAAGTTGGTATCAGAGCCATTGGTTATAAAAGAATTAGGATGTCTTTAAAAGATACCTAAAATATAACCGGTAGCTCAAGTATTATAGGATCTGAATATCAACTAATAATTTATAGTGACGAGATCTGGATGAACTTGGATGGACAAGTGAGTTATTATGGTCCGGAACATAATAACAGACTTGTCCGCACTAGGGAGCTCGGGGGAAGTCACGGGGTACGTTAATAGGTAAAAATGGCAACATATGTGTAAAGTATATAATATTATTTATGCGTGCTAATGTGCATATATATATATATATATATATATATGCATATCTTGTGGGTACAAGTATTGAGAAATAAGACCCGGATAAGGAACCGGGGGATGAAATAATAAAAGTACCGAGGATGCTGAAATTTCGAGAGCATCGGTTGATGATAAGTCTGACTTATCGGGCCACAGTTATGATAGTACCAAGTTAGATCTCCTGTTTGATATTAACAGGAATATCTAGTAACCGTCACTCCCAACCAAAATTGATAAATCCCTTACCCTATCAACACCGGTACCGTATATTCTAATAACCCCTATGTTCATCCGAACCGACGACCCTCACGTACGGACAGACCTGTACGTGAACCCATTCTTATTCCGTTAAAAAAAAAAAATTGATAATAAATGAGCAGATAAAAATAATATATAGAAATATATATGGGTATTTCTCACTCTCAAACATATGAGCCATACCACCTCCAGATCGAGAATTACCGATTTTAGCGAACCTAGAACGCCTGAGGACATTGACTGAACAAGTGATAGAGTTTCCCATAATAGTAATTGATAATATTTGAAGGCAACCCATGTTGTGCGATTACCTTGAACCTTGCAACTCCCTATGTTAACCTTACATCCGTTAGATGCCTATATCCATGTATACTCGAATAAAATGATTACCCATACACAAAGAGGTGTTGGAATCATTATAGCATAGTTGGTTATTCGTTCGTAGGTGGTATACTGTGTATGCCGGATATACGAATAAACACGGATATTATAACTCCGTGGTACGTAATCGTTTGGTGCTCACGATGAGCATGTATCGGTTATGCTGACATGCAGAAGGATATTGAAATCAAGCATAGTAAACATTAATCTGTGTTGAGAAAGGTCTATATGTCAGTTGGTGACAAGGGTTATGAAACATATTTAAACGTTAACCGACGTCAGGTTAAGTCCTTATGATATTATATTTGTGGGACATATATACTAGATACTGGTATGTGTAATATGTATGATAATATTTGGTGTGTATGTGTACCTGCTGATATGATTGAGCTGGTAACGAGTTATACGGTGAGATTAGTATTGATTACTGCGTACGGGATGAGTACGGCAGAATGACATAAAAAGAGTAGCTCCAATGATGGAGATTGATATGATTCAGTAGATTGCTCAAAGATAGCAGATGATGATACCGAATGTCGTATCACAGATCACTGCTAGTGTTGATGCAAATGTGATCGCAGAATTATAGATCGAGCAATCACATGATTATGAATATTTCAACTCTTAGTGTTATTACTAAGAGTGATAATGTTCCACCGAATACTATACGACTACAAGTATTAGTTATAAACTAAACATGAATAGTAGTCGTAATGAATTAGATCCGGTATGAGGGATATGTTCGTTGGTTGTGTTAAGGAAATTATTAATAGTTTACTGATGGTAAAGGGAGGAATAGATTAGCGAGTGGATAGAAAAGATCGAAATGGTTAAGGATATTGGTAAGAGTCTAGAACATTGTGTAGTGAAATATGCTACAGATATGTTGGTAGATTATGTTGTATCGTGATGAAACACGATGGTACAAAATTATAGTTAGAAAATTATTACTCAGATGATATGGTCGGGATTTAAAATTCTTGTGCTAGAGCACTTTTATTCGAATAATTAAGTTCAGAGACTGGAAACTGAGCTATGGAAGATAGAAATGTTGTGTGCTGATCACTTAGAACGCGCTAATCGTTTAAAGGAATTGTCATGTCTGGTAACATGGCTAATTACTCCTGAAACTAAGCAAAGTGAGCGCTATATTGGGGACTAACTCCATCGATAAGGAGTATAGTCAATCCTGTAAAATATACACCCTTTGGAAGGGTTGTGTCACAAGCCAGCATTGATATATTTGACGTTATGGGAAGTGGACTAGAAGGACGTTAGGTGAGACGTCGAGTGTTAAAGAAGAGAAATGATAAAGGTATAGTGCAAGATAGACTTTTGAATAAGTAGGTATGTCCTACAACCCAGAATCATACTAAAGACTAGTTCTGGTGTGAAACATGAACCGCATGAAGGGTCCTTCCCTAAATGTGGAAAATATATGATTATCGGCGGGAAGAAGAATGTCGAGTGATGGTAGGCCACAGGTGTGGTAAAGATGGACGTAATGCCCCAATTGTAGAACCAATTGAAGCCATGTGAACCGGTCACGTATATGTGTATGTAAAGTAAGTTATGTGATTAACTAGAACTCACTCAGCGTAGTTGACTTTTAGTATGCACGCAGGTTAACAGATTGAGACAGGTGGTTTGAGATGGACACATGGCATGATTGAAGAGGCTGACATCTGAAGATTGTCATGATGTTTTGAACGTTATAATTTATGTTATGTTTTAAAAGACAAATTATGGATATTTGTAACGAATGGTTGATGTTTTATATTATTCCGCGAATGTTTTAATTAACTCTGATATTTAGAACGGCGTTTATAAGTAAAACCAACGCCAAAAGTGAGGCACCGGTAACAGGGCCTTACAACCCCCCCCCCCCCCACCTCCACCCCAGATCTTGTATAATCCCTATTTCCCGCCTTCATTTTTAAAGTATACCAATTAATAATGTCTTTTTCTTCGAGACTTCTACAGGATATGACGATATGGTGCCAAACGGTGTTACTCGACCCCATATCGGCCCCATGAATAACACCTCCCATATAACGATGCATCAGTTTTATAATTTTAACCCATAGGTCATCAGGGCGATTAACAAAACGCCACCTCAATTTTGAAGAAGAGCCAAGTTAAAACCTTTTAAATTGCCAATTTCTAAAACCCCTTTTTGCTTCTCCACCATAATGAGATCCTATTTAATCCACACAATCTTTCTAGAACTCTCCACTGACCCCAAATAAAATTAGCCCTAATTGATTCTAATTTTCAAGCAATGTTATCAGACATAAGAAAAAGAAACATATAATAAATTTCTAAACTTCCCAAAACTAATTTAATTAGAGTGTACCTGCCACCAATCAAAGCAAAGAGGCTCTCCAGTTTGAAAGACGGGCTCTGAATTTCTCCACTATCTTTTGCCAACTTTGTGCATTATGCACATGTTACCTCCAACCGGAAGACCCAAATAAACGAATGGAATTTTTTTCTAGTCAGTATCCGGTTAACTAAGCATAAGACGTCACCTCATGAAAAATCCACACCGACCCGTACATATTCGGTTTATGAAGATTCAACTTAGCCCACTAGCTAGATAAAAACAATTTAGCATATGTATCCAAGACCGAATATTATTGGACGACCATTCCCCTATAAAGAGGGCATCTGCGTCCCATCTATACCTACTTGAATCCCTTAATAAATACCAGCTAGCACCATAGTTTCTAATGTTAAATGAAGACCTTTCATAGCAATAATAAATAGAAAAAAGACAAAGGAACTCCTTGTCTCAAGCCTCAACCTGGCTTGAATTCGAAAGTGGGGCTTCCATTCATGAGAACATAAAATCTAGTATAAGAGAGCACGACCTAATCCACCCATCCATGTATTGTCAAACCCCATAAAAACCATTACCTGAAGAAGAAATTCCCAAATTCCCATCTCAGATAATCGTATGTCTTCTCGAAGTCATAAAATAATTAATTTTCTAATTTTTTTTTCCTAAAAATTCACCATCTCGTTTAAAATAAGAAAATCGAATTAGGAATTAACGAAGTCTCTAGTTAGGAAAATCATTTTTTTATTGATATTATAATTATCGACGTTGAACTTTCGAAATTTTTTTTTATATAAGGGCCCATTTTTCAATACTCTTTTTGCACACTCAGAATCTTAAAAACGAGCCTATTTATGTATTATGTTAATACAACCCATTCTCATTAACTTTATAACTAGCATATGACTATGATAAGTGATAACTTGTTGAAATTTGCATAGTGGGATGAGATAGAAGACAAAATTATTATGTTATGGTTTAGTCCGCTTATTGAATAAGTTGCATGTTATGAAATTTGGCATATTAAGAATATACAAACAAAATATTTTCCGTTTTTCCTATATAACACGTTTTATTAACCACAGACTTTTCGCAACCACAACAATTTTCACTAGGAAGGGTGGATTTAAGGTATTCTTCAACATTTATAACAAAATGTAAAATTAATGAAAATTTTTTGTTTTCTTTTTATTTTATATACTCTGACACCTCTAAGCTAATATAAGGATACTCTTATATCCATTTTTTTTAAAATACTCCTGAATTTTTCTTCTAATCCGTCACTATCTGTGTGACGACTTGATAACAGTTGAAAATAGTTTATTTACCTTAATATTGTGTCACATTAGTTAGTTGACGTGTATTTTTATTATTTTTCATTTAGTTTTCACTTTTGTAATTTCAAAAGTTAACTTTTAATGATTCAAAAAATTATCATATGTTAATGAGAAAGTTAACTTTTGAACCGTTGTCAATTTCTTTCCGTACATACCACATTCACCTTCAGTACGGTCTCTCCGTATATACCACCGTTCACCTCAAAACCCTCTCCGGTCAGAAGGCTTCTTCTCCGGCGGGAGCTTGCTTCGGCCAAAAGCTCCACACGGAAAAAGGTAGGTGTGCTCTTGTTTGTGCAGGTCTCTTTCCGGCGGAACATCTCGGTTGTAAGGACAAGCTAGATCCAGTTGTTGTTGCTCTGAAAGGAGAACGTTACTGTTGTTTCTTTGTCACCGAGGGATTTTTTGGTGATCTTTTCCTCCACCGGCTCTCCCTACGAACTACCATTTTCAACAACCAGGTCTGCCGTTCCAACTTTGCACTTCCAGAATCATCAACTTTATCCACTGAGATTATTATTATTATTATTATTATTATTATTATACGTCTTAATTTTACGACAAGCTAAGCTCAAGTGGATCGGTGAACCCTATCACGCAACCCTTGTATTGTCTCTGCTATTTTATTATTATTATTGTTATTATTATTATTATTATTATTATTATTATTATTATTATTACTACCAATTATTATTATTATTATTATTGGGTGTTCCATTGCTTGCGTTTGTGTGATTAGTTGCAATCATAGAGCGGAGGAACCATGACTATTACTTGAGACCATGTTCTGAAACGAGGGGTGTAGGAAAGGGTAAAGATAGGGAGTATATATTGCGTTTGGCTTCTTGAAATGTAGGAATACTAAATAGTAAGTTGCTAGAATTGGTAGATGTGCATAAAAGACGTAGGGTTCAGATAGCATGCCTCCAGGAACTAAGTGGAAAGGGCATAGAGGGGCTGAGTGTAACGGGTATAAGTTGTGGTACTCGGGGTCTGATGGAGCTAGGAATGGAGTAGGGTTTCTAGTGGCTAAGGAACTACACACTAGTGTGGTGGAGGTGATAAGACATAATGACAGAATTATGGTGTTGAGATTGGTACTAGGAGAGGAAGTAGTGGCAGTAGTATGCGCCTACGCGCCTCATGTAGGCTTAGGGGACCAGAAAAAGAGAGAATTTTGGGATTGCCTAGACGCAGTGGTAGGGGGCATACCTAGGGGTGAGAGGATTTGTATAGGAGGTGATTTTAATGGACACATTGGTAAGGCTAACAATGATTTTCAAACCGAACATGGGGGTTTCGGTTTTGGTGATAGGAATGAGACCGGAACAGATCTCCTAGAGTTTGCGGTGGCTCGTGACCTAGGTATTATAAATTCTTATTTTAGGAAAAAAGATTCTCATTTGATCACTTTTAGTAGTGGCGAACGCGACACGCAAATTGACTACCTTTTGATGAGGCAAGGAGACCGACGTTGGTGGAAGGACTGCAAAGTCATACCTGGGGAGACAGTTGTGGCTCAACATCGACTGCTAGTGACAGATATAGGCTTCAGAAATAAGCTGACTGTTCGAGAGAAGAAAGTTACACCTAGAATTCGATGGGGAAATTTGAAGGACGAAAATCTCCTACTGTTTAAGGTAAACTCATACTGCAGACGCGGGCTAGACTAAATGGGGACTCAACTCATATATGGGAAGATATGGCGACAAAGATCATTCAAGTAGCAAAGGAGACTCTCGGGGTCACAACAGGAAATGCAGGTGGGCATAAGGAGTCTTGGTGGTGGAATGAGGCCGTACAAGATAAGATAAGGGACAAACAAGGATGCTTTAGGGAGCTTATGAGGTGCACGAGTGAGGAAGAGCAAGTGGAATTGAGAGAGATCTACAAAACGGCCAAGAGAGAGGCGAAGAAGGCAGTGGCGGAAGCAAAGAACGCGGCTTATAAACGGATGTATGAACGTTTAGAAACAAAAGAGGGTGAACATGCTATGTTTAAGATTGCCAAAGCCAGGGAGCGTAGAAGGCAATATCTAGGGCCTGTGAAGTTCATAAAGGATACTGATGGGCATTTATTGGTCAAGGAGCAAGACATCAAGTTAAGATGGCAAACCTACTTCCACAATCTTTTTATCAATGGGAGAGCTTACCAAGAAGAACATGACAACACAACCGTCCAACGACAACAACCGAATAACTGTTACTGCCGACGGATCACACGAGAATAGGTGCATACTGCACTTAGGAGGATGGGAAGGGCTAAGGCGGTTGGCCCAGACAACATACCCATCGAGGTGTGGAAGTGTCTGGGTGAGGAAGAAGTCATGTGGTTAACTACTCTGTTCAATATTATCCTCAAATCTGGTAAGAACCAGACCAGTGGAGGAGCAGCGTTGTAGTTCCTATCTATAAAAACAAAGGAGACGCCCAATGTTGTGGTAACTACCGAGGAATCAAACTACTAAGCCATACTATGAAGTTATGGGAAAGAGTGATTGAGGTTAGACTTAGACGGGAAACTCAGGTTACGGTGAACCAATTTGGCTTCATGCCGGGGCGTTCCACCACAGAGGCAATACACCTTATAAGAAGATTGATGGAAAAGTAAAGAGAGAAGAAGCGTGACCTTCATATGGTGTTTATTGACCTAGAAAAGGCCTATGATAGTGTGCCACGACAGGTGCTTTGGGAGTGCTTGGAGGGTAGAGGAGTACCCAGGAAAGACATAGAGATAATTATGGATATGTATACCAGGAGTGCAACAAGTGTCCGTGCGCCAGTGGGGGATACTGATTTCTTCCCGGTAGAGGTAGGTCTTCACCAGGGGTCAGCGCTGAGTCCGTTTCTTTTTGCAGTAGTCTTGGATGAGTTGTCAAAGTCAATTCAGGGGACGCTTCCGTGGTGCATGATGTTCGCAGACGATATTGTGTTACTTGCTGAGAGAAAACAAGATCTAAACATGAAGCTTGAGGAGTGGCGAACAACCTTAGAGACAAAAGGTTTAAGGATTAGTCGCTCTAAGACGAAGTACCTACACTGTGATTTTGGTGGGGGAAATGACAATGAGGACGTACAGATCACCATTGAAGGGCAGGTGGTTCCGCAGGTAACGAAGTTCAAGTATCTAGGATCATTTTCTCAGAGCGATGGGGAATTAGACAGTGATGTGACCCATCGAGTACAGGTAGGATGGTGTAGATGGAAAGCAGCCACAGGTATATTGTGCGACAAGAGTTTCCCAACTAAACTAAAGGGAAAATTCTATAGGGTTGCAGTTAGACCTGCAATGCTATATGGAATGGAGTGTTGGGCCGTCAAGAAGGCACAAGTGCGGAAGATGGAGGTAGCAGAAATGAGAATACTACGATGGATGTGTGGGCACACAAGGTTAGACCGAATAAGAAACGTTGTGTTTCGGGAGAGATTAGGGGTAGCGAACATAGCAGACAAGATAAGAGAGTGGAGATTGAGATGGTTTGGACATGTGAAGAGAAGACAGACGACGAATCCTGTTAGATCCGTAGAAAACATGACTATAGAAGGGAGGAGGGGTAGAGGAAGACCTAAATTGACGTGGAATGAGAGGATTAAGCATGAATTGATAGACCTAAACCTCTCCGAGGACATGGTTGAGGATAGGAATTCGTGGAGAAGTAAAATTAAAGTTAAGGATTTTTAGGGAGAAAATAATACCTTAGGGCTTCTATTTACCTTATTTTGGTCGCACACCATAATAGTAAATTCTTTCCATATATTATTATTATTATTATTATTATTATTATTACTGTTGAACTTTGATTTCATTTGGATTGCTTCATACATATGTATTTTAGAGCTGAGGGTCTCTCTGGAAGCCACCTCTTTATCCTTTTGGATAGAGGTACGGTGTGCCTACATGCCACCCTCCCCAGACCCTACCTATAGCTTTGCTGTTGGTGGGACTTCACTGGGTATGATTGATTGATTGATATTTTGTAATTTCAAACATGTAAAGAGGCTTGTTAACTCAATTGTGTTCTTTTAGAAAAAGTTCACATATACGGTGCTAGTTGACTCTTAATGAAAAAACCTAATCAGCAAATATTTCTTCTAATTTTTTTGGTTTTATTATTATACAAATTAATTTTAAACCATTAATAAGGATATACGCGATTTCATTTTGTAGTATTCAAATGAATTAATTGAATTATTATAGGTTCTACAACTAACATTTGAGTTTTATAACATTTGTTGAATTAATAAACCCAGTTTAACCAAGTGGTTGCTGATGATGGCCAGCTTGCTGGAAAACAAAACCCCAGGTTAATTTGACTAAAGAAGCATCAAGTAGTAATATAAGAGCTATCTTCAACGTGTTTATAGTCGTCCACGGATAAGGTGACGCTTAGGTGGCGTCGGATGTGAACAATAAGAAACTATGTGTGTATCCACGGACGCCCACAAACGAAAATACGACCACCGTATATGTTAGAAAATGTGAAAATGCATTAAGAGGCGTACACACTTTGCTACTATTATAATAATAAGGAATTTAATATTCATACGTTTCCCGGTCAGAAGATTCAAAATAACGTTTTACGATGCCACATCAATATTTAGAATGCATCGTCAATGGTAACCTAAACCATATTGACAAAAACAGGTTTTAGTTTATTCACTCAACATACAGGACTACTAATATCCGGATGGTAATTATGGGTCAGATTTGGGACAAGTTTAGGTAACTCTAACTTCATATCAAATTATAAAAGTTTGGCTTACACCTGATCCAAAAATCATCCGATATGTGTGGGGTATTGTATTACCCATTGGATATCATGCATACCCGCCGATTTCAGGTGTATTATCATTTTATATTTGTGTATACTTAAAATTATCCCGATTATTATACGCTATGAATATAATTGGTTATATTATATATTGTATATACTTAAAATAAAAAATCATGTTGGCTATGCAATCAGTTAAATCGGTATATGTTAACGAGTAATCAGGTAGGATAAACTGGTATATTAACAAATACCACACACGTCTCATTCCCACAAACAAATTCAAAAGTAATCCCATAACTATGTGTCCCATATATTTAGGGTATAGACATTCCTGTTGAATCTGAGTTTCATTATCTCCAATACCTGATATAGTTATATGATTGATTGGATTGGTTTTGATGAGCTATTGTTTAGGATTCAGTTTCTCGATTGGTGTTGGGATATATTTTTTTTGAACGATCAACACAAATTTCATTATATAACTAGCAAGATATTATAAACACCAATCTAGTTTTAATCACACAAAAACAACAAACCAAAATTTAAAGACAATACACATGCAAACCCAACCCCACCCTGCTACAACCGTTAATCACTAGACCGATGGTGTTGGGATATTACTAGCGCATGTTGTCCATGCCCAATGATTAACAATTTATTTTCTATTTGTAATTTTCATTTTAAGTGGTAAAAGTTTGCGTCGTACTGTCCCTTGTACCAAAATTAAGACTAGGTTTTTCTTATAAGAAAGCTATAAAAGTGATATCTTTTATCATGTTGTAACCTCTATAAACTTGTAATACATTGTTAAAAGACAGACGTTGTATAGTAGTGGTTAAAACAATTTATGTATTTAATTAGTTATTTCCGTCGTTCAAATTACTATTTAATAGTTATTAGTTAACACATAATCGATAACGAAGGATTTTAGGGATTTAGTCTATGAGGATTAATATGAAAGTGGCAGTGAAAAAAATATTGTAGCTTTTTATTAGAAAATTATAGATATAGATAACCTTTAACATTCGGAACTATATCACTATATCAGAGTGAGAGTTTTCTTGATACCAGATGCCAACAGGAGCGGATTTAAAGGTTAACGACGGTGGGTCGGTGCCCACCATCCGTCTACCGGAATGTCGTGTTTATAAGTACATATTAGTATATGATGAGTCAAAAATCGGTCAGTGTCCACCGTCAATATTAAGAATATTATGCTTCTTTAAGCATCTAAAGTTAAAAAAGAAACAAAGACGTAAATTTCCCGACATACCGTGAACTTCAAAGAATAAAATAAAGGAAGAAGAACTTTATAGGGATGTGTGATAGTGTATTACATTTGATTATTTTTGTTTATTAATTTGCTTTTTGAGATAAATAGAAACACCCAACCTACCTACCAAGTTAGGTTTATGGGTTTATTCATTACTTTTTTTAATTTAAACATATTTCTTTAATTTTTTACTCTATATTAGTTAAAGTGGATATGAATTTTCTTTTCTAGATATTGTCGGATTACATCGAATTAAACTTACAAATTACTGTCACTAATTTTACTTATAGAATTGATTATTATTATTATTATTATTATTATTATTATTATTATTATTGAATGGTAGAGAAATTTACGCGCAAACCAACTTTATTCGAGGCTATCTCCAATGTCGACTCATCGACCGTCGTGAGACCGTACTCTCTGATGCAATGGAACCGGATGGAACCCCTAAACCCTTGCCTAATGTCAGGTTCTAACCCAGGATTAGAGCCTTGATTCGCCCCTTAACCCATATGTCCGCTGATATGACCCGAGTGAGAATCTAGCATGCGTTTCAGTTAAGAAAGACATATCTCTTACAACTGAACCAAATTCTCAATTTTTTCATAGTTGTTGTTGTTGTTGTGTAACATCATGTTTTCTAGTTCCGGTTAATAAATGAAAATACGAGTTATTATGAGTCGGGCTAGTGTTGGGTTAAATGGATATAGGTTATGGACTTGGGTTATAAAAGAAAGAAGGAAAGACGCCCATGATCCATAATTATACAAGTCATAATTACCCATTTAATCATTCATTTCACACATATTACATACACCATCAAAACACACACTTAAGCTCTCTCTCTCTAATTTCTCTCATTTCTCTAGTCGAACCAAGATAGAAGGCCAATCCCGATCCCGATCCAAGGTAATAATAGTATGATGTTGTATGAACTTAAACCCGTTAGATATGGTCACGAAACGACGAGCCGACACCATTAAACCGTAAGTCACGATATCTGGATGGAATCGGGTATAAACCGAACCTAAGATGAGTTTAGGGATCGCCCTAGCTCAGATCTGGATCGAATGAGGCGAAAAACGGTGAAAAACGAGTCAAAACTCATTTTTCCGGCGACAACGCCGGAAAGGCGGCGCCGGAAACGGTACGAGGAAAAAGGGGAATGTCAGAGAATGTTGAATGTTCTGACATTCTCTGACCTAACCCTAGTTCGTTAAAAGAAGCATAATGAACTAGCGTTAGTTCGTATCCAATTCGTTAAGGGAAGAAGATAACGAATTACCCTTGATTCGTTATAGTCATTCGTCAAAAGAGATAACGAATTAGAAGATCCAATTCGCTACATGGACTGGTTCGCTATATGGACTAATTCGTTAGAGGGTCCAGTTCGTTATAAGGACCAATTCGTTAAAGGGTCCAGTTCGTTACAAGGACCAGTTTGTTATGATAATTCAATTCATTAAAGAACTGAGTAACGAACTGAAAGTTTAATAAAATGACAGAACAGTCCCTGGACTTAGAAAAAGAATGATTTAATTACAAAGAAGCCCTTGAACTTTTAAGTTAGCAAATTAATAATGAGTTAAAATTCTAATTGAAAAGCTCGACCCCAGCCAGGGGCTCTGCCCCTTAGACCCTGCTAGGGGCTGCCGCCCCTAGACCCCGCTGCCAGGGGGCTACCCCCGTTCGTTGAGGGTTATAACTAGACTAGAAACGCGATATGGGTAGTGATAGTTAATTGATACGTGTAATTGTTATACATTTAGTCGTGCACAGCTAAAGAAGGGAATAACTATTAACGGGGAACGTAACCTCATTCAGGTGAGTTTCTAGCCCCATTTCCTTGTTATGTTTTCGGGGCTGTGTGCATACTCGATGTAATTTGTTAATACACTTATCCTAAGTGATAAGTGTATGGCTTATGTGAATTATGTGAAATGTATGATTGATTGCTTGTCAGTACGTGAACGATCTTCGGATATTGCGCGCATTGTCAAGTTGTGATTATGGATATAATGTTGTGTATAATGTATGAATGATATGTACGTATGTTATGAATGAATGTAAGAGATAGCCAGGTACATAAGAAAGAGACTGAGCCCTAATAATACTCAAGGCAGAATAAGGGACCGGACCAAAATAATATCCGAGGCAGAAAAAGGGACCGGACCCTAATAATATCCGAGGCAGAATAGAATAATGTAAAGTAGAAAGTATGAAGGTAAGTATACATATATATATATATATATATATATATATATATATATATATATACTATGAATGAAGTATGAGAATATGAAGTATGTAAGAAAGTATGTAGTAATGGATGTATGGTATGTTGTACGATTAACTAGAACTCACTCAGCGTAGCTGACTTTTAGTATGCACGCAGGTGAGTAGAATGAAGCAGCTCACTTGAGGGGAACATGTGGCAACGAATAAGAGACTGGCATCTGAAGACTCAAGACGTTTATTAAATTATGTTTTAAATTTTGAAAGACAATATGTTGTTAAGACAAAGTTATGGAGTAATATGTAATGTTTATGAAAGTTTTTATGTTCCGCATAATGTTTTTAATAACTCTGATATTTAGAACTATGTTTATGAGTAAATCCAACGTCCAAAGTAGGGCGCCGGTAACGAGGCCTTACATGTTGTTGTTGTGACAAAATACTAATAGAAAGTATGGAAAAACGGTTAAATTCTTAAAACTAAATTTTGATTATCTGAACTTAAATCAATTGATTCTTATTTGATGAATACTTGAGGAGCGTGTAAGGAGACAATAATTAACGAACGGATCCGTTTACTTATCATGTAATTGATGTATATTAATATATGCAAAACATTTTTATTAATATATAGCTTAACTTTTAACAAATGGTGTATAAAAAGACCAATTTAACCTCTCATGTATCCCGAAAGTTCATATGTCTCGGGCCTCCAGAAAGGTTGGTCGGCCTTGTTCTCTTTAACTCAATCCATTTAGTTTACCCAATCAATTTTGTTCCCACCATAACGGAAATTTTTGGATCCGCCTCTGAATGTCACCCATCTATATTGAATTTGACACTTCAGACTTAAGTCACCCATAAAAACCATCAAAGAGAAAACTCAACATTATATATGAACCCCCCCCCCCCCCCTTAAATTAGTTTTTAATCCCGAGGCCATAAAATCTCAAACTTTAATCAAAAATAGATTTATAATTTTATATGCTATACCTTTGTAGTTATATTATTAGTTATCAATATTTATTTGCTATAGATATTGATAATATAACCATAAAAGTTTAGCAATAAAATTATAAATCTATTCATGACTTTCTACAAATTAAAACCTCGTATAATTTTTTTAGAACGACTAACGAATAAAATTCAGTTATTCAGGGTAACACAATATCAAAAGGCTACCCCGTACGTACGTTCATAATTGTAAACGGTGCTGGTAGCCCAAGTGGCCACCATTTCTTATTCCGGGAATAACCCGCTAACTGCCTGAATGTTCATTACGATCAAACTTGGTTAAAATAAAATTTTGATCATGAGACCTTGTTAACTTTCTTTCAAATGTCCTCGTCATAAAAAACTCGTATAAATTACTTCTACTTTATATATGCGATTTGCCCCTAATTAAATATAAGAAAGTTATTTTGTGTTTCAAAAAAGTAAAATGAATAAGACAAAAACAGATGTCCGATAAATGTGGAGGTCAATTTCATAGTTTAGAAAAAATTTCTGCTCCACATGCATGGGACAGCCTGTGGACCTTTATAACTAAAATAAATATTTTGTTAAAGAAACAATAAATATTTTTGTCATTTGAAAAAGGTAATAATATCAAGTCATCTTCTTGGTAAACTATTGTACAAGTCATCATCTAGAACAGTGCAAGCGACCAAAAAAATTTCATTGATCATAATATATCTCAAACAAATGTTGAGTATGCAGAGGACGCCAAAAATAGGAATATACTACGTATAAGATATTCGCAAGTGAACACACTAAATGATAATTCTATAAGCAATGCATACCATGTATACAATCAAGTAACAATAGAGAATACAGGTTAATCACCGATGATTACATCAAAACATGCATGTTAGTATGTTACTGAAGAGGTAGGTCCCAGCAGAGACCAGTTGGTCCCGCAAGACTCACCTTGAACAGGGACGTCTGCGCAAAGGCCATCTGCTCCCGCAGGACACACCATGCTCATAGAATCTTACGCGCAGTACGCAAGCTGTACACGCAGGGAAAGCCTCCCAATGGTGAAGTACCCCGCCTGTTCCCGCAGTTGCGGATACAAGCCATCAGGGAAGGCTACCCGCAGACAGCAGGGCTACACGCACAAGACACAAGCTACTTCAGTAGTCACATGAAGGAATGAGCAAGGCGGGAACAATCCCGCCTAAATGAGCCAGTCTGATTCTGAAAGATCTTTTGTACTATACCTACCAAGGTATGGATAGGACAGACGATCTGACCAGAACAGCCCATGAGCCAATCACAGGGTGACAGCTCACCGACAACAGTGCGAGGAGGAGCACCCTCTAGTACTGTTTGTCACTATTAGCCGCTGCCTACTCACCAACCCTTACTGAGGAGCATGCGCAGCCTACAGTTGGTGGAATAGTGTTACTGTTGGCCGTAACCTATTCACCAACCAGCATGGCCTGCGTACAATCCACAGTCAGTGGGACGTGCATAGTCTACAGTTGGTGGAATAGTGCAGCCGACTTTGTTACTGTTGGCCGTAACCTACCCACCAACCAGTATGGCCTGTGCGTAATCCACTGTTGGTTGAACAGGAATACTATTCAGCCGGCTGTACCTTCTAGAAAACCTACCTTCGGCTATAAATACTCCAACATCTTGGAATGGTAAGACCATCTGCTATCCAGTTATCTAGCAATCTCTTAATATACACTTATATTCAGAGCAACCTAGTCTGATTCTCACGCCGGAGGGTGGTCACAAGGAGGAACCCCCCCCCTTCTCAGTGACGAGCTTACGGTGTTTGTTTTGCAGGTCTCCTGAAGGACAGCCTTCTCAGCTAGACCTCATTCGTGGGAAACATTACTTAACCCTCAGATTATCTATAATCTGTAACCGGGTCACTTAGTGTTTCTTCATTGGCGCCATCCGTGCATAAAAGCTAGAACTATTTTAGTTTTCACAATTTCTGAAGAAATGGTTAACGTTACTCCGGTCCAAAGGCCTGTAACTGACCAGGAAACCCCGGTAACCACCCCAGCAACTGGGGGGAACACCGGCGGTTATACAATCCTTACGAACACTACCCCGACTACCCAAGCCGGGGCAAGTGGAGTAAATATTCCATTGGGGTTCACCGATACCCAACTGGAAAAACGAACGAAGGTCCCTCGCCAAACACTAGATCAAGTGAAGGCGTGGGCCGAAGCACGGCAAAGAGAATTCCAAGCCGAATTGGATGAACGCTTGCGTTCAGCTCAACAGGCTGACGAATTCACCAGTACTCGCCAACACCTCAATATGAACAGTGACTGCGAGTACTCAGAAGACGAGTTGGAGTCTGATACCGACGCGAACCCTCGCCATAAGGCGAAAGGGAAGCGTAAGGACACGGACGTCCAACCAAAAAGGAACTTTGGAGAAGCTTTTAAACCAATCGCGGAGAGAAACCCGCGTGACTTCTCCAAAACCTTTAGACCAACTGCCACAAATGCAGGAAGGTCAAAATTCGCAAGAGATATTGCGGAGGCAATCGCCCCGAGAAGTGCCAAACAAATGTCAAACATTGGCACTTATGATGGTCTATCCGACCCAGACGACCATCTGAACAGGTTCATTGCGGGGGCTACCGTCAGCAACTGGACGGAACCCACGTGGTGCTACATGTTCCAGATGACTCTGGTCGGAGCAGCCAGGGCATGGTTCGATCGTTTACCGATCCACCACATATATGACTGGGCGGACTTTCAGAACAAGTTCAGCCAGCACTTCAGCCAACAGAGGAAGTACACTGAAGAGCAGTGGACGATCCTCAACTGCGTGAGAAAGGAGGATGAATCTTTACTAGACTTCATCACTCGCTTCAACTCTAAAAAGCTTAGTCTCGGCAACATAAGTGAGGATCTGGTTCGCGCCGCCTTCATCCAAGGCGCCGAATACCCAGAACTCATCCGCACGTTGACGGGTAAGGATGGCATGCCATCCACATGGGATGCCATCATGACGGCGGCAAAGCGCTTTGCCGAGACGGAAAAGCAACTGGGAAGGGACCTTCCCCAGAGTACGCACCTCTACACGCAGAGGACAAGAGAGAACAATGTCCGGATCGCCCGGCAGAACAAAAAGAGGAGGCTAGGTATTTGGCAGTCAAGGGTAAACTTTGACACCTCATCCAGCTCTCGCCCTCTTGTTGGCGGAAGGGACAACACACACCCTTCAAATCGAAAACACCGGTGGACGCCACTCACAAAGAGCGTCACGGAGATATTTGCCACGGAAAAATTGCCATGGCCCAAAGCCCCATCGATCCGGCAGAAACCTAATGCGGATCAAAGCAAATCTTGCGATTTCCACGGGACAAAGGGTCATGGTACTGAAGAGTGCACATCCTTGAAGGATATTATTGAAACATTTGTTAAGGATGGAAGGCTTGCACATCTCGTGGCATCGATCAGGAAGGGAGGAAGGAATGACAACCGGTACAGAGGTAACGGACGAAAGCCCGTCGACATCAGCATCAACATGGTTCACGGCAAGGTCAGAGGAAGAAAAAGACAGGTGATAGAACCATGCGCGTGGAAGGAAGCTGAGGTGCGCTTCCCGCGAGTGCCAGGAGGCCCCAACAAAGAAGGCCCCATCGTCATCAGAAGCCAGATGGGGCACTACATCACCTCCCGCACTCTTGCTGACAACGGCGCATCGTCGACAGTGATGTACAGGCAGTTCTTTGATAAGCTGGATGATGAAGACAAGGAACGCCTGGAAACGGTCTACGCTTCAATGGAAGGGTTTGATGGCAGTACAGAAACACCCCTGGGTATCCTATCTTTCCCCGTTACTCTTACTGATGGGAATCATTCACGCACAGAAGACGTGGATTTTGTCGTGATGAAAAAACCACACCACACATACGACATCCTATTCGGAAGAGATGGGATGGCAAGATTCAACGCCGTGGTATCTTCAGTCCACGGCATGATGGGATGGCCAACAGCTGAGGGTGTAGCAATGATCTCTGGCATTCCCCAGGTATGCATTGCATCTGTCTCATCTAAACCCAAACCGAAGAAGGCTAAACCAACCATCACTGAACCGGAAAAATGGGCCTTCAATGGCAAATACCCCGACCAGGCCGTTACCATTGGACCAACAATTGTTGATCCCACCCGCACCTTACTCAAGCGCTTACTGCAGAAAAACGCTGACATCTTTGCGTGGACACCAGCTGACATGACTGGTGTACCCCGAAGTAAGGCGGAGCATAAGCTCAAATGCGATCCGGCTGTTACGCCAATCGTACAAAAGCGCAGGGTAATGGGGCCTGAACAAACTAACGCGTGTAGAACCCAAGTCAAGGAACTCCTTGACGCAGGCATCGTACGCGTTAGTAGATATCAAACGTGGGTTGCAAATCCCGTAATGGTACCGAAGAATGACAAACAATGGCGCATGTGCATAGATTTCAAAGATTTGAACAAAGCATGCCCCAAAGATTGTTATCCGTTACCAGAAATTGATCTCAAAGTGGATTCGTTGGCGCCATTTCGCCTTAAATGCTTCTTGGATGCATATAAGGGGTACCACCAAATCCACATGGCCACTGATGACCAGGACAAAACCGCATTTCGGACGCCCGATGGTACATTTTGTTATAAAATGATGCCATTCGGACTTAAGAATGCAGGGTCCACGTACCAACGACTAATGGACAAAGAGTTTCATGCCCAAATCGGGAAAAACTTGGAAGTCTATATGGATGATTTGGTCATCAAAAGCCTCGAGCCTGAGGCGATGTTGAAAGACGTTGAAGAAACTTTCAACACGCTCCGAAAGATAAACATGAAGCTCAACCCGAGCAAGTGTTCATTTGGGATGGAAGAAGGGAAGTTCTTGGGGGTCATTGTTACTAAAGATGGCTTTAGAGCGAACCCTGAAAAGGTCGAAGCCATTGTTAAAATGGAATCACCTACCACCATCAAACAGGCTCAGACACTGAATGGGCGACTAGTCGCACTTAATCGCTTCTTGGCAAACCATGCGGATAAGTCGTTTCCTTTCGTGTCAACACTGAGAAACTGCCTGAAGAAAACGCACTTCCGCTGGACACCAGAAGCGGAAGCAGCTTTTCAGGAGATTCGGTCACGCCTGATCGAACTTCCAACGCTTACAGCACCACAAGCGGAAGAGGAGTTAATCCTATACCTCTCCGCAACAGATAGAGCAACCGGGGCAGTCTTGCTAGTAGAACGAAAGGGCATCCAGATGCCAATCTATTATGTTAGCCGTGTACTAACAGACGTAGAAACCCGGTACTCTACCCTCGAAAAATTGGTCTTAGCACTTATACACGCTTCACGCAGGTTAAGACGATATTTCCAGGGCCACCCAATCACCATTCTCACCAACTTCAAACTCTCAAATGTGCTAGGCAAACCCGAATTATCGGGACGTCTAGCCAAATGGGCAATTGAATTGGGAGAATATGCAATTAAGTACAAGCCAAGACCAGCCATAAAAGGCCAGGTCTTGGCCGATTTTATTGCAGAAGTCCCCGTTTCGCGGGAAAAAGAGTGCCAGGAGGAGGCTCAACCCTCCCCAGCACAGGACGTCAATGATGTCTGGCGACTCTACACTGATGGAGCAGCCAGTAACGAGGGTTCAGGCGCAGGGTTAAAATTAACCAACCCAGCAGGCCAAGAATATACTTACGCTATTCGGCTGGACTTTCCAAGTACGAATAACGAAGCCGAATATGAAGCATTCTTGGCCGGTTTGAGAATTGCGCGTAAGATGGGAGTGAAAAACTTAGAAGCCCACGTGGATTCCATGCTGGTGGCCAACCAAATAAATGGAACATACACGGCTGTGAATGACACCATGGCCCTGTACCTCGCCCAGGCAAAAACCCTTATGCGTGATTTTAGTGATTGTAAAGTCATACACGTCAAGCGCAGCGAAAACAAATCTGCGGACGCGTTAAGCAAGCTTGCATCACTAGCCTTCACCCACTTGGGAAAGGACATCCGCATTGAACTCCTCGAAGCACCATCAGTCCCGCACAAGGAAATTTGTGTCATCCAGAACAGTACAGACACATGGATGACACCAATAATAAATTACCTTGCAGCAGGAATACTACCAGAGTCAAAAACACAGGCAAGAAAACTACGCTGTAAAGCACTGAATTATCAACTCGTCAATGACATCCTTTACAGACGTAACTTTCTTGGCCCACTCTTGAGATGCGTGAACAACCAAGATGCCGACTACCTCCTAAGGGAAGTACACGAAGGCATCTGTGGGGTACACGCAGGCCCCCGCGCTGTTGTAGCCAAGCTAAACAACGCAGGATACTTTTGGCCGGGGATGCATACGGATGCACTGGCATACATCAGAAAATGCAGGTCTTGCCAGCTTTACGCACCTAACACGCATCGCCCAAAAAACGAACTGGTTCCAGTCACTTCTTCGTGGCCATTTCAGAAGTGGGCCATCGATGTAACAGGCCCATTTCCTACAGCAGCAGGAAATGTTCAGTTCCTAGTGGTAGCCATCGACTACTTCACCAAGTGGATAGAAGCAAAACCGTTAGCCCAAACAACCGCAAAGCATATCAAAAAATTTATTTGGGAATTTATAATTTGTCGTTTTGGACTTCCACAGAATTTGGTGAGCGATAACGGCACCAACTTTGCTGACAAGAAGCTACAACAGTGGCTGAAAGAACTTCAAATCACCCACACCTTTACCTCAGTGGCACACCCGCAAGGTAATGGTGAGGTGGAGAGAGCAAACAAGAGCATCGTCGAAGGCATCAAGAAAAGACTTTTGAAACACAGATCCGGCTGGGTGGACGAGCTTCCGCACGTCCTTTGGGCAAACAGAACGCTGAAGAAGGCCAGTACGGGGGAAACCCCGTTCAGCCTCACTTATGGCACGGAAGCCATGGTCCCGGTCGAAATTGGTCTACCCTCACCAAGGGTCTTGAGTCAGCCAGAAGACAATGATGCGGAAAGACGGTTGGATCTTATGCTAACCGAGGAACGCAGAGACTTAGCCGCAGTGCGTGAAGAGAATTACAAACGACAAATGCAAAAGTACTACAACACGCGGGTAAAACTCTGCAACTTCAAGGAAGGAGACTACATACTGCGTAACAACGAGGCTTCGAACCAAGAACGCCCAGGAAAGTTGGCCCCAGTTTGGGAAGGGCCATATGTTATCAAACAAGTTCTGGGAAAGGGCGCATACCGGCTCGAAAGGCTCGATGGCACTCCCATCCAAAGAACATGGAATGGAGCTCAATTACGCAAATGTTATATGTAGATCAATTCCAAAACTTGTAAAGAAAAGGCCAAGAGCCACTTCTAATGGAAATGATTCTCCTTTCATAATGTGTTTACCTTTATTCTTATGAACTCCCCACTGGTGCCGGTGTTTACCACAAAGGGGGAGAAGTAAGTCGTTACGTGTGGAAGGCGGCAAAACCCGCATAAACACAACGTTAAAAATAAGGGAAACCTACACGCAGGTATGATGTAAGTAAAGTTTAGCCATCCTTGTAAGTGCAAGTGACGGTCTTATCCGCACAATCACAAATAAGGAAGCAAAACTTTAAACTATCATTTACCACGTTCAAAGGTTATCCTAAAAAAAAAAAAAAAAAATAAAAAAAAAATAATAATAATAATACAAGGAAAAAAGGAAACCCTACACGCAGGTCAGGTATGGGTAAAGTTTAGCCATCCTACCAAGTGCAAGTGACGGTTCTATCCGCACAATCACGAAGGAGGAAGCGAAACTTTAACCCACTATCAACCACGTTCAAAGGTTAACTTATCCTAAAGACTTAGAAATGAGGAAAACCTACACGCAGGTCAGATAAAGGTTAAAGTTTAGCCATCCTACCAAGTGCAAGTGACGGTTCTATCCGCACAATCACGAAGGAGGAAGCGAAACTTTAACCCACTATCAACCACGTTCAAAGGTTAACTTATCCTAAAGACTTAGAAATGAGGAAAACCTACACGCAGGTCAGATAAAGGTTAAAGTTTAGCCATCCTACCAAGTGCAAGTGACGGTTCTACCCGCACAATCACGAAAGAGGAAGCGAAACTTTAACCCGTCATCAACCACGTTCAAGAGGTTAACTTATTCTAGAACACTTGGAAAATTGCTAACTTAAACCAAGTATGCAAGTCATGAGTTTATAAAGCAAGGAATCCAAAGAAGGAAATAACAATCTTATACGCAAAAAAGATTTATATTTCAATAATATATTACAAGAATGGCCGGGTTACTACCCGCCTAGAAGAGAATATACAAGTCTAAGCAATGGAAAGGGATCTTCGGGGTCAAGCTTCAGGGTCGCCTCCACTAGGACCCGCTCCGTCAGAAGAACAGGGTGGTTCGAGGAAAGCTTTGAGGACAGCTAACCCATCATCAGCAACAGCTACTTCATCCACCTTTTCCACCACTGGATGCGGGAAGGCGGCGTATTGGTTCAATGCTTGGTCGTAAATGGCTTCGGTATCCACATCGAACAAAGGGAAGTTGGAGGGCGGGACGCCTTTCTCAACAAATCCTAGACCAAGCATGAAGCCGGCCTTTTCCCCATCATCATGAGAAGCGTTGAGGGCTGCGGTCATGGCATCATCGTAGGAGGTCTCTGAAAAGACCCGACGCACAACCTACAGAAAAAAAAATACAAGTATTAGAACCGTTTCTGACAAAAGAAATGCGTGAAGATAAATCTAAACATACCTGAGGCAACGCTTCTCGAAGTAGCCATTGGAGGGTAGCTTGCACTTCGTCACGGGCGCGTTCGGCTTCGCTTTGGTTCAGATTGGCAAGTAATACTTCCTTTGCGGCAGCCTCTTCGACGCCCTTAAGCTTCCGCTCGGTTTGGTCAAGCACCCCCCTCTGGTCAAGAATCTCTTGCAGCTTCTTGGCATCTTCCATTGCCAAGGCGTCATGAGCATGCTGAAGAGCCTTTAATTTGCATTTAAGCTGCTCATTCTCCACACGCAAAGGCTCAGCAACGGCTTCAGCCTTGGCAGCCCTCTCGGTTGCGTTTCGCGCAGTCTCCCTGGCCAGCCGAAGCTGTTCATTCACAGCTTGGGCAGCCTTGGAGCGGGCCTCGAGTCGCGCCTGAACTTCAACCTCGAGGGCCTTGAAGGCCTTCTCCTTGTCGGCGGCAGCTGCCGCCAGCTGTTGGTTCTCCTCCCGAAGAGCGCGCGCCTCAGATATGTCCTTGGCGCGAGCTGCTTTCAACTTGTCGTTTTCACGACAAAGCAGCTCGACGCGCGGCTGCATCCGGGCCTGGAGAACCCGAAGCTCATTAGTTAGCCTACCCTCCTGGTAGCTAACCATGGCTTCCCCCAACGCACCCGGAGGAGCAGCGTGGCGAGCCCAGTCCACGCACTCCACAGGTGTGCGAAGGGTTGTTCCTCGGCGTATGTTCCATCGAGGAACATACACTTCATTGGAATCCGACACTGCAAAAGAAACAAAAGCAGTAAGGAAAAGATGATGAAAAACATAAGGGAAAAAGAAAGGAACCCTACGCACCTGTAGGGTCAATGATAGGCCGGTAGCCGCCAAACCCATCACCTGAACCTAAAGGAAATCCATCCAACAGGTCAGGCAGACGGGAAGGTGGCAAAGATCGGCGTAAAGCCCTGCGCGTACCTGATGGTCCGGCCATTGGTGCCGGTGGCGCGGGCATGGTGGCAGCCTTCGTGGTCGCCGACGTTGTCTCCGCCGCGGTTGCCGCCTCCTTAAAAGCAGCAGTAACCGCCGGTTCCGTGAAGGATGCTGTAAAAATCGCACTCACGGCCGGCGGTGAAGTCATCTCGGCCGGAACAGTTGGTTCGACGGAGCGACCAACTGGACCAGCGGATGCAAGCGCAGGCGACTGGGTCGACGCCTCAGGAAGGCTGACCGAGCCTACCATCATTGGCGAGGAAGTACTCCCCTGCGTTTCACCCAGGATTGCGTCAACATCCACGCCTGCACAAAGAAGAAAGTGTAAGAAAATTATTGACAAATCTACAAAGGCATTATGATTATACTTACGGGTTTTCTTGACCCTGAACGTACGGACGGGCGGGGAGGAACCCGATGGAGCCGGCCTCTTGGTACCGGTCACCGTCGTCTTCGTTGGTTCTCCGGAGGTAACGGTCGTAGCCTCCGGAGCAGTGGTCTTCTCACCACCGGGCTTCCCCGCCACCTCTTCACTATCTGACTCCGTGTCAGATAGAACCACTGGATCAGCTGTGGCCTTCTCCTTCCCCTTCACGCCGGCAGCAGCCTTTTTCTTCCGCACCAACGGAGGACCTTCTGCGGATTCCTCAGAAGAAGAAATGTCAAGAACTCCAGCAGCAGGCACAGCATTGAGGGGTTCAGGGTAGAAGATAGGCTTACCAGGCCGTCGGTGGCTCAGGATCTCTTGACCCGGCGGGTAAACCTCCACGAACCGACTCGCAGTTTGCTCTAGGATGGGCAACTCGTTCTCGTCCAGAGCACGAGTACCCATCCGTGCGGGACCATCTTCCTCCCGCGGATTCAGGAGCGACTGTAGGTCGTTCCCCTCTGAAATCAACAAGAAAGTTAGAAAAAATCGAAGTCAGCAAAATGAAACAAGACGTACGATAAGGGACAGAGTTCGAACCATATTCAAGGACGATCGGAACCTTATCCGCATTCGCCGCCTTCCACACCCGGCTCATCCCCAGCATCACCATCGCCGACTCCGGAAAACGGAAAACCGGGGACTGGACCCGGGATATCTTCGAGAACCATTCCGCCTCCTCGTAGTTGAGGGCGGGAAGGTTCGGAAGCGCCTGGCCATTCTTGAACTTCATGGCGATGGGGATGGCGCGAGCGGATATGAAGAAGAACTCTCTCCTCCATGAGCGAAGACTCCGCTCGGTGGTACAAATCTTTAAACCCTTGATACGGGTTGTAAGAGTGTACCACCCCTGGATGCACCTCCAAGTGTAGAAGGTCATCAGACGGTCAACGAGGGGCTCAAGGCCCAGTATCCGGCACACCCACTCAAAGTGCCGGACCTTGGCAATGGCCATGGGGTGCACCTCTGTCAGGTGCACACCGTGCCTCTCCAGGACACGGTACACAAACTTTGTCAACGGAAACCTAAGGTTTCCGTAGACAAAGAATGCAGCATAAACCCCGATCTTGCCGCTAGGGGCATCGTACACAGTATGGTGGGGTTCAGGAAACTCAGGCTCGAGAGACTCGAGCATGAACTTCCTGACGATATACTGGTACAGATCGACAGGAAGAGAGCACTGGCATTCGCCAGCAGTCTTCTGGTCATCAGCATCATGAGAAGACATGGTGGAAGAAAGACGAAAAGAGATTTCAGGGTAATGCTTTACTGAACAGAAAAATTCGCCGGAAATTACTTGAGAAGAAGAGATGAAAGTGGAAAGTGTGAATTGCAAATAACCCTCTCCCCCTTTATATAGTAATCGCAATTAATGCGGTGAATTTAATGCGGAAGAGAGAGAAATCAAATGTGCAATGAAACTATGACACGTGGCAAAAAGCAAGCTGGCAACAGCTGTTGAAAGGACGTGTGCCAGTAATTTCGCGGCCACGCGCCCGAAAAATCGCTCCCACGCGCCTGAAAAAGCGACTGGAATGACCATGTTCTGTCACGTCACCATAACTTCCTGCACGTCCTGACACAGTCAGAAGAAACCGTCGCACGACGTTTCAGAGGTTTATCTTTTCACCAACTCTTCGAATTTCAAAATTCAAATTTCAAAAAGATTCAAAAGTAAGCGGGAAAATACCCCTTACCTTGGCAACCAAGTAACCATAAGACGGATGCGGGTACAGTGTTAAGGCAAAACCCTTCACATACCTAGCACCCGCAGGGAATTGACGCCAGGGATACCTTGAAAGTAAAGTAACCGTAAGACGAGCGCGGGTATAGTGTTAAGGCAAAACCCTACACATACCTAGCGCTCCGCATGGAATTGAAACCAAGAAGGATCTTCTGGGCAATGCTTGCGGAAACGGAAATAACATCCCCGCATAGCGGGAACGTCGAGAACTACATTGTTTGAGGCTCCAGGATGGAATTGGTGGTTTAAACATAATTGATCACTATGTTCAAAACCACTAAAACCTCAAGGAGAATCCACACAAGTGAGACTCAACGCTCCTGACTTGCGAGAAGGTTACATACCTACCCGCATCATACCCAAAGATCAAGCAAAAAAATCGGGAATTTTTGCAAGTGACATTAGGAAACCCGCGGGAAGAATCCCCACGGAGAACCTTAAAACTAAAAACCCTTTTCAAAACCCCTTGCTTAAAGTCCAAAAGTTCACCTCACTTTATTAAACATTCATGAGAAGAACATTGGACTGGGGGGACTTGAAGAGGTAGGTCCCAGCAGAGACCAGTTGGTCCCGCAAGACTCACCTTGAACAGGGACGTCTGCGCAAAGGCCATCTGCTCCCGCAGGACACACCATGCTCATAGAATCTTACGCGCAGTACGCAAGCTGTACACGCAGGGAAAGCCTCCCAATGGTGAAGTACCCCGCCTGTTCCCGCAGTTGCGGATACAAGCCATCAGGGAAGGCTACCCGCAGACAGCAGGGCTACACGCACAAGACACAAGCTACTTCAGTAGTCACATGAAGGAATGAGCAAGGCGGGAACAATCCCGCCTAAATGAGCCAGTCTGATTCTGAAAGATCTTTTGTACTATACCTACCAAGGTATGGATAGGACAGACGATCTGACCAGAACAGCCCATGAGCCAATCACAGGGTGACAGCTCACCGACAACAGTGCGAGGAGGAGCACCCTCTAGTACTGTTTGTCACTATTAGCCGCTGCCTACTCACCAACCCTTACTGAGGAGCATGCGCAGCCTACAGTTGGTGGAATAGTGTTACTGTTGGCCGTAACCTATTCACCAACCAGCATGGCCTGCGTACAATCCACAGTCAGTGGGACGTGCATAGTCTACAGTTGGTGGAATAGTGCAGCCGACTTTGTTACTGTTGGCCGTAACCTACCCACCAACCAGTATGGCCTGTGCGTAATCCACTGTTGGTTGAACAGGAATACTATTCAGCCGGCTGTACCTTCTAGAAAACCTACCTTCGGCTATAAATACTCCAACATCTTGGAATGGTAAGACCATCTGCTATCCAGTTATCTAGCAATCTCTTAATATACACTTATATTCAGAGCAACCTAGTCTGATTCTCACGCCGGAGGGTGGTCACAAGGAGGAACCCCCCCCTTCTCAGTGACGAGCTTACGGTGTTTGTTTTGCAGGTCTCCTGAAGGACAGCCTTCTCAGCTAGACCTCATTCGTGGGAAACATTACTTAACCCTCAGATTATCTGTAATCTGTAACCGGGTCACTTAGTGTTTCTTCAGTTACACAGCCACATATTACCTAATCAATGCACCAAACTATGTTTTTTCGTCTCACTTATAAATACAGCAAATATGAATTTTCTGAACTATAAAGTGAATCACCATTAAATATGCTAAGGTTTCAAGATATGTAAGTATAGAGACTAAGGGTAAGGATCTTAAGAGAACCTTTTCCAAATTGAGAATTTTGAGAACTATTTTGGACCACTAAAAACACATTTAAAAAAAATATTTAAAAAAATAATAAAAGTTTTAAAAAAGTAAAAAAACCAAAATTCTTATATTTCATTTCGGTTCATTAAAAAAATAAAATAAAATAAAAAAACGTCGTATTATACACATATGTATAAATTTATATAATCTTTAGTTACGTAATATATATACACATATGTACAATATCATTTATCTTAAATTATACACATGTGTACAAAAAAACACGTAAATGCATGTACATATATGTATATATTATACATATGTGTATATAATTTAGCTAAACTGAGTTTTTTTATGAAACCGGGATGATAAAATAAGAATTTTGGTTTTTTTACTTTTTTTATTTTTGTTTTTTTTTAATTTATGATTTTTTTTTATTTTTTGGTTTTTCGTAATTTAAAATGGTTTTCATAGTTCTCAATTTAAAAATGTTCTCTCATGATCGTTATCCTAATGCAAGTCAGCAACATATATATGATGTATTCATTAGCAATATAACTAGTGTATACATCGGTATAGTACTGTATTCGCTCACTGATGTATATGCACTATACTACTAGTGATTCATATATTTAATATTGCCACCGACGAGTATTCTGTAACATAGTTTATTAACCAATTCATGATACATGATTAATAGACTTAGTTACAAAAAACATGCCACCACATGACTTTCCCCCCTATTTATCTTTGTTTCTCAATTGAGATTGATTGTTGAATCTTAATTAAGTAGCTCTCTTTCGAAACTAACCTTGAATTAAGTAAAGCTGTAAAGGATCAAAAGAGTAAAACACAATAAAAGTAGTTACACAGTTGGCTTTTTATATAATTTTTTTAACAGAATTTTGTAACTTAATCTTTAATCTCAAAATATTTAGTACATTCAAGTTTAAAATATTATAAGATCTTGAAATTTATTCTGTAATTTGATGTGAATCTTGATATATTGTTTAAAAAGCAACATTGATATAGGAAGACATGATACATGGATGATTACACAATATATCAAACCATTTACAAGCGAATGTTAAAATAAAAAGAAACGTTCAAAAATGGACGTCCAACTTGCGGTTATCTCACTAGCCGTTTAGCTAGTGGGGTCAAGCGACCCGTCGCCTCACAACTGCGAGGCTCAAAGCAACACACTTGCATATGCATGGTTGAGCATACATCTTTTTGATGACACAGCCATTTACGATGGTACTTCTAACTTTATAAGTTTGACGAATTGTGTCGTAATAAGTTTTGATACACCTATTTAAATCCCTTTTGTCAAATACATATGACTTGATTTTAGTTTTGACACTTAAAAAGTATACAAAGGAGCTTTACATATTATGATTCGAAAAAGGAAAAATAATAATAACAATGATCATGCCACTTTCCTAAAAAGGTTGACACCTAATATAATAACAATTAATTATGTTTAATATTAGACAAAACCATTCAGAAAAGACAACATTCAAAGAATAAAATTTCACTCACCTAGATTTATCATAAATAAAAAATCTAAAGAAAATCAAACCTAAAATATCCGCACCCTTAAATAAATAGAATTTTAGGTGTAAACTTATATTTATCTCTTTTTCCAAAATCAACAATAAGAGTTGCATACCACTTGGTCATTTTCCTTGATTTTCAAGATATTCACATCTAGATGTTATAAGGCTTTAATATTTGATAATAGTAATTTATTTACACACGTTTTAAGAGACAATTTAAAATTCAAAGGGGCTGAGTCTTCACGGGTTTTAATTAGTTGATAAAAAGTCTAAATCACAGTTCATCACCAATCATTTCATTTAAAAATTCTTTAACCTCACTTAATTATTGCATAACTTTTTTAATATACATCTTCACATCAAAACCAATATTTATGTATCACATTTAAATCACTTCGTTCAACTGAATTATTCAGGTCTCTCCATGCTGGTTCCAAAATAAACAGATTTTAATTATCCACCATGAATTAATTAACCTTTTTTTTTCAAGTAGCCATGTCTATGGCATATTGCCAACCCCTAGAGAGAGAATCATGCAGATGACCCAAATTTATACCTATAAAACATGGCTTAATCACTCCATGACAAAGCCATTAGGGAGATTATAATAAAGCCTTGTTCCTTTCAACAAAAAGGTAAACCCTTTCATCTATTCTCATGCGTTTCACGTGATCCTCCAAATTCTATAACCTGGTTTCATGATCTAATCTTTCTGTACTTATTTCAATCTTTTCAGGGTTCTTTTTGGCCTGTTCTTCTAGTCTCTAATCATTCCTCTATACACCGGTCCAACCCGCATGGCGTTTTCAAGTTTTAGGGGGTTCTCAGAGATGGTAGCAATGGAAGATCCTTCTTTCAGCTTCCAGTTTCCAGTCAACTCATTTGATCATCAGCTAGATGCAACATCAATGTCAGAAGCAACACTTGGAGATAACATGGATCGAGGTCGTGATCATGTAAGTGTGTTTGATTATTACAAACCTGTTATGGAACCATCTCCAAGACCAACTAAGCAGATCAAAACAAGCAGCTGGAACTCATCCATAACCTCTGATCATTCCTTGATGAATCCTAATCTATCTCATCAAGGTAATAATCTTGTGACCGCTAAAGAGGAAATGACCGTTTCGTCCAAGATTAGCCATGGATTCACTTCTCATCTCCAGTTTGGTAACCAAAAGAGTCCAGATTTTAATCGAGATTATCATGGTAGTGTTAAAAGTAACACAAAACTTTCTCCTGCTCAAGATCATATCTTAGCTGAGAGAAAGAGGAGAGAGAAACTTAGCCAGAGGTTCATAGCTCTATCTGCTCTTGTTCCTGGCCTTAAAAAGGTAATTTTCTTAAAAATTGAATTTACAAAATAAAGTGCAAACCAAATAAAACTTTAATCATTGTGAAGTTAAATACATAATACTTATGCAAAATATAAGAAAAATCTAGTTAGACAGGAGAAGGGAGGATTGATCCGATGCGGAACGTGTCTAAGTAATTAAGTATTACCTTAAAATGTTAAATATTTTTTGCTCCTTTTTAACAATACTTGTGGGATTTTACTAGGTACCTTGTCTAAATATTACCTTAAATAATTCAAATGTTTGTTCCCTTTTGAAAACATTTGTGTAATTTTACTGGTTACGTCTGCTTTGAAAATACTTGTATTAGTTGCTATCAATCTGTCATATGTATCTAATATGTTGTATTAAAAGATGGATAAGGCTTCTGTTCTTGGAGATGCAATAAAGCACATGAAAACCCTCCAAGAGAAAGTGAAGACACTTGAGGAGCAGATCAAGAAAAGACCAAACACAGAATCAGTAGTTTTTGTTAAAAGATATGATGTTTCAGCTGACATTGGTGATCAAACTTCTTCATCAGATGATGGTCCAATTCATGAACAACTTCCTGAAATGGAGGCAAGATTTGTCGGGAACAATGTCTTGATAAGAATTCACTGTGAAAAAAAGGCGGGCGTTGTTGAAAAGATTCTAACCGAAATAGAGAAGCTTCATTTATCTGTTAACAACAGTACTGCCTTGACCTTTGCCAATTGCGCACTTGATATAACAATTACTGCACAGGTAAAATTTTAATGCTAAGAGTTTGTCAATTGTTTATAATGATTGTGTATTAGTTCAAAATAATTGACACCCATTATTTTCTTTGATATAACACTTATGATAAAAGATTATTGATTTGTTTTTAAAGAATCAGTTTTTTTTCAAAATAATTGATACCCATAAAATGCTTGATATAACAGTTATTGTCCATGTAAAAAGCTTACATTTTTATACATAAAAAGATTATTGATTGTTTATATAGATTGTACGTGTTTTAGTTTAAAAATAATTGATACCCATAAAAATATTTTTGCAGATGGATAAAGACTTCACGATGACGATGAAGGATCTCATGAAGAATCTACGTTTGGCCCTTAAGCAATTTGTGTGATATTTTATATTATTTTCGTTTTTTTTAAAGGTTTGGTAAGTAACCAAGGGCCTGGGATTCTGCATCCTTTAGAACCATTTTTATGCCTTAAAGACCTTGTTTTGCTATGGGGTTCATTTTGCAAGAGGGTTTTTTTTTCATACTTTTTTCATGGTTGACTTGACCATGATAACTATCCTCTTGCTGTATACTAGCAATCTCATGGGTACAAACTGATGGGCATTTTTTCTGTAACTTTTTTTACCCTTTCACTTGATTTTGAGAGGGTTTTATTAGATGGTTCTTTAGGGTGGATGAACAGGCCTATGAGTCAGTCTTAAGTGTTTGGTGATGAGTGTTTTAGATGTCTCTTGTTAATCTTCTTTCTTTAATGTAATTTGTTTGTAAAATCTTGATTTATGGTAATGCGATAACATGTTATTTTCGTGCAATGGTTTATCGTCAATTTTTTTTTCATTAACTTGTTGGATTTAGACGCAATAGTTCTTATATATCCAATAATTTTGAATGAGTCGACTACGTGATTCATACCCGACCCGTTTTAATATATACATGTAACACACGTTTCAACCTGTATCTGTTTTGACCATATCAACTTGCATATTTTGACAACTATAATATAAAGTATAAATTGTAAAATTTGTCTTTTAGTGTGTTCTGACAGAGATTTATATAGCTGTTTAATGCTTTCATTTTCACTTGAAGGGTTGTAAAACACTATAAACAAATGTTTAGTCTCGAACAAGTCGGAATTGTTTATCTAGAGGTTCTTTTTAATTATATCTTGACTTCTTGACCAATTGTTGTCATCACGTCACCCAACATTATTTTAAAGATCTTTACAACTATTAATAAATCTGGATGCATCAAACTCCAATATTTTAGATTGTTAAGGCTGAGGGGTGTGGAGCGTGAGAAAGGGCGCAAGAGGACAGCCGCTCGCGCCCCGGGGCGCGAGCACCACACCACCGAGGCGCGAGAGGGGCGCGAGAGGGGCGCGAGCGTAGAAAAAGAGGCAGGCGCAAGGGGGTTCGCGGGACATGTGTGGCGTTTAGGGCATGGGGAATGGTGAAAAGAGCCGTTTGAAAGCTTAAATGAGCCGTTGGCTCTTAAATTTAAAAAAAAAAAAAAATTTCTACTCCTATATAGTACCCATTTTATACAACACTTTAACACAACTTCAAAAAACACCAAACTTACCCATTTCTTTATACAACACTTCCTATATATTACCCATTTCTTTCAAACTTTTTTAAAAAAACCTTTACAAAATCCTATATAATACCCCTAAATCAACCCATTTTTACCATATCAAACACAACTTCAATCTCCAAACAACCCATCGTCCCATTTTTTTTTTTTAAAATAATGTCGTCGTACTCGTCTGATTCCGACTCCTCCGAAGAGGATGATTTGCTTCTTCATGTAGGGGGAGTTTTGACCGCAGCCGTGGTAAATCTCTTGCAAAATCAAGCCCATCAACCCCGACTCCCGAGGGTTAGAGCACCACCTCGTGATCGTGATCGATCGGGTGCTAACGATACTTTGATGAGGCATTATTTTAGCCCTCAACCGGTATACGCGGAGTCGGATTTTCGAACTCGTTTTCGAATGAGCAGGCAATTGTTCACGCGTATAGCGAGTGATTTAGAGGCACGGTATCCCTTTTTCCAACAAAGGGAGGATGCTAGGAGTCTTCCCGGTTTTACCCCTCTTCAAAAATGCACGGCTGCTATCCGTCAATTAGCGTACGGCATCTCGTCGGACGCTTTGGATGAGTATTTACAGATGTCGAAAAGGGTTGCACGTGAATCCCTTCATTTTTTCTGCCAAGGTAAAAAACATTAATTTTACTTTTTATTAAATATTTATTACATTTTTTAATATATATTGTACGTAGGAGTCATATCGACTTACGCTCGGAGATATCTGCGTAAACCTACAACGTATGACATCCAACGCATATATGAGGTGCAAGCAGAAAAACATGGTTTTCCTGGGATGCTAGGTAGCATCGATTGTACGCATGTTGGATGGGCTATGTGTCCAACGGCCTGGCGAGGTCAGTTCCACCGTGGTGATCATGAAGGGCCGACCCTCATACTTGAGGTGGCGGTGTCACAGGATCTTTGGTTTTGGCATGCTTTTTTTGGTGTTGCTGGGTCAAATAACGACCTTAATGTTATCGATCAGTCACATTTGATCAACGACCTTATCGACGGGGTTGAACCACCTCAATCTTTTGTTGCAAATGAAGAACTCTTCAAGTACGGGTACTATCTGGTCGATGGTATTTACAACGAATGGGCTGTGTTAGTTCAAGCTTTTACAGATCCAGTCGCCGACAAACGGAAGTATTTTACGAAGAAGCAAGAGTCTGCTAGAAAAGATATTGAAAGAGCTTTTGGAGCTATAAAAAAACAATATTATGTTCTGGCGAACCCGATACGTTATTGGACTCGGGAGAGGATAATGGACGTCGTCTACACGTGTCTTATCCTACACAACATGACGTTAGAAGACGAGGGCAAAGCTATATGCCAAAACTACCAAGGTGACATTCCGCCACAACCGTCCACAATCAGTGATCAACAAAAACTTCATAACATAGCAAATATCAAGAGCCGTGAGATACACGGGGATCTTCGACATGAGTTGGTTGAACATTTGTGGGCGAGGCGACCAGAGGATCTTGTATTAGATTAGTTTTATTATTAAATATTATTGTTTGTTTAATTTTTAGTATGTTTTTTTTTATTATATGAATTTTCAAAAAAATGTGTGTTTTTTTAAATAATTTTTGAGTTTTTTTAATAATACGTTTTTTTACTACATTTAAAAAATAATAAAAAAAAAACCGCTCGCGCCCCCTCTCGCGCCCCTCCACACCATGTCCCGGGGCGCGAGCACCACTACCAACACCCATCTTATCAACTTTCTCTCTCTGCCACACGTCACAATATTATTGGCTGGCGCCCCCACTCGCGCCCCCTCTCGCGCCCCCCACACCCCTCAGCCTTAACATGATAGACCTTTTCAGGAATCAACAAATCCAAGGTGACTGCACAAATTTTAATTGCATAATGCCCATTTTTTAGATATATATTATATATAATATATATATATAAACAAAAACATAAAAATCTTACGTGTCGTGATGTGGTTGCTCCCCCCTTTTTTGGAGTCACTAGATTTGCTTGATTTTTAAATGGAGACTTCTCATGCATATGACCCGAATTCATGGATATGGGTATTACCAAACCCAGATATTCCTTAAACGGGTTATAACATCTCATTAAATTAAAAATTATTCTCATCAAATTATTGATGTAAAAATCCTATAAAATAGGATATACTAAAAATTAATATCTTACTTATTTTAAAAAAGATATATATTATTTAAATTAAAAAACCAATTTTATAGTAAAAAAATAAACGGTTATTGGGTCTCATCAAACCATAAGTATATTATTAACTTTCATAAATATTATTTATAATTAAAAAATCCAATTTTATAATGAAAAATTAAGATAAACGAGTCTTGGGTGTCATCAAAACCATATAGCTTTTAAACTGGGTTATAACATCTCATTTATTTGTGAAACAATTTTTCATCAAACCATAAGTACATTATTAACTTTCATACAATAAAAAAATATAAATTCAAAAAATAAATAAATGTTAGAATAAACAATATAAAACAACCCCCGTAATACCGGGGGGGAGTAAAAACTAGTATATATATATGAGTATCATTACAAAACTGTTAAATTAATTAATATTTGAAGTAACCCTTGAAAACTAACGTTTTTTTATTAAAAATTTTGTATGCCAATGTTATTTAAGTCTGTTTTATCATTTTTTCTTTATCTATATTTACAACTAGGTTATTGACCCGTGGGCGTCACGGGTGGAAATATAGAAATCGTCTAATAAACATATATAATTTTAATCGACAATATTGTCCGTTCTTGAAATCGTCGTCATTTTGACCCCCCAACATTCCCTTCACCTATATCTAATAGTTAATTCGCAAATTATTTTATCTCTTTAACATGTAAGGATTGACATCCAACTGTGAGCCTTGTGTTTTTTTTTTGTAGTTTAAGTACGTTTCACTTTGACAAGATGTAGGAAGAACTACTTGAAGTGTAATTTAAAATAAACACGAACAAAAGTCTATACAATTTAACTATTTATTTAACAAAAGTATCATAAATTTAGTATTTACAACTCCCTAAATACTTTCTTGTATACAAGGTTTATACTTAAATTTGTAGTATTTCGGTGTTGTCAAAGATTAATATAAAAAGGAATAAATTGGTTTTTTTAATAGCTAATAACTAAACACTTAGAAACATCAATTGGCTTAAATGACTTATTAACGATTCATAGAGCCATAACTTGTATACACTCTAATCTTGACTTGAACTTGTTATGACTTGAACTCAAGATGCTAATAACCCGTATTAGCTCAAACATGTTCTAAATCATGACAAGAACTTGCACAACAATACATTTTGGCATGCCTAACTACATATCCATATGGGTGCTAATAACAGTCCGGATGTGGCAACCATTTGATATAGTGACGCATTTTATTTTGAAAATTAGTTTTTATACATATCTATGTTTTGTTTTACACCTATGTAATTTTTTAGTACATGAATTTTAACATATATAAAGTTGTGATTAATATATGTAATCAAAAACTTTTATATAAAATATGATAAAACTACTATTAAATAATGTTAATACATAAAAGAAATTAAACAAATATTTTGTTGTTTAGAGTTCTTAAGAGTTCTTAAATGACACCAACCTTATATATATATATAGAGAGAGAGAGAGAGAGACCTAAGAAAATCATTTGAAAATTAAGAACTTTAATAATCATTAATTTGGACCACTATAAAACATTTTAAAAAAACAAAGAAATTTAAAAAGTAAAAAAAAAACAAAAATATTATATTTCATTTCGGCTTCATAAAAAAAACTTTGTATTATACTGTCACACCCCAGACCACGGCCTAAACGTATGACACATATGTTGGTACAACAATTGTAAATGAATCAGAGTTAGCAGATTAAAGCGGAAATATATTTTACGTGGATTTAAAATATTATATATACATAACAAAACACAGGATTACAAAATACCCGTTTAGTGTTTATAAAAGATTACTTGTTTATAAAAAAACCACCATTTATATTTTAATATTAAAATGATCCGATCCATCAGATATCAAAGCACTTCGAGCATTCCAAGCTCCTAATCTTGATTACCAGCAAAATGTTTAGAAAATACGTCAGCAACACATGCGGGTGAATAAGCTGACGCGTAAAATATTTTCTTTTACTCGGTTATCCCTCGAGACATAACTTAGGTTCGGTCCATCGTGGCTTAGGAATAATCAAGCTTTAAAAACAAAACACAATTATAAACTTAAGTCACACACAAGACACCCCAGCAAACACCGCAGCGTTCGACATTAATTAGGTACCATACGTATACACATGATCACCTTCACTCGGACGTAACTTAGGTCCGGTCCATCGTGGCGGAGGCAAATGACCATGTGTGGTGCGGTGTGCCCACCGACTTTTTACCACATATGTAAGGATCCAAAAAAACGTACACAACAGCCTGAGGTCTAGTGATTACTTTTGTTTATAACGTTTTAGAGATACGTAATCTCATGTAATTTATTTTATTTGACTTGATTAAACAAGTTTATAAGTTGGGGGCGTATTCACCTTTTATTGAATTGATCAGCTCTAATACACTGATCGGTTCTTTTCTTTCTTTGCTATCTCGCACCTATATTACGAGTATAACCTTTTATTAATACCGGATCCTTAATCCAGCTTAAGACCTCTAGTCTATTTTTATAATCTTTACGTCAATTATATTTTCTTTACGAACCTTTAGTTCAAAAACATCTTTTCTTTATTTTAAACCTTTATTTTAAGAATATATTTTCTTTCTTTTCTTTTACAAGTTCAAAACCTTTAATTTAACTTGTTTTACTTTTCTTAAACTCTACGTTTTTTTAAGAAACTGTTGGGTCATAAATTGGTTAGACTGATGCATATCAAAAAGCCACGACATGATAAAGACTAAAGTGATGTAAATGAAGACGAGTTGAAGAATTACATTGGTGTAATACCGAAATCCATAGGGATTTCGGTTAGGCCAGTTTAAAGACGAGTCATAAATCATATTGGGTTTCGTTTTGGGCTATGTATGTAAACCGAGATCCATTATGGATCTCGGTGAGCTTTGGGCTTTGTTGGGCTTGTGTATTGAGTACCCTATATATAGAATGCATTGTATAGGGTTCTAGGTTGCTAGTTCAGTGTTTTGGTGAGTAGAAACGTAAATCATAGCCACCATCTAGAGAGCAATACAGATTGTGTAATCTCATGTACCGGACGGTTTAATAATATAATCGTGTGCATTTGGAGTATTACATCATTGTTCATTAACTCACTTGTATTGTGTTTTGTCCGTCAACGTGTTTACGAGACGTGGTTGTAATAGTGCTTAAGCACCCGATGTATAATAAACATACGTGTGTTTTGAAGCAATCCCGTGTTACATTATTGTGTTTACTTGTGTTCTTAAGTCACCAAGTATTGGATTTCCGCACCAGTACTTGTTTAATGATATCATCATTGTATTGATCCAGATTCGGGACTTACAGAAACGTATACTTTACTCCTTTACTTATTATTATCTAAGAATACTCAAATAATAATAATATAAATAACAAAGATGTATTTTATATCTCATATTTCTTATTCACATTTATTTTGTTATATTTTCTTTATTTTATCCTCGAGGTGTTGAGTATATTCTCGACTTAGGGTTTTAAACCTTTTAATATTTTATTATTATTTTATTCGAGAATTATGTCTACCTTGTTTTGCTTATAAATACCCTAGGAAATTGGGCAGCACTTCGACGTCTCTTTGGTTCTTGAGTTTCTTGATCAACACCTTCTTCGACACGTTTATCGAGGTACATCGTTTCTTCAATCTTGCTTGGCACGTACTTCAAGGCGGTCGTTGGGTCGTCTCTTGGCAGCACGAACATCAAGATAATGTTGTTGGTACTTTGGGGTATTAGAGAAACGTCGATTTAATGGCACGGAAAACGAGGTTTGTCGTGGCACGTTTTACGAGGTAACCTCTAAAGAGAGAGTGAGATTTTTAGTGAGAGAGAAGAGAGATCAAATTTTGGTGTGATGGAATGAGGGCTGGAACCTGCTATTTATAGACTTTTCCAGGGACCCATCGTGATACGCGATGGTCCCTTAATCATTCCATCGGGTATCACGACGTAGGTCAAGTGAGTCACACATAGGGCTGCCACGTGGCGCCACGAGGCAGATGCGGTGCCACCTGGTGACACGTGGCGAGACATAGTGCCACTAGTTGACACACGGCGACACGTGTCACACGTGTCAGACCACGTCATCGCGATACGTGATGACGTTGGTGCTTTAGCGTCGCGTATCGCCCACCGCCCATATTCTTGGGTTTGTAAATAGCCCTCGCGATAGTTGATGGGCTTGTCCTCTAATCCGCCGCGTATCGCGACGGGACAGGAAATCAGAATTTTACATTTTAGTCCTTGGACCTTTGGAATGTTGGTATTTTTTATCCGTTATTCACGATGTCACATCCTCCCTACCTTGTAATGAATCTCGCCCGCGAGATTCGCTTTTTAGAGCAAGTAGGGGTACTTTTTCTTCATCTCAGATTCCAGTTCCTAAGTGTATTCGGGGCATCTTCGTGAGTCCCATTTTACTTTAACTATTTTCAACTTTCGTCTCTTTAGTTTCTTTCTTTTAGAGTCTTCGATTTGGATTGGTCGTTCTATGATATTTAGATTTTCATTTATTTCGACGTCTTTTAAAGTCGGTGTGAGTCACACACCCCGACTTAGGGCCCATATGACCAACAGTTGGTACCGGTTTTGTAAATGTATTAGAGTTCAGCGGAATTCTTTAAAAAGTATATTTTGAAATATTAATTTATTTATAAACTTTTATTTATAATATATATATTTTTAAACATTAGTTTATTTGTACACCTTAATGAAACATTTTGATTTATTAGAAAACTTCTCGGATAATAAATATCTAAGTGGTTGATTTATAAACCTTGTTTTGATTTTATAAAACTTGTTTAAATATTCTTTTCAATATTTTATTCATTTAAAACTATGAGCCATCTCTACCTTGCGAACATCCACTTCATGAATGGCTCCAACTTTTGATGCGGGGATCATTTTCCCCATTTCTGATAGTGCTTGGGTGAGTCCAGTCCAAGTGGTTCCTAAAAAGGGTGGCATGACTGTCGTCACCAACGAGAGGAACGAGCTTATTCCCACGAGGACTGTGACAGGATGGCGAGTCTGCATCGACTATCGCCGACTGAATGATGCCACCAGGAAAGACCACTTTCCTCTCCCATTCATTGATCAGATGTTAGAGCATTTAGCAGGTCAGCAGTACTACTGCTTCCTAGACGGTTTCTCCGGGTACTTCCAAGTTCCGATAGCTCCCGACGACCAGGAGAAAACCACTTTCACCTGCCCTTACGGAACGTTTGCTTACAAACGTATGCCGTTCGGACTTTGTAACGCTCCGGCCACATTCCAGAGGTGTATGGTGGCCATTTTCCATGATATGATCGAGGACTCCACGGAGGTGTTCATGGACGATTTTTCCGTATTTGGGAGTTCCTTCGATCATTGTTTATCAAATCTCGAGAGGATGATGTCCCGCTGCGTTGACACCAACCTAGTCCTTAACTGGGAAAAATGTCATTTCATGGTTCGCGAGGGCATTGTTCTAGGTGATCTAATCTCAAGTGCGGGGATAGAGGTTGACCGGGCAAAGGTCGAGACCATTTCTAATCTTCCCCCGCCTACTTCTGTGAGATCGATTCGTAGTTTTCTAGGTCATGCCGGGTTCTACCGCCGGTTCATCAAAGATTTTTCTAAAATAGCGAGACCCATAACCAAACTTTTGGAGAAGGATGCTCCATTTGTTTTTTCTGAGCAGTGTATCGAGGCGTTTGATCTTCTAAAAGACAAACTAGTTAACGCCCCGATCATGGTTGCTCCCAACTGGTCGTTACCATTCTAGTTGATGTGTGACGCGAGCGACTTCGCAGTCGGGGCGGTTCTTGGACAACGGAAGGATAAACATTTCCATCCGATCTATTATGCGAGCCAGACCTTAAATGGCGCACAGGAAAGCTATACCACCACCGAAAAAGAGCTTTTAGCTGTGGTGTTCGCTTTCGACAAATTTAGGTCTTATCTGGTTTTGTCCAAAACGATTGTTTATACGGATCATGCCGCTATTAGGTATCTTTTCAGCAAGCAGGATGCTAAGCCTCGTCTTATCCGATGGATCCTGTTGCTTCAAGAGTTCGATATAGAGATCCGTGATAAAAAGGGGGCCGAGAATGTGGCGGCTGATCATCTTTCACGTCTAGAGGGAGTTGATTCAGGAGTTAGGATCGACGATCGTTTTCCGATGGAGAGTCTGATGTTCGTTACTGCACAGGAGGAAGGTTTTCCATGGTTTGCTGATTTCGCGAACTTTCTTGCTGACGGATACCTCCCAAAGATGCCTTACCAGCAAAAGAAGAAATTCTTTGCTGACATCAAATTTTACCTTTGGGACGATCCATATCTTTTCCGCATTGGTGCTGATCAGCTTATTAGAAGGTGTGTGGATATCAAGGATGGATGGCAAATTTTGAGCCATTGTCATGTGGGACCGACTGGAGGTCACCACGGTGTGAATTCTACGGCAAAGAAAGTCTTTGATTCTGGTTTTTACTGGCCGTCTATCTTTAAGGATGCTCACCTGTTCGTTAAGAGTTGCGATAGTTGCCAGCGTGTCGGCAACATTTCTTCGCGAAACGAAATGCCCCAGAATGCCATTCAAGTTTGTGAGGTTTTTGATATTTGGGGTATTGATTTCATGGGACCGTTTCCATCTTCGCGTGGAAACAAATACATACTTGTGGCCGTCGATTACGTTCTAAGTGGGTTGAGGGCAAAGCTCTACCCACCAATGATGCCCGAGTGGTAGTCCGTTTTCTGAAAAGTCTATTTGCTCGTTTTGGAGTCCCGAAAGCCTTGATCAGTGATCGAGGTACTCACTTTTGCAACTCGCAAATGGATAAGGCGTTGAAGCGTTATGGGGTCACCCATCGGCTTGCGACCGCCTACTACCCACAGACTAGTGGGCAAGTGGAAGTGAGTAATCGGGGAATCAAACGTATCCTCGAGAAAACGGTTGGTTCAAATCGTCGGGATTGGTCCGACAAATTAGATGACGCTCTGTGGGCCTTCCGTACAGCCTACAAGACTCCGACTGGTTCCACACCATTTCGAATGATTTATGGGAAGGCCTGTCATCTTCCTGTTGAATTGGAACACCACACTTCATGGGCCCTTCAAAGGGTTAATCTTGAGTTTTTACAGGCATTATTATGCGCATGGTAGCTCTGATGGCGTTTTGGAACTGGTTCACCCGAGGTTGCGGCCGCGAATGAAATGCTATACGGTCGTTCGTTTGAGTCGTACACAGCTGATGAAGAATTTGCATCTAAACCAGGGGAGTAACCCGTTCTCTATTTTAATTTCTGTTCTTTAAAGTTTTAATTTTATGCTTTACGTTTTATTTTTATTTTATTTCTTTTTCTTGTTCTCATCGAGGACGATTTCGTTCTAAGTGTGGGGATGGAAATTTATTTTACTTAGTTGTAGAAAAAAAAAAGAAATTTAAAAAAAATAAAAGTTTTTCACTTGTTTTTCGTTTTCGTACGTTGTTTAAGTTTAAAAAAAATAAAAAAAATAAAAAGTAAAAAAAATTGTCCCTTGTTTTTAGCTTCTGTTGCATTAAAGTGGGAGATGATGATATTTATCGGAAATCGGTTTTTCAAACTACTAATAATATGAGATAAATAATAGAAAACACACTTAACTTGGGGTGTGTCGGTAGGCTCAGCCTTGAAAATGAAAGGGCAAATTTGATAAAACGGTTAAACGGAAATCTTTTGTGGGTAAAGCGTTTTGTCCGTGGAAAATAAGCAATGAAAGGTCGGGCCATACTCAAGCCTCAAATTTTGGTATGAAAAATTGGAAATATCATGAGTTTTAAAAATTTGAATACGTTATCATATGATGCTTGGGTAGGTTTAACGTTAGAGTATGCCGTGTAGCCTGTGATATAAATCTTAAAATGCTAGTTTAGTGTTTTACACCTCATCGGCGTATGGTTTTATAACCTTAAATCCTGTATTGATGTTCGGGTCCGGAGACCATGGGTCTGTATGCAATCTATTTAGCTGGGTATTCACAATTCCTAAGTGGGGTTGTGGATATTTAAAATAAAGCCAAAGAGGAAACCCTTATAAGTCTATAAACATGATCACAAAAAGTACGAAAGTACAAATACACTACAGACTTGATCATCCACGCTGTTAGCCATGTGGGGTCCCCTTGCTCGCGTCTCATTACCATTAAGAAACGGACCACAAGGGACACGCTACATGTAAGCCCTACAGATAAAATTTTGCATACTCACCTATGGTTATGGATTTGGGGTATTGCTTGATAACGGGGGTATGTCATGTTGTGGGGAGCACTGGCTATAAATAATTGAACCTTAATTGTATCTAATGGCTGCTTGGTAGACTTTGATGCTTAAGCTTAGGTGGATAAACAATACCCTTGATCGTCTTAACTATTCATAAATATTGAGCAACAAAGTTTTAATTCTGCTAATTTTGAGGTTTAAGTCAAGTTGGGGTGGTCTGGTCCGGTAAAAGCAGAAAATAAGCGGGTCTTAATTGTGTAAACCACTAAGTAATATTATTGTCGGATCTTATTTGTCCCGGTAAAGATTAAGGCATGGGTTTAGGTGGACAACAATATCGATGATCGCGGTTTTTGCGTTTTTCTGAGCTTTAAAATATAACCTATATGTTTGATTTAACTTTGATTTTCCGATTCTGATCCAACTGCATTAGACTTTTTCAGGGACGAAAAAGGTTTAAGTGTGGGGATGTTTGATGTGTTGTAAAACACGCTTACTTTCCGTATCATTTTTATCATGTTTTAATTGCTTTTTAGTTTAATTATTAAGTTTTATGGTTTGTTTATGCTTAATGTTACAAAGATGATTGTTTACTTGTAGGTTATGAGGTTTGGTGGAAAAAAGAGTTAAATTTGAAGAGTTTAGGGGCTTAATTGGTCAACTTTCAAACTTATAAGTCAAGGCCCGACCCAAGCCCACATCTTAGAAGCCTTTTATAATATTATATGAAGTTAATTATTAGAGAAATCAGTCATTAGAAAGCCAAGAAACCCGAAAATAATAAACCCTAAAACCCTAGCAGGTTCCGATCGGAACTCAGCAGCCAAAAGAAGAAAGAAAAAAAAGAAAGAAAGGCGGCTGTTGGTGGCTGTGACGGCTGGAGAGGAAGAGGAACATCAAGGGGGATCTTGTGCAGCTGCTAGGAGTCTTATACATCATAAATCTTAGCCATAAACCCTAAGTAATCATCTTTAAACTTTGGTTATTATTCAAGAACCCTAACTTAGTTGAATTGGTCTTTTGTTTTGGATTGTTTTGAAATTGATTGATAGTTTGACTTGTGATTGATTGTGTTTGAATCTTGAATGAGTTTGATTATGTTTATGATGTTGTTTATGATGTTTTTCTTAAGTATGCATGGCTGTCCAAAATCTATGTTAGGCTAAACTTGCTTGTTCTGCCTAGGATAGATGATTGTTGAGTAGTTTAGACTTGTATAATGGATTGTTAATGTTCAAGACTTGAATTATTGATGTAAAGTTTAACTAAACCATAAATTAGATTGTGTGTGATGGCTGTGTTTTATGTTTTATTACTTATAATCCTCTTGCATTAGTTAATTGAATTAGTTTTGATTAATTGATTGCTTGTTAGACTCTTGACTTGGTGTTTAGGGTTTATTTGCGGGGTGTACAACCGTAGGGATAAGTGGGTAATATAAATCATCTAAAATCAGTTAAAATACACCTTCTTTGAGACCGAGAGGTGATAAGAAGTAATATTGTCTCGTTGCTTTTACTTGTTAGAATTAAGACCGCGCGAGAGCGGGTTTTTGTCTTGTCAAGTTTGAGTGTTTATGTGCAATTAGTTGGTTTAATTTGGGTTAAGTTAAATTGTTCCTCTATCCTTGGTGACATAGTATTTGTCTCCATTAGGATAGTGTGTCGGTGAGACCGAGAGGTGAGTCGTCATTTGAACACGTTAATAATTGTTTTTCCGGTTTATTCTTTAAAATCAACTAAGATAAGTTAGAGATTGTTAGAGAGACTGAGAGGTAATTTGACTTTCTTAAACAAGTTTTAGTTGTGTTATCTTTTATAACCGGTGTCGTGAATATTTTCAATCCGTTGTCTTGTTATTTTTATCAACATGATTCATTCCTAGGTAGACGTTTTTTTATATATTGAATTTAAACCAAAGTTTTCTAAAAGTGTTTTATCAAAAGTTTTCATTTAATTAAGTTAAGTAGTTTAATCAATTTTAAAATCAAATAATAAATCAATTAAATATTTTGGTGAGTCTTGGTTAGAGTTTAGTAATTATAAACGTTTTCACGTGTCTTCGAGTTCGATATCCGGACTTTCCTTATCTGTGCTATACGCGATCGGTACACTTGCCGTTTGTGTGAACTAGGATAGATTGTTTGGTTTTTAAAGCTTAGTTGCGACTTGTGTTTTATTTATATATATATTTTCGCACATCAAATACACTGTCCGAGGGTCTTTCCTTCTTCTTCGTTATCTCGCACCTATAGTACGAGTATAACTTTTTGTTAGTCGGATATACAATCCGGCTTAAGACCTCTAGTTTCTTTTATAATCTTTACCTCGATTTTATTAACCTTTAGTTCAAAACATATTTTCTTTATTTTAAACATTTAGTTTAAAATATCATTTATTTCTTTTCTTTTTCAAGTTAAACTTTAACTTGTTTTTCCTTTTTCTTAAACTCTACGTTTCTTTTTTAATTAGAAACGTATATTTTTCTTTTACTTATTATTTAAGAATAATAACCATAAATATTATCAAGTAGAACTATTTTTTATTTTTATCTTTTCCTTTTCTTTTATAGTATGTTTAAACCTATAGTTCAAATCATATATCTTTTATTATCATATTTGTACCTTTAGTCCAACATGTTTTTCTTTTCTAAAATCTACGTTTTCCAACAGCATATATATATATATATATATATATATATATATATATTCTTTTATCCATTTAATATACTTTAAAATGATACTCATATCTTTATTTATTAATAAAGATTCTTTCATTTATTTCTTTATTCTTTCTCTTGTATTATTATTTAAAATCTATTTAAATAATAATTATACTTTATTTATAATAAAGAATTTATATTTTTATCTTTATCTTTATACTTTATTTATTTTATTTTCTTTTGTTTATTTTCGAGGTATTGACTATACCATTGACAAGGGTTTAAGTCTTTATTATTTTACTATTATTTTATTCGGGTATTATGCCTACCTTGTTGGGCTTGTTATTTTCTAGACTCTCGGGTAGCACTTCGACGCAGGCACGTATATCGAGAATCTTGATCAACACCTCCTTGGCACACAAATCGAGGCAGGCCGGTCTTCATGTCCAGTCGGCACGCACTTCGAGGCGGGTCTTCGGGTCATCTCGGGTCGCCATGTACTTCGAGGCGGGTTGTCGGGTCGTCTCAGGTCGACACGTATTTCTAGATTATGTTTTCGGTATGCCGGGGGTATCGTTGGTTTATTGGAACGGATTATGAGGTGGTCGGTATACGTTTATCGAGGTGATTTTTAGAGAGAGATAGTATATTCTAGAGAGGGAAAGTAAATGTGAGATTTGGTGTGTGTGAAAATGAAAGATTTGATGCCTTATTTATAGGCTGAAAACGGGTTCCCATCGCGATACGCAATGCTCTAAAGAAGAACTGTCGCGTATCGCGACTAGCTTTGGTGAGTCATAATGTAGACTTGCCACGTGGCGCCACGTGGTTGACGTAGTGCCATGTGTTGACACGTGACAGACGCTATGCTACGTGGTGACACGTGGCGGGACACAATGACACATGGTGACACGTGGAAGCACACGTGTCGCTTCATTAGACCACGTCATTGCGATACGCGAAGACGTTTGGTCTATGGCCGTCGCGTATCGCGATCGGGCCAGATGACAGATTTTTCATTTTTGATTTTTAAGTTTAAGAATTGTCATATTTGTCTGCTCATTTACTTTCCACCTCATAAAACAACTGCTTGGTTGCTTACCTGTAGGCACCGTTTCTTCAAACCCTTAGCGGTACGTTTTTCTTTTGTTTTATAAATTAAAACAAAGAATAATAATGTTGATGCAAGATTAATTTTCTTATGACTTTTTTAAAGAATATATATCCATCAAATACGTATTCATATTCAAGAGTTCCAACGAATTGATTTTGGTATGTTCCTCCCTATAAGATTGTTTTGTAACATCATACTTTTAATAATAATAAATAAAAGAATTTCGTTTACTTAATGGTATGTTATTATTTAGTTAAGTTAAATAAAAATAATAGAGTGTGGGCTTGGACAATAAAAGATAGAATAAGGGTGGTGATGGGCCTTAAATCCATGGGCTTAAGGGTATATAAACACCCTTAAATTTCCTTAAAACCCTCATTTCCATCTTCCGGCCACCATAACACACTCAAAAACACACACAGACACTCTCATCACTTCGGGCCTAGATACGAGCTGAAGAAAGGTTGGGTTTCGTGCTCAACATTATCAAACAATGAGAAAAACACGTCTGGATTCACGTGTTGAATCCAATCCAAAGCAAAACCAAACCTAAAAGGTATGTTTATGTGTACATGTTAAGTTTTTGAGGTCGGTTTTCCCTAGAATTTGATACTAAGGCAAATCGGGCCTTATTATGTAAGAAAAATGTAAACTTGAACATAAATAAGGTGTTTGGAATGAAACGGGACAAACGAGTGACGTTTGGACCGTGTTAGAATGAGAAAAACAAAGTTGTTATGGTCTGAAACTCGTTTTATCAGTAAAACGGGCATAACGTGATGTAACGATATGATTAAAATGGAAAGACACGAAAACCCATGTTTGAATCGAGTTCTGGAAGAAACTTGAATCATTTGGAAAATGATTCGAATCGAATGGAAACGATTCGAACCGAATGGAAACGATTCGAATCGAATGGAAACGAATTGAATCGAATTGAAACTCGATTCGATTGGAATTTCATACTCGATTCGATTGGTTTGAAACTCGATTCGTATGGTTTGAAAATATAATTCTAATGGTTTGAAAACTCGATTAGAATGGTTTGAAAACTCGATTCGAATGGTTTGAAAACTCGATTTAAATGGTTCAAACTTCAATTAGAATGAAAACTCAATTCGTTTAAACTTCAGCTCTACCCCAGCCAGGGGCTCAGCCCCTTGGACCTTTCTAGGGGCTGCCGCCCCTAGACCCTGCTGCTAGGGGCGCTGCCCCCGGACCCCCTTAGCCGTGGACAGCTAATGAGGGGTACTATCGTTAACCTAGAAAGGAACCGGACACATGTGAGTTTATATCCCCATTTCCTTGTTATGTTTTTAGGGATTGTGTGCATATTTGATGTGATTAGTTAATACACTTACTTTAAGTGGTAAGTGTAGGTTATGTGAATGTTGGATGAATTATATGGAAAAGGTTAAGAGTATGTATGATAGTATACGTATAAGTATATATATATATGTGTATATATATATATATAATGAAATGTATGAATAGTTTTATGGAAAGAATGGACCAGATCTTAATAATATATGAGATAGAAGGGACCAGACCCTAAAAATATATGAGATAGAAAAGCAAGGGACCAGACCCTACAAATATCTGAGATGGTAAAGATAGTTATGCATGTAGTATAAAAGTATGAATGTTTGAAAAAATGGATGTATGTAAAAAGGATTGTATGTGAGTACGAAAGAAAGGTAATATGTTAAGTATATAATATGTGTCTTCGGATGCGTATATTTAAGAATGTGTATGAAATGTATGTTACCTGATTAACTAGAATTTACTCAGCGTAGCTGACTTTTAGTATGCACACAGATGAATAGGTTAAAGAAGCTACCTTAAGGATGACACATGGTGTGGACTGAATGGCTGACATCTAAAGAAAGAAGACATGATGCTTTATTTTACGTTTTATGTTGACACGGTTTGTTACGTTCAAGACAAGTATTTTAAGGGGGTGTTTGGGATTGCTTCTTTAAATTGCTTATGGTTTTTTGGAGAGATAAAATGTCCAAAATGCCGCTCCAAAAGCACCTAAAAGCTTCAAATTGGAGCTTTTAGGTGCTTTTGGAGGGGCATTTTGAACATTTTACCTCTCCAAAAAGCCATAAGCAATTTTAAGAAGCAATCCCAAACATGCTCTTCTTTTCGGGTCGGGTTGGGTTTACATTCAAAGAGTTTGAGTTATTTTACGTTTTATGTTGACACAGTTTGTAAATTTACTAAATTTACATTACCCAAAACCTGTTTTTTTCGGGTCGGGTTGGGTTTCGGGTCGTGTCAAGAATTGATACCCCTAGTATATATAACTCAAACTCTTTGAATGTAACTATTGTTTTCAAATCATTTCATTGAAACTAGTCTTCTACATAATCAAACATTTAAATCATTAGGTAATTTAAAAGATTCCTACGTATTTTATCAATAAAGTTAAACTAAATAATATATATATATATATATATATATATATATATATATATTTAACTTAAAAATATTTTTATACGTTAATTAGTTATGTCAATCTTATAAATTTACACGGTTTGTGAATGACTTACATGTTTAAACTAAATTTACTTTATTTGAGTGCATGTGCGTGTAATTAAATACTGTCTAACCATGTTTTTATATGCGTTTGAAAAACATGTTCCTATTTAATCTTTTGGAAAAAGTTGTATAAGATTGACATAACTAATTAAGCTAATTAAGGTATAAAAATATTTTTAAGTTAAATATATATATTTGTAGTTTTAACTTTATTGATAAAATACGTAGGAATGCTTTAAATTACCTAATGATTTAAATGTTTGATTATGTAAAAGACTAGTTTTAATAAAATGATTTGAAAACAATATTTACATTCAAAGAGTTTGAGTTATATATTATATACTAGATTACTGGATATTTTGTTTATTTACATATATAAATATTTTTTAATGTACATGTTTTGAATTATGATTTCTATAAGCCACATGTACTAATTAATATACATGTGATTTTTTTTACATTATAATTAGTTGATAAAGAAAAAATTTTGACAGATTGATTTTAATAAAAGGACAAGCAATGTAGCTATTATATGTAAAACTAGGATTTTAGGTTTGGTAACAAGTTTCTATATTTTTTTGTTATTGACTTGTAATCTCTTTTTATTATTTTGCATTGTTAACAATTTTGTTTAATTAATTGTTAACAATTTTGTTTAATTGTAATGCATGCAGTCGCCAGAAAAAAAAAATCAGTTTGGGTAAGTAATTTAATTATAATTTTTGATTACTTTATAGTTTATGAATTATGTTATAACTTTATCTCATTATCTATTATAGGTGATGAAATCTTATAAAGCCCATTCTCTCTCATCAATTAAGATTTTGTAAAGCTGTTTTATATTTGGTGTATATCAATATTAGGTTTGTATGTAAATGAAATATGTATATTGAAATGTATATTCTAGTGGATGAATAAATATTTTTATTATATATTGTGGTTGTATGCACCCATTGCAAATAATAAGCCTGTTGTATTTAGTCATTGAAAACAAAACGATTCACAGCCCGTTGTAATGGTTGTAAATACCAATAAACACCGGTTTTGGGCCTGTTGTAATAGGTTGTAAATATTTTTAAATACCGGTTTTGGGCTCGTTGTAAAAGGGTATTAACACAGTTTTTTAGCCCGTTGTTAAAAGTTTTAAGCACCGATGAGTTTCTGTTCTAATTATTTCTCAACAACGCCAATGTTCCATTGTATTTAGTTACTATACGACGGTTTTTAACGTTGTAAATTACAAATATATACACCAGTTAGAGGCCGGTCTTAAATTTTTTGTACCACCTTTAAGTGTTAACTGCCGTTTAGATATAACACACCGTTTGTTGAACCGTTATAAATATCAGATTTCATCTTTTGCAACGAAACATATATGACGGTTCCTAGATCGTTTCAAAAACCCTAAATAAACGTTTTAAAGATCATTTTCTGTACTAGTGAGAAAAAGTATCAAGTTATGATTTTTATTTAACTTTATATATATTTTTTGTTAGTTATACCAATATACCATGAGGGTAAAGTTAAAATACAAAGGGAGACAAAAATAAGAATGAGAAGGATTTGTGACCACACAAAAACCTCTTAAAAATAAATTTAAAAAAATAATAAAAAAATCATAACTTAAAATAAAAATAAAAATGAAAAAATTTAAAAAAACTAAAATGTTTTTTCGTCATCCCCGTTAAAAAAAGCGAAGAAAAGACACGATGCCGAGATCAAAGACACAATGTTTAAAATGAATAAAAGATACAATTATAATTAAAAATAGACTCAACATATCGCAAAATATAACACAATTCCAAACAAAATATAACACAATACTGAGTAATATAACATAATATCAAGAAAAAATACACAATGTTAAGGAAAAAAGACACAATCAATGACGAAAATAAACACAAAATACAATTATAAAAAAAATCATGATGATCTTTTTCATTCACCATTGTGTCATTTTTTTAGAAAGAGAATGACAGTAGAAACATGTTTGTATTTTTACTTATTTCATTTTTTTATAAAATTTTGAGTTATGATTTTTTTATTAACTTTTTAGGGGTTTTTTATGTTTTGTGTGACTACAAATCCTTCTTATCGTTCTCATTTTTATTTTCATTTATAAAATAAATTGACTATATATAATAATAAACCTTATTTTCTTCAAAACTAGAAAAATTAAATCAAACTAACTAATTAAAAAAATGTGTAGATGGTGTGAATGGCAAATGACTTTTTTTTAACATTTCTTTTTAATATTACAAAGGATAATGATACTTTTAATTAGCGCCTACAATATCATTGACAATTTTCCACGCAATATTTTCGATTCACACCACGTACATTAATCAAAATCTCACAACACACGTTACGAGTTTATCTTTTTTTTTTTTAAATTTCCTTCGATTATTCAAAAGAAAATAACGCAACTATTTTAATATGCCTCTGCCTTATATATGTTAATGCTCGCGCAAGAAAGAAATAACTCTTACAATCATAAGTTACGAAAAAATATGATTGTTTATCCATTTTAACTTGTGCATCTCACTTTGCTAGCTCCTTCCATACCTAACAAACAAAATGCACAACAAGAAAAACAAATACTATAACATAGAAATCAACTCATATTTATATATACCACACTCATATATAGTCCACATGTTAACCGGTATATACAGTGTATACTTGTTTGTCACAGAAGCTTGTCATAGAAGATAGTCGCTATACAAGACATGACAATAAGAGATACTGGTAGTGCAACTATAAGTCTATAAAACCATGAGTATCACCTTTCACAAATATATAAAGTGTTCAATAGACAGTTATTTAGCGAACTAAAACAAATACCAGGGCCGGCCTAGACCTAATCCAGGGTTTAACGACAGTCTAGGGCACGGTTTTGATGGAAGACACAAACATTTAATATTATACATATGTATATCAGTTTTAGAAACATTTACTAGTGAAATTAGACCTATAACTTGTTTAATACTAAGAAAAGAAGGAAAAATAATATAAAGAACAAAAGGGAATGTCGCGGGAAATCTTTCCGGCATATGGATTTGAGGTTTGGAGGAGATGATGAAAATATTAATATTTTATTATTATACTTTACTATTTTTGTTCTTTCCTTCCATCTTTCACTCGTATGCTTTCCAACACTAGTACAAATATGATTTTTTGAGGTGGTGAAAATGATTCTATGAGGTGGTTTTCGAAGCACCTTGTAAAATAGTGTTTTATAAAATCCCTTTTTTTTAGGCGTTTATATGAACCACTACAAAAAATAAAAACCACCACCTCAAAAAGCACTCCGGTAAGGGCCACTACTATTATTTAAGACGGTTTGTGAACCACCTCAAAAAAATGCATTATCTTTAAAGGCATTTTTAAAGATTGCCTTAAAGTCCTTTTTTCAATAAAAAATATAATAATAATTTATAAATAACAGAAACTTCCAACAAGCTTAATTTATTAAATAACCATATCCATTACAGCATACAAATAAAACATACGATCCATTCACAATTTGCATTAAATGTCACAAAAAAAGAGTAAACATACTGAACTACAAAAACTACTAATCAACAAAACCTAGCTTCTGTTTTAAACAAGTAATGCCTTGATCCACCCGCTCCCAGCCGTTGATCGACAATTCATCTACAAAAAACATAATATGGTATTAATAGAATGGAACTTAAAAAGATACCTCACCAGCAAACAATATGAAACTTGCAACCTATAACACGGGTCTGTAACCCATTTTCTCCCATTCAATTCATAACCCTATATTCATTGTTACTGAAATTTGGTAACCTTTTTGATACTTAGAACCCATAACCCATGTGAAAAGTAAGAACGCTTTTCAACCTGACCGACACGTTTAGGGTCGGGCACAGTTTAACCATTTCGTTTCAACCCATAACACAATACTATAGACGCATTTTCCTCCACACCCGTAAACCAATTTATATAGCTTCACATACCTGAGTTCATATCTGGTTAGGTAAGCATCTTACTAAGAAAATGTTGCACTGTGTTTAAGACCAATTCCCCAATCTCTTCTTTTGAAACCAAGTCGTTTTGATTCCAAATCTAGAAATATAAACAAATATTGATTAAAATATATATATGTATAGTGCATTAGACATAGTATATAAAATATATACTAAACGCTTACTGTCTCGGGAAAAGTATGATGATAAAAATTCACAAACTCTTGCATATGCTTTATCACCATCAACCCGCATTCCTAATATTGTTTTTGTTGTCGACACTGCATTTAGTTAACAATAATTTAATTTATGTACACGAAAATAAATGAATAAAAAAAATAGAAAACATACCTTTACCATTTGCCAATCGAATGATAACCCAAAAGCATTATCAATTGTGGATGAAAGTTTGTATGAACCTTTATGTTTTCCTTTGTTCATAGAATCAAAAATATATCCTTGTTGATTTAAAGGACAAACAATAAACAACGACCAATGGTTTCTACAAAAACGAATATTATAGAATATTTAAGCATGTATATGAATGTGTAAGCATGTTGAAATAACATAAATAACCTGGCTACATATGGTGCAAGAAAAAACTGTTTGTCATGATGATGCAAAAATATGTCTAATATGTTTTGCTGAGCGTGAAGAGGATTTGTAATGCACTCCTCACAGGGGCGGACCCACATAGTGTGGATCGGGGTCCCGGGACACCAATGTTTTTTAAAAATTTATTAGAAGCGGTATATTAAATTTTTTGAGGACCCCATAAGATTTAATACTTGGAACCCATACTATTAATGTTGATGTTGTCTGGTGGAAAGTCCCTTGTTTTATCTTTGAAAGGTCATGGGTTCAAGTCTTACAAGGCTCAGTTTTTGGTTTTTTGTGTTAATTTTTAGTGTTAATCAATCATTTGATTGCTAATGTTGCAATGATAACTTTGGAAACATTCAAACACCTCTAAAATACATATCATTGTTTTCAACTTTATGCATGGTTTTCTTTAGAAACATTCAAACACTTTAAAATATCAGTTTTATTTTTCACTAGTTTAAGTTAATGGTTTTCAACACATGCTTATGAAAGAGTGGATCTAGGTTCAATCTCAAAAATGTTTAAGAAAGGGAAAACAAAGTGTTTATGTGTCAACCCGACCCATTTTGACCCGTTCAGGTAGTGATGATTGAAAAGAAAGTTTTATTATGATATTGTTTTTTATTATGTTCTTCGCCTCGACCCGACCTGAACAACGACCGACCCGAAAAATTTGAACACCGAAAATATGGGACCCCATTGGCAAAAAATCCTGGGTCCGCCACTGACTCCTCACCATTGATGTGGTCCGGATTAAAGAAAGCACATTTAGAATTCATGCCAGATTTATAAAAATCCCTTACATTAAGAAAAAAATTGTTATTGTATCTAAAAATATTATTGAACCAGAATAAAGAATAAAAAAAACTTACATAGCAAACCAATGTACGATGCTGAAATCAAGCCAATCATTGCAAAATAGCTGTAAAATTTCCACATATGGAATCGCCATAACAATCGTCTCGCGATACATCCCTGCAGGTGAAGAACTCTCAATGTAATGGCGCTCGCCCATGAACGTTTTTAAAGTTTCAGCCAATTCTTGAATTTTCAGACTTATCATCTTTAATTTTTTCCAAGAATCTTCTACTTCAGGATCGATAAAACGATCTGGATCTGGATCAGGAGCATGTGTAGTTGGCATTACTTGTTGCATCGTCGTTAACTTACAAACGATTATGAACTCATTAGTACTCTTGTGGATCGTTATTAAAAGAAGTTCTTAATTAATTACCATATTAGTAAAACTCGGCTGAAGAATGTCATTGCATGGATCGGCTTCAATAAACTAAAATAAAAAACAATTTGTTATAATATAAACATATCAAACTAAATTAAATGTAGATTACCTGTGGTTTATTTACTGAGCTCATTGCAAGGTCACTTGTGTTCATTTGTGACGAGACACGCCCATGACTTGAACTGGAACTCGGAGTCTTTCCCGAGGTGCTCATTGACTTGCGAGGTGCCTCTTTGCTAACAAGCTATCATTTAACAACAAAATGTTATAGTAACTATTGTTATACGAAAAGAATAAATAATATTTATACAAATATACCTTTAATGCAGATCCAGGAATACTTGGGCTCGCGTCAACCCTTGGTACCGAGAATCTCTCATGGTTAACAAATAGTCCCGCTTCATTTCTTATTAGTTTCTGACTACCTTTGAACAATCCTCCACGGACTTTTGTGGATTCTATCAATTCAATATCCAAAACTACATCAATATGAATACAAATATTAAAAAGAAAACTCATGTATATTAATGGCATTACCTATTACATTGGAAATTGTTCGTGTTCTACCCTCATATTCAGGTCCCAAAACCCTTATTAGAGGATCATCCTTTCCCTCAAAATAAGTGCCATCTTCTATCATTCTCTTCTCGATACAGGCCTATACAAAAATAACAGTTAAACCAAGCAACTACAACTATATATAACTAAATAGATGTATATTTATTTACCATTTCAATGATTGTTTCATGAGCATCATATGGAAGTTCATATGAGTCAGTTCCTTTGATATTTTTTGCTCTAGCCATTATATACGATTTAGTTCGTTCATCTCGTATATTTTTCAGATAATTTGGATATTTTGTAACAAGTAGCTGCCAAAGAGTATTAGCTTTTTCTCTCAAACCCGCATAACCGGTGCGTCCTAGACGGGCGACATTTTTGTTAGCTTTTGCATTTTCTTTGGCTTTATAACTTTCTGCCTTCTAACAAATCAACAAACTGTTATTAATATTTGCAAACATATATGTACACAAATAATAACCATTTACGTACCAAAGATTCTTCGGTTGATTTTACTTTACAGAATTCCTTCCACATTGTAGCACCAAGAAATGGGTAATCATCGTGTTTCTTTGACAATGATGCCCAACCTCGTTGACCTCTTTTACGCTTAGCCATAGTTTACTAATTAAGCAATAACATAATCAAAGTTATTTAACTAAAAAGAACAAATTAATAAACTAAAGAAAAACACATAAATACGTATTAAATCAAAACTTGGTAATAGTGTTTAGATTTTGCATGATTGTGCAGTGTATCTTTTGTAATTCTGTTTTATTGTATGATTCTCAGTTTGCGAAGCTATGTATGCCTGAGATGTAGTGTACACACAACATGCACACATATTCAGTGGCGGAGCCAGAAATTTTTTTATATGGGTTCGGAATTTTTCGATTCTTGGATTTGATAACTATCCAACGTTAAAGTTTTCGGGTAAAGACGGGTCGGGTCGGAGCACATAAAAAATGCAATATCATTACTATATTGTCAATATTCAATAAAATAAAGAGTCATTTTAAATAAAAACGAGGGTCGCCGCCTTACTGGTCACCGAAGTCTTGGAGAATCGATGGACGATAATGTTGGAGTCAACATAGATGTGAAATGGGCGAAGGCGACATGCAAATTTCAGAAGTTAGAAGGTACTGTAGATCATCGGGCGTTTGGTTTTGTTATTTTGTAGCTATTTTACATTTTCATATTTTATTTAACTAATATTTATAATTTATATGTTAATTGAGGGGCATTTTTTTTTAAAATAACCAGAACTTTTAAGTTTTAACACATGGTTATGATAATATTCACTAAATTTTAATTAGTTGGTTATATAAGACACAAATACTAAAGCTCATTGTTCTATAACTCCACGTTTTTATCGAGCCATTTTATTATATGTAAATTGTATGAAAGAATTTGATCAACCCTTACGCTTAGTTAGAAATTTTGACTACAAATATATCTTTAAAAATTAGTTATATCTGTATTTTTTTTAATACTAACAGAAAAGGGTATATAAGATAATAATATGTAGTAATGTTATAGGTCTAAATACTTTGATAGGCTTATTTAATTTTCAAGTTAACGAACATAAGATTAAAAAATATTGTAAATAAATAAAAAAAAAAGCTAATAAAGGAAACTGATAAATAAATAGTTACAAACTTACACATATATTTTGATATTTTTAGTGGTTTATTTTCAAATAGACCCCTAACAACAAAAGCTAATCAACTTTGTTTATGTATTATCTTCTTTTCAAACCTTTCTATCATCATCTTCTTTCTTCTATCTTGTTGCCGGCCGGAAAAAAACCTTGGTAAATACTTCACAATAATATTCTTTTATAATGATAATGGGTTCGGCCGCCGAAAAAGAATGGGTTCGTTCGTTAATACAATAGTATAGAGTATATACAAAACCGAAAAAGACCGGGTTCGGACGAACCCGGTCCCTTGGCTGTACCTCCGCCACTGCACATATTTTACTATATATATGAACTCTTAAGTCTTTAATAGGAAGCAACAAACTAACTACATGTGCAATCGATTAAAAAATTAACAAAAAATCAACATAGGACCACCTGAATTTATTAACTACTTTAAATATATCAACCTAATACTTAAAAATTAAGTTCGTATCTACCTTTTCGTCGAAATGTGTCAAGTTCGCCACAAACAGTGAAACCGGTGGCGTTGATGCTCCAAACGGTGGAATCGATTAATAAGGCTTGAGGTGGATGATTTCTATGGACTCCAACTGATAATGCGCTAGGTGGGTGGGTGGTTTCTGATAGGAGGCGGGAACGATTAGTCATCTAGGGCTCGAAAGATTTTGATTTGAGGGGAAGTAAAAAAAAAATTGGCGCTTTACACATTGATAAGGGGACTTTGCCACCGGCGTTGTGAACTAAAACGCGGGGGTACACCCCCCCCGCGTTATGTTGATTTCATTTTTGCAAGCGTTGTATATAAAACGTTGAGAATTGCACCAAAAAACAAGTGTGTAACTCTGGAAATACTGCCCCCTCCAAATTATGGAGGCTTTATGACTACACTTGTTTTTTTGTACAAAACCATAACTCTGACTGGGCGCCACATGACACATAACCCCTGTATATGAAGCTTTACCACTACACATGGTCTTAATTTCTTTATTTTGTTTCTTCTCATTACTGATCAAAGTGGTTGACATATTTCAGTTAATTTAATATACAACTTGCTTTCTTCATATTATAAATTAAAGATATGACTTGAAATTATAATTTACTTTTGGGAATTGTACCGAAATCATTTAATATACAACTTGCTTTCTTCATATTATAAATTAAAGATATGACTTGAAATTATAATTTAATTTTGGGAATTGTACCGAAATCTGGACAATCAAAACAATAAAAATAAATATATACTTAAAGCTAGGCTGTTCAAAAAGCTCACGGCTTGAAACTCACTCGAAACTCACTCGAAAAAAGCTCGGAGAAATCTCGCTCGAATCGGCTTGATTGTAAACGAGCCGAGCCTAGCTCGACTCGATTTCTAAACGATCCGAGCCTGAGCTAGCCCCGGCTCGACTCGAGCTCGCTCGATTGGCTCGAACTATTTTATTTTAATTTATATATATATACATACATACATGCATATAATTATCGAGCCCAATTATTTTAACACATGGGCTTTCATCTAATTAAGCTCAATTTCCTTTCTCACTCCATAGACCTTTATCAACATATATTCCTTCATTGTGGTCCGATCGAAAGTATGTCTCGCCATTGGTTGTGTCCACTGCGGATTGAACTCCAACAGAAAATGGTGGTAGATCATCAAACTGATCATATTCTTCCTCATTGACAACATCATCAACGCCAAGAATGCGCCGTTTACCTTGCAACACGATGTGGTATCTTTTTCTGCTCGGGTCATTAACAAAGAACACTTGCGCTACTAGTTTCGCAAGAATGAATGGTTCATTTGAAAAGAGGTATAGTGATAGAATATTATCGAATTCGGTCGTTGATGCTATTACTGTAACTCTACTATTTTGCACTGTACTTTTTTCATCCTGATCTTTGGTGTAAAATGTATAACCATTAATTATGTACCCTTGGTCGGATGTTACATTAACATGTGGGCCATGCGCCAACCTTTTCACAGTTTGATCGACGTTAGTTAATGTTGTAACCATTCGTCGGTGAACGGGTAACTCGGTCTGAAACATGACCCAAGCCCACCAGACCCGTTGTGGCACTAATTGCATGTCACGTATCATGTTATTTTTTAAATTCTAAAAAGTATAGTAATATCATACTCAAATTAAAGAGAATAAAATGTTCGTTTTTATGGTGTAATTTTTTATAAAAAAAATACTCCCTGCGTCCCATTATAAGTGTCCTAGTTTGACTTTTCAAGTTTTTTTTGCAATATTGACCGTAAATATTTTTGTTCGTGTCATATAATACTTGATGAAAATTATATCAATGTTAAATACATTTAAAATCCAATCCATTCATATATTTTACATCAAGTATTATATAACACAAACAAAAATATTGTCGGTCAAAGTTAAACAAGAAAGACTTGAAAAATCATACTATGATACTTATAATGGGACGGAGGGGGTATTAACATGTAAAATAGTTATGGTCGTTAAAACTTCACGGGGTTGTTGGTTTAGAATAAGAGGGTTAATATGTAACTATTTAATAAGTAGACAAAACTTACCCTTAAGTTTAAGGACCATAACTAAATTGTTAAATTTTAACCGTACATGATCATAGTAAGCAAAGACTATACTACCCCAAGATTTTCAAAATTGATTGTGTTAGTGATTATACTTTAAGCAATAGTGATTGTACCTCTTAAAATTTAAGAAGTCATTCACTCATGCATTATATATAGTATAGATATAGATATAGTTAAGTCAATGATTAAAGCTTGGAGGTTAAGGGCAAACGAGTTATTATTTAGCCGGAGTTCTTGAGAGTTGGTCGGAATTGGTTGTGTCGAAGAGGTATGGAAGGACATATTGCCTTTGAGGCGGATGGAAACTCTAACGGTCAACTGTTGACAGGAGCCATATTGTGCCCACTAAAAAACTACAATGACACAGATCACTCAATTTAAAAATATGACCTATAGATTGCCCCCGTCTATAAAGCACATGAGCACAAAAGATAATTTTTACTAAAACTTTCAAACACTTGTAAATAAAAACAAATAATCAAAAAGTTCTTCTAAAAACAAATAACCAAACACTTATTCGTAAAACAAATAAACAAACAGAAAACAAATAAACGAAAAACCCCTCTTATCAGCTTCATCATTGTTTAGGCTGCATAAAAAAACTATATTAGCAAATTGACTATATTTTAAAATTTAAAATAGAAAATACATAATATATACCATACCTTTTGTTTCGATGCACCACAAGTAGCACAATTATGAAGATTTTCTAAGTCGTTTCGATGCAGCAAACAATCATTTGGACATGCATGTATTTTTTTAATCTCCAATCCCATCGAACACATCAACATTTTTGCTTGGTATGTCGAAATTGGTAACTCGTTATCTTCCGGAAGTATGTCATGCAAAATTTGTAATAGATTTGTGAAGCTTTTATCACTCCATCCGTAATTTGACTTTAAGGTAACTAACCTCAAAACAACACCAACTTTAGAAAATTAATCACAACCAGCATATAACGGTTTTTCTGCATCATCAAATAGGTGCTGTAATTTTTCACGATCATCATCACGAATATTAGTCTCTAAATCATGTAACATCTCATCTAAATGGTCATCGTTGACATGTATGTATGAATCATTGTTCTCAGTATTACGATCCATCTGGAAATCAAAACAAACAAATATATGATATAAATGTATGCAAATGTAAACCGGTGCTTCTAGGGGTGGTTACAACATGAAAATTCATATCGGTTTCCATAAGTTTGGTAATCTATAATATATATAAACGAAAACACAAAAATCCTACGTGTCGCGATGTGATCGCTCCCTCTTTTTATGGAGTCGCCAGATTTGCTTGATTTTTTAATAGAGGCTTCTTATGCATTTGACCCGAATTCATGGGTATGGATCTTACCAAACCTAGATATTCCTTAAACGGGTTATAACATCTAATTAAATAAAAAAATTATTCTCACTAAATTATTGATGTAAAAATCCTATAAAATAGGATATACTAAAAATTAATATCTTATCTATTTTAAAAAAGATATATATATTATTTAAATTAAAAAACCAATTTTATAATAAAAATAAATAAACGGGTCTTGGTCTCATCAAACCATAAGTATATTATTAACTTTCATAAATATTATTTATAATTAAAAAAACCAATTTTATAGTAAAGAAAATAAACGGGTATTGAGTCTCATCAAACCATAATTATATTATTAACTTTCATAAATATTATTAATAATTAAAAAAACCAATTTTATAGTGAAAAAAATAAATGGGTCTTGGGTCTCATCAAAACCATATAGCTTTTAAACCGGCTTATAACATCTCATTTATTTGTGAAACAATTTATCATCAAACCATAAGTATATTATTAACTTTCATACAATAAAAAATATATAAATTCAAAAAATAAATAAATATTAGAACAAAAAATATAAAACAGCCCCCGTAATACGGAAGATAAAAACTAGTATATTTATAAACTAGCAGTTGGAAAGAGGCCATAATTCATAACTTCATCTTATATTTAGTTTCCTAAATACTTTGGTATTGTTTACGATCTTGTAACAGTTGTATTTACACCATGGCCGGCTTTGATAGGATGGCAAAGTGGTCGGCGGTCCCCACTGCTAGGTCCGAAATTTGTATTATTTGTAAAAAAATATGTATTTTTAATGTTTAAACCTAATCATTCAACTCATTAAAATCTATTTTTATTAAAAAGAAAACTTACACAATCCAAAATCATAACTAATTAAGTTCTTTTAAAAACTTAATTGTTTAAACCCAATATTAAACATGCTTACTTAAGAAGAAAAAATAAAATTTCACCTTATGAAAAAATTTAACAATTCTCGGAACACACATACACAAGAAATCAAGCTAGCTACCTAAAAAATCTATGGATATAAACAAACCTGGTTAGGCAGTTGAAGACGACGAAGGTTCAATTTTTATTTTTTTTCTTTGAGAAGAAGTTTTGATGGTTTACAAAATTGAGATTCTAGTTTAATTATTTAAAAGATAAGTTAGGCAGGTAGCTCTAGATTAAGTTTTTAAATTTTGAATGTTAATAATTATCTTGTGTTTGGTTTGAATTATGAGCCACCGCTTGAAACGATATTGGTAAGGGTACCCTATTGCTAAATAACACATTTTGGTTTATTTATTTATGAGGCACCGCTTCATATGATGTATACGGCGGTTCGATTTGGGTTGTGAAGTGGTTTTTGTAAATCCTCTAAAATGTGAGGCGGTTTGGCTTTGAAACCACTTTAAAAAATAAAAATTCAACCGCCTCAACAGTTAAGATTTGTACTAGTGCAAATTGAAATTTCATTTTTTTTTCTTTTACAAATAATACAAGCTTTTATAATCAACTATTCTATTAATTGTCATTGTTAATTTGTTATTGGTAGTTAGTTTGTTACTTAAAAATAAATCAACATCATTTTTAGTTTTAGTTGTGTGAGTCATTACTATAATAATTTTGTTTTTTATTTTTATAATAATATTGATTTTTTAAAATAAAATCATACAAAGTTCACTTTTTATATTCATCTTAGGCACTTGAAATCTCAGAAAAGACACTGACAAATATTTACACAAACAAATGAAAGAACATACATCATGAACTCCTACAGTACAACTCATTCTATTTTTAATGATCTTATGGCATACAAACACTCGCAAAATCCTACTTTAGCTCACTTAGTTAATTTCATCACAGTTTCATCATTTAAGTGTTTTTTCTTTCTTTCTTACTTTTTTTCCCTTTTTTATGGCATGTGATATCTAGCAAGGATCGAAAAACTTACAAGCATAGAATATTAGTTTCTTGCTAGAAAAAAATGGTATAAGACCGGATAAATTTAATGTTATCTTAGGTCATATGTAATGGGGCTACAATTTGAGCGATTTTGGGCGCGAAGGGGCGCGAACACCGCCCCCCCCCCCCCCCCCCGCGGCGATAATTGGCCGAAAAGGGGCGGGGGCGGGGGCGGGGTTTTTTTGTCGCCTGGGTGAAGAAAATAATAATATTATTATTATATTACATGTTGTGTGTGTATATATGTATATGTATATATGTATATGTATATGTATATATGTTGTGTGTGTATATATATGTATATATGTTGTGTGTGTGTATATATATGTATATGCAAAATGAATCCTAGAAACAACCCGAACCAACCGAACCACCCATTCCCTCCTTTCGGTCAACACCATGGTTCGCAAAACCAACCGAACGTGAACTTACAATTGAACCCGATGAACCTAAACCAACCGAGCTATCTGTTTCAATTTCCCGACCCGAACCTAAACATGTACGCCAACTGAGCTATACGTTTTTTATATTTTTAGTTATGGATTTTTTTGTATTTCTTTTTAATTTTAATGCATTTTTATTTAATTATTTGAAGAAATTGGTTTTTATTTGATTAGTTTAATTATAAAAAATAAAATAATAAAAAAAGATACTGTGAGCCCAATTTGTAACCACTACACTATTACACCTCAAAAACAAATTCTCACCCATTGTTGATTGGGCACCATGTGTCACAATTCATCCCTATTTGTAGCCCCTCCACTACACATAGCTTAAGTATCTAACAATAATTTTATCTTGAAAAATGGTATTTTTGTTTTGTGTGTTAAAAATGCTTAAAATATATCGTAGTTTGTTTTTAGACAAATAAGAAAATTGTTCCCAACTCCCAAGTGATCGTTCTTAATTATATTTTCTGTATTCATACAAAATTATAAGGAATCTTAAATACAAATTATACATCTAATTTTCTCTTTGTAAATTGAATTTCACATTTCTTTTTAGAAAACATCTCTCTTAAAATAAGCTTTGAGATCCGGCCAATCCTCTTAGGTCAATGGTTTAAGGGTGGGTTATGAATTTTTTCTATTCTTTTTCATACATACCGATATTAGGTTCCAACTAACGTACCATTATTGGTTAATTATCGAAATATTCTATAAATCCGAAAACAAAATTAAAATAATTATTTTATGTGATTCACCTTCCTTCAAGAAATTATTGGCTTGGAAGCACATCTCTAATAGTTGGTGATGATTCTATAATAAGCCATAGGCCCATATATAGGCCAAACTCTGAATATTAGGAATTTTAATAAACTAGTAAACAATTTATAATTTTTTATTTTATTTATAATATATATATGAAGAGCAATTAATGATTCAATCTTGCATATTAAATTTGAAGGGATTATGATCGCTTAGCAATTAATGAGCAAACTAGAGGTGTTTATGACCCTCGAAAAAGATCGAGCCTTAGTGGTGTGCAAAAGAATATGAATTCGAAATCAAAATTGCTAACATGATATATTAAAAAATTTGTGTATTTGAATTTGAATCCGGATTTCCGTATTTGAATATTAATTTTAATAAAATTTATGATATCTCGGATATCCGATTTGTCTAAAATATTTTTTAGAATTATTAATAATTATATAGTATTCAGATATTTTGGATAATTTTAAGATATTTCAGATATCCGAAATAATTATTTTTTCTAATTCTTAATATAGGATGAGTATCATTACAGAACTGCTAAATTATTTAAAAACTTGTTTTTTATAAAATTTTTTGTATGTTAACGTTCTTAGAGAGTAGTTTTATCATTTTCTATATCTATATCTACAATTACAATTTTGAAAATTGGTTTTTATACATATCTATGTTTTGTTTTACACCTATGTAAATTTGTTTGTACATAAATTTTACATATATGTAAACTTATGATTAATATATGTAATCAAATTTTTTTATATAAATTATGATAAAACTACTTTTAAATAATGTTAATATATAAAAAAAATTAAAAAATTGCTTGGTTTTTAAGGGTTCTTAAGAGTTCTTATCTTTTTTAGAGTTCTTAAATGATACCAATCCTATATATATATATATATATATAAATATATAGGATTATGTTCATTTCAGAAGTGTTTTTTATTGCGAGAAGTGCGAGAAATAAATCCAACCAATCACATTTTTTCTTTTGTTTTATCATTTATATAATGATAAGGGTTTTATAGTAAAATATGCATTTTTTTCATATTTGGTAGGTCATAATGTATGGAGAAGTTACAAATAATTTGTTTTTATATTTTTTAAAACATATTCAAATCAACCTAAATTGAATTCTTGTTTTTTTATGTTATCAAATTCAATTTTGTTGATTTATCAATATTATTTTTCTATTCTCAAAATTTGAATTTTATACATGTATTCAGAAAATAGTTCTTCAATTCAATTGTATCGATAAACTTACACAGTACATAATGAACATACACATTAATAAAATTATACATACATAATTCGAAATACCACCTAAATAGTACATATACGAACCTACACATTACACAAATGAACCTACACACGATAAATATTACACATACATCATTCGAAATACCACCTACACAGTAATCTATGAACATACACAATACATAAATGAAACTACACACGATAAGAATTACATCATTTTAAGTATTATGATTGAATAGATTTTAGTATTTGATTCAAATTACATTAGTTTAATTTATAACATGAATTAAAAAATAAAAATTATTGGTAATTTTCAATTAGTTAGTAATAATAACAAATAAATAATATTAATTACTTAAGTTTCTCTTTGAAAAGTCTACGAAATAAATACCAAACTACCCTTCTTTATTAATATATTGGTAGATTAATATCTTTATAATTACAAGTTTGCCATAACTTTTCTAATCCATTGATTACACATAATCAATGGTACAGATTGATTTCTCGCACTTCTCGCATGATCCATCCCCTATATATATATATATATATATATATATATATATATATATATGTATTGGATCATTTCAGAAGTTTTTTTTACAATGAGAAGTGCGAGAAGTGAAGGTATAACTCCATTCATCTTTAGTTTCATCCCCTTTCTTATGTGTAGGTGTAGGTGTATATGTATGTGTGTAGGTATGTATGTTTGTATATGTGTATGTATGTTTGTATGTGTGTAGGTATATAGGTTTGAATGTGGCTCGGTACATTTATATGTTTGTAGGTAGGTTTGAATGTGTAACTAAGCCATAAATACAACCAACCAACATATATTTATGTAACATCATATGAAAGAGAGTGAAATTAGGGATTAATGGAGTTATACATTCATTTCTCGCACTTCTCGTTGTAATATCACTTCTCGCAAGATCCGTCCCCTATATATATATTTTTAATATTATTAATATTTCAAAATTCGGATATCCAAATCCAAAGTTTCGGATATATTCTCGGGAAGTTATATTAACTACCTGGTTTTAAACCACCCTGATTACAAACTGTCATGGCTCATGTATTACCCAACACAAATGCATAAAAAGCGAGACACGTTCAACAAATGATAATGAAAGCGTGATATATAATTAAATAAAAATAATTAAAATATAAATAAATTGTCATTTTGTTAATTCACAATGTTAGCTTCGATCAATATTCTTGTAATTAGTTTATTTCATTGTTTTTGCCCCCCTACAACGTTGTGGTGCTCCTCGCACCTTTTCGCTGCCATATCAGCACCCTCCAAGACCCTTTGAAACAACTCTTAGGCGCCTAACCCTTAACATAAAAGATAAACTTTTTTTTTGAAAGAAGGCTTTGTTTATATTCGTTCATTATTTAAAAGTTTAACGGATTTACGTCTCATATTTTATTAACATTTAACACAAACCAAATTAAATCTGGATAATGGTTAAGCGAGCAACAAGCTGCGCCGCTATCCCCTTTTGGATCGCAAAACATATTCTACTAAATATAAATCTTTGGTTCTTCGGGCTCTGCGAGTCACTATGGACCACCTTTTGCACCCGCTCCAAAAAGCGAACCGCCTCGGGAGCTAGGGATCCAAATGTGTCGAAGGCAAATGGAATGCTGATTCTCCAAACACGCTGCCTTATGCTTAGCAACCTTCTTAGATTCCGCCCTCAAAACCGCCTGTCTTGGGACGAAGCCACTGTCTCTCAGCCCCACCAATGGGGACACCCCAGTGAGGTCGACACACGCATGCTTACCCCCTACCCAGCCAAACACAAGAACGTCCGCAGGACGCAGTGTAGATCTTCCCTCTCTTGGATCAGTCAGAAAGTTAACAGGTGCCTCTTTTTTGGCTGAGATCCCTGCACGCCTAAGCACATCCTATAACACATCTCTAAACCAGTCGTGACGATACTTGAACTCCAGCAATTCCTTACAGTGAAGGGCATGCTCACTAAACTTAAAATTTAAATTCAAATCCAACACCTTCAACTATGACATCCTAAATTAAACAATTGTTGTGACGACCTTTTTAAATATTAATTTGTTCCTCAATGTTCAGGTTAAAATCAGAACTTTCAAAGTATTTCAATATAATAACCTTAACGGGCGTCTAATTCATAAAGTAGAACTTTATAGTGGGTTGTCGTTTATAGATTTACACTACAATTTAGTTAAACCGAAAACAAACTTAAATTCCACTAACTTAGATCGCAAACATTATACCAGAGTCAAACCACATGGATCATGTATAATTAAGTATTAACGATATCATGAAGTGTCATGAAGGCCATGTTATAGTCAAATACACTAACTCTTTTAGTTGGATACTTTGAATAACTTGCTAACACAATAAGTTATTGAAATTTGACAACTATAATCTTACTGTATCAAAGTTGAAAAAAACACGTCATTCAACTTTATAATTGAGTGTCGAATCCTTGTGTACAACATTATAGTTTAAAGACACTAGGAGATTGAATGATCTCATCTTGACTTTAGAGTCTAAACCTGAAAGTATCCCAATTGTCCAAAATACTAAATCCAAATATACAGCGACATGAAATTACAACATTGTTCACCATCATTTGAGTACGAATCCAGTTACAATCAATAGACAAGTAAACAGATAAAAAGTTGTGTCATAACCCCGCTTTAAATGACTAACTAACATAAAAGAATCTAGTTCATGCTAATATTATACTAGTGAGGCTAACCAACAAATCCAACAAATGTATGAATGGTTTATGTCACTTTATGCTTGTTCATTTGGAATTGGTGAACTACCCTACAACATTTTCTTAAATTCATATCAATGCTATTTTTTTTTGGCTGAAACCAAAAGCTAAAATATAAAAATATTTTCTTGACTTCATTTCAATGCTATTTTTTTTTGGCTGAAACCAAAAGCTGAAAACTAATTAATATAAAAGTAATTTGATCATGTAATAAATACTAACAAGGTCCCCAAGTGCCTTTCTTCTATCGTGGCGGACCGGAGGGTTCAAATTATGCACGCTGTGGGTATAGATGCTTTATAAGTGTATTATTAGAAGTATATGCACCTGAGGCTTAACAAAGCGTGAGCTCGACTGGCTTGGTTATGCCAAATTTGTCGATAAATATTCAAGCTCAACTGCTTGAATAGCTAGAAAAATTATTGATCAAAATTATATTGAATGACAAAAACTTAAATTGGAACCTTGAACACCTAAACGGTATGATTGTAATTATTTTAGTATAGTCCAAAAGCACTAAATAAATATACTTTTTTCAAACAATCGTGTCATCATACCCGCCACAATTACCGGACTCTCTTGATCGTTAATTCGTTAGTTATAATTCGACCACTAAAATACATTTCCGGAATATACTCTCTACCATCATTCCCACGTCATCTTCTTCATATGCACATCTCTTAATTAAATCCCTATTAACCAATTTTGTATTCTACCTTTAACGAAACAAATATGGTTCAAAGCAATAATAATAATAATAATAATAATAATAATAATAATAATAATAATAAAAATTTGATCACCAGTTGAAATCCCCGTGATTCTTAAACCGTTACACCTTTCTATTTGAATTTGACGATTCAATGGCTGTTAGAGATTCGAATTTCGCAAGCTACGCAATGTTTCTAGCCTTAACGATTCATTTTACTGCTTCGATGGCAGCGGTCTCAACAACAGACGTTAATCGCTATCCTAAAGCCATATCGGTGAGTAAATTATCATAATGTGTCGAGAAGTGAAATTGTTCTTCCGCTTTACCATAAGGGATGGGCAATTTGGTGCAGAGTACTGGTACAGTAACTATAATGGTACCGGTATTTGTTTTTCGTGTTTCGGTTTCTATAGTTTCAATGATACCGGTCCGGTACAAATTGGTGCTGACCTAACACAAAACTAGTATTCATTTTTCATGTTTTCGTTTCGGTATTTTTTTTTATTTATTTTCAATGGTATTGGTGATATAATAACCTTGTATCGTAACAAACTGTTACTGATTCAATGGTATCGCTATCGATTATGTTTTTCATTTTTTAATGTTTTTGGTATATTCAATGGTACCAGTACCGTAACAAAATGCTACTGATCAAGCATAATCGGTACCGGTGTCAATATTCATTTTTCATGTTTTCTGTTTCGGTATGTTCTATGATACTGGTACCAACCAATATACTTTCACTCGTTTTGATATATTCTTGGGCACGGTAACCAGTACCGGTCTCATCCTAACATCATGGCCTAGATGTTAATAGAAATGTTTCAATTGATTTATGTTTCAGGATTTGAAAGAAGTTGTTGTTAGGGGATTAGGGCTTCAATCGGATGATCTTAAGATATCTGGATTTGATTTGAGGGACGCTTTAGTTGGTCGATCTATTGTTTACGAGATTCATTTGGAAATAGATGATAAAATTCTTCCATTGAAACTTTTGGATGATGTGAATCAGTGGCAACATGAGGATTTGCCCATTCTGCAAGTGGAGGAGCATGCAAGAAATACCAGCCATGAGAATGTGTTGGCGGCAAAAACGAAGAAGAGTTCACACAAGTCACCTGCATTGGCTCCATTTCAGCTTGCAGGTCCAGTGGAGCTGTGGATTCAAGATGCCAATAACTTGAAACTTTCGGTACCTGTAAGTCCTTGTACGGTATCAAATGACGACATACAATAATTTTAAGATTTTTAAAAGTAGGCTACGTCTAAAGGAACGACAATGATACAGTACGTCAGTGTCCATACACCACTAACGCGTCATACAGACCGTAATCCCGTATGACAGGAACATGGTTATATGGGCCGTATGATTGTATGAAGGTGGTGTTTGTATAGCAGGACCCTAAAAATATATGTGCACTAACTAATTAACACAATGCGAAACTGTTAAATTTTGTGTGCGGTTTACCAATTCAATCGGTTCAAGTTGAGGTGATTTAATTACCTAAACCAGACCAGACCGGATATGTAGTCGGTTTCCGGTCTGACATGCCACTCTGTTTATAGAAAAAGTGGTCAGAATAATCTAAGTTACTTTATCATTGTTCCATTAACTTTAAATCAAACTTTTTTCAATCGAAAAATCAAAAACTACTTATGTTTAAATATTGATCAATTGCTGTGAAGTGTTTTAACTCATTAAACTGCCTAAGAGGAACATTTATGAAACGCGGTTACTATTCAGTATTATTTTTAAAGTTTAACATAAAGTAACTATTATAACGTCCTCCAATCTAGTAATCAAGTTTCAGAACTGCTCCATCTGGTTTTAAAAATTTTCATTAGCTTAGAACAATATTAAAATGTGAGTCTTTTGTAATTATAACCAAGAAAAAGTTGAAGTAGCATTTTTAGAACAATAGCTTGGTTACTGTTTAATATACAGCATCACATAGACGGTGTCGCGGTGAGAAAAGTGATCATAGCCGAAGGGGCCGTCGTGACAGTCAAGGGGGCCAAATCAGTTAGCTTACTCACACCCATTAAGGTTGAACTTCCATTGACCAAACCTCAAGACGGGTTCGCGTCACGAATGTTAAACCTAGCTGACCACCTAAGGCACGCGGCTCGTACCCAAGGCCACCCACTCTCACTATCTATTGTGGGCCCAACATCTCTCACTTCCCCTACACCCTCCCCCTCGGCTGACAAACCCGAGCTCAACTTGTTAGTCAACGGGTCAAACACATTCTGGCCCATCAAGTCGCTTAACGGGTCAAACAAACATTTGATTGGTTTTGATAAACTACTCTCCTCAATCTTCGGTCCTAAAGCCAATGAGGACGGTTCTTTCAAGTTGTTGAAAGCAGACGTGTCGGCCCAAACGTTTGTGAAGATAGGGTTTCAGGTAGAGAGGTCTCTTGGAAACGGGCCCGAGTTGGCGGGTTATCCAAAATGGAGAACCAAGCCTACAATCACAAGAAAGTATTTTGAAGTATTGGCCAAGGTGGATGGTGATAAGTTTGTGCCAGAGCAGGTAATTCAAGTCGAGCCGGTTAGGTTGAAGGATACTATGGCTCCTAATGTTATTACTGGTAATGTTACCTCATCAAAGGCCTTTACTATGACTCCTCCTAAGCTATTTACTTTGTAAAGTCTATAGGCCTATTTTTGTTTTCCTATTTTACCCTTTGTATGATCAAGTTTTGTGTAAAATAGGAAAGTGATTATTGTTAGAGGCATTTGGTAATGAATCTGATTGGTTAAGATGCTTGTTGTTAATCTCGTGTTGGCTTTCTTTAATCTAGTTCTAGTAATGTCAAGCTAATTAAAGACAAATGAGTGGTTAGACGGATGCCTTTTTTATTAGGGGTCGAAACAATTTTAGTCGATTTAGAGAGTAATTATATTAGCCAAACATAAATATGGATCAAGTAGTGTTTATAAAATACACATTTGCATAGGATGTCCCAGTTCCAAAAGTATTAACATAAACTCACTACTTTGTTTGAAGCTAGGACGTTCGAATATCTCGATTCTCTTTGCGGTAAACGCCTGATTGAAATGGACCTACAGGTCAGGCTCGTGTGTTATAAGTTTATAGATACTAAAAAGGTCAAGTCTCAAGTTTAAAACCTAAATTAACAGCTTGGTCTTGATTCATGTTTAAACTAATTTAAACCATTCTTTATAAACATAAAGTTTCTGTTTTGAACATCATATGCCCCGTATGATATCATCGACCCATAGTGATAGTATTTGGTTTCTTTTTGGCCCATGTCATATAAAATTCGTTTACATTTTGCGTAATAGAGATCGTACGGTCCTTATTATAGCATAAACTCTATATGCATCTTTGATCAGAAATCTAAGTTAACATGTTTAAGCAAAAAAACGTAAGTTTAAATTTCTTTATTGGTTTATCTGTTTATCAACATAGTTAAGAAGCATTTTGACTCGGTTAATACTTAAAAATGTTTAAAAGTTAACATGCAACATCTTTTTGTGCCAGTTTAACTGAAATCATGGTTTAAGCTAAGAATTGAGTTTTGGAAAGGTATTATACAGCAAATCTTGAGTCTTTACTCCTGTCATTCATTGAATAAGCTTTTTACACTCTCTAACAAATCAGCATTTAACCAATACTAAGTGCTATAACTTTAACATGGCAATACCTAAGGTAAATAAGGTCTAATTCAAGTTTCATACCAAACTGATGATCTTAAACTTGATTTTTGGACAATACTTCATAACCCGATTATAACTTGTACAAAGACTTGAGGATGAAGCACTATGTGTAGAACACTCAAAAATCTTGCTTAACGAAGTGTACGTGTGATTGAAGATGTGTTCTTGGAGTTATGATGATCGATCTTGAACAAATAATGACTGAGCGTAAGAGTGTTTTGTCACAAAATTTTAGTTGCAACATGTAACAATACGTGTAAAATATGGTTTCGGGTTCAAAATATGACGACTAGTCCATGTTCTCTATCTTTTGCACTTTTGCCAATTTCAGTCCTTTTGACTTCTCCAATGTCATAAAGGATCATCCAATTCTTAGGATTTAAGTCGCAAATACTCATATACACACTACGTGAATATCGACCTTCCGCCACACATGTGGTCTGGGCGATTTGCCACACTTCGGTAAATGTGTGGCTATAAGGTCTTTGACCATGTTTGAAAACCTTCCAGAATGTTTTGGCCACACATATTATTCTTCATTTGACCATTTTGTACCTAGTCAGGTACTTTTCGCCACACTTTGAAAAAAACTGTGACAAAAACTAGCCACATTATAAAAACGTGTGGCGAAATATGACCTACAGTCATAGTTTGTTTGATCTTTGATACATGTGACCAAAAACACATGCATTAGCCACAAACTGTGACATTTAACTAGCCACATGTTTGAATAGTGTGGCCAAATTTGACAAACGGCTACTGTATTGATAAGAGATGTGTCTAAAAGGTAAAAGATATAGCCACTTATATTACGTTGTGTGACCTAATGTCACATTTTCTAACCACATTTTTAATAAAGTGGTGAAATATAACGAACAACCATTGTATTTATTAGTAATGTGGCTAAAACGTTTAAAATATATGGCCACTTACACGACGTTGTGTGACCAAAGAGTAGTTTACTTTTATTTTTCATAAGTTTTTTATTGTCACGGATACACTTATTATGTGTGGCTATAAGTTATAAATGGTCACAATAAAATATTTTTTTAGTGTGTCCAAATGTAATTAATGGCCACTTATACGAGGTTGTGTGACCAAAGAGTATCTTAGTTTTGCTTTTTATAAGTTTTTTATTGTCACGGATACACTTATTATGTGTGGCTATAAGTTATAAATTGTCACACTTAAAGGATATTTTAGTGTGTCCAAATGTAATTAATGGCCACTTATATGACGTTGTGTGACTAAAGAGTATCTTAGTTTTGTTTTTTATAAGTTTTTTATTGTCACGGATACACTTATTATGTGTGGCTATAAGTGAGAAATTGTCACACTTAAATATTTCTAAGTGTGTCCAAATGTAATTAATGGCCACTTATATGAGGTTGTGTGACCAAAGAATATATTAGTTTTATTTTTTCTAAGTTTTTTATTGTCACGGATACACTTATTCTGTGTGGCTATAAGTGATAAATGGTCACACTATAATATTTTTAAGCGTGTCCAATCGTAATTAATGGCCACACGTTGATTTGACGAGTGGCGACGTCATCATTGCCTTTACAGTTTCTTATGCCGCCAATTTCAAATTGTCAGGGAGATGTACCGGCGGTTTCCGATGGTGTTTAAGTACCAGTCACAATCATAATTCACAATCACAATCACAATCCATAATCAGAAGCCACAATCATAATCACAATCCACCTTTCTTTCCGATAATGGCTGCAACATGGCTCGAACGTGCACCGGGTGCTCATGCCCCCATCTACTACGACCCCACATTTTTCACCATTCGATTCCACTTTTTTTCCGGCGCCGTCCGGAGGAATCAAAGGGTGAGGTATATTGACTATGTCAACCCTCAAACCTTCACGTACCAACAACTTAACCGAATGGTTAGGTGGCTTGGGTACACGACTGCTGATTATTTCAGCATTGAAATGGTAGTGCCGGGAATCGAGGTGGCGTACATCGAGTTGAACGACTTGGAGGACTTCAAGGCGGTGTCCGTTTATGGGGCATTCCATTCTCAGGTGAACCTTCGCCTCCATAGGCTTAGGGACTCCACCTACACATCCGATGGCATGTACGAGAGGATCATGCCCTCTCATACTCCATAAGAGAATCCGGATGTAGATTCGGATACGGAATCTGATGGCAGGACTCCAAAATCCGATGTAGATTCCGATATGGAATCGGATGCTAGGAGTTAGTTTTATGTAATTTGGTTTTCTATGTTAATGTAAATGTTATTATTGTAAATGTTATTATATTTTGGTATTAATATGTTATGTGAATGTTATTATTGTAAATGTTATTATTAACTGTAAATGTTATTATTATATTTTGGTTGCGTTTTTGAAGTGTAGTTGATGTTGATTTTTTATAAATAACTTTAAAATAGATGTTAGTGTGAGTGAATAACAAAATAGACCTAAAATTTAATTTTTGGTAGTTGAGACAGTAATTTGTTGTAGTTCAGTTGATTTGTAGCGTATCTAGTAAGATAAACTAGTTTTTTTTATTTTAATTAACTTGAATGTAGGCTATTATTACATAAATATATTTCAAAGATTTCCTGACAGGTATTAAAAGCGTACAAAGCGTGTGATATACTAGTTTTTTTATTTTAATTAACTTGAATGTAGGCTATCATTACATAAATATATTTCCAAGATTTTGGACAGGTAGTAGGTATAAATGTAATTAATTTCCAAAATTAATTAGCTTCTGTGCGTTTCCAAAGCGTGTGAAAGCCATTTTGACAGGTAGTATGCAGTTATACACTCAACAACCAACTATATAACAACAGAGATTTTAATGACTGCAAGAAAACTGGTGACTGAAATTTATTACACTTCTATATATGTTATGTGAATTCAAACTTGGCCAAGCAGAAAATATCTAAGGTTTCCACAGATCTTAAACTTCTCAAAGATGTTAGATTTTGATAAAATCCTTTCCAAAACTCAATGCCGTCACCAAATCTTAAATCTAAGGTTACTGGTGATGGCATTGAGTTTGGAAGCGGTTTTTCAAAACTGAATTTTATTTGTTCAAAGGCTTATTCAAAGTCTGGAGGGTACAATTTTGGTATGCAGGTTAGTGAAAAGAAGGTCATAATGGTCTTTTTTTATAAAAAGAGTTGATAATGTTTTGCAGGAAACTAGCTGTTGAAAAGTATGTTGAAACATAACCAAATAGAGGTTGTGCAAGAAACAAAACCATCAGATGAGAAATGATGCATTTTTGGGCTTTCTTTGTATTAATGTAAATTTGATATAGCACGAGTCAGTTATGAGTGTAATGACTTTATTGATCTTACTATGGTACACTACAGGTCAATTGTGACTTTTATCGATGTAACATGATGTATGTTTGAATTTGACACCAATTGACCAAAATAGCCAGAAGATGAAATGAATTCAACAAACCGGCCTGTACGTATAAGTAGTAATAGTATTAAAATCAACCAATATTTCTTTAGTTCGAATTAATAAGTACAAAGTAAAGAAGGAAGATATCATGTATCACAACTATATTTAAACATTATTTACATCTAACTAGCCGAACGAACACAACTGCTGGGTCGACAACCCCGACATCGGTGTTAATCTCCATTACGAATAGTTGTAGGCTTTTTCCCGGGTCACCAGTAATCATCCGGGGACTCATTACGAAGCAGTTGATTTGGTTGTACAAGTGGCAATGTATTACCCTCATGAGGGAAAGTTACCGTACTAAATTCCTCATTGACTTCATCATACGAATGCCTATAATTCTTGGGTGGAGTCATGAGGACAACATGCTTTTTTCTATCCTGCTGATCTTGAACATAAAACACCTGGCGTGCTTGCGAGGCCAATATAAACGGATCATCCTTGTGGCCAAATTTTTTTAGGTCGACCGACGTGTAACCAAGAATATCATGTTTGACATGTTTACGGTCAACCCATTGGCACATGAAGACCGGATTATGTTAGTATGATAATCTAGGACCCATATCTCTTGCAAAACCCAAAAATAAAAGTTTTGTCCATACGTCACCACGTCTTTTTTGATGTGCATGTCATCCGCCTCTACACCAACCCCGCTGTTCTGGTAAACTCTACCATCATGAGATTTTGTACGAAATTCAAAACCGTTGATGTCGTACGAGTTGTATTTGTAAACGTTGCGGTGTGCTCCGTGTGCAATCCACTTTACGGTTTCCGATACAGAACCTAGGGAGTCCGCTAGCTCTCTTTCAACCTGAATTTCATTACAAGGATTAGATTCTTCACCTACATTGCAGAAACTATAAAAGAATTTTAAAAATTATAGAAGACTTAATAAATTGATCTACCTTGTCGCGTAACTAGTCACCAAACTTTAAAGTATGCTCCTTCTCCAGCAATGCTTGTCGTTTACCAGGCATTTGGTTTTCCAAAGAGGTCTTGTGTTGTCTGCAAGTAAGAGTATAATATATTGCTAATTAATATATATAAATATACATACATAAATATATATATTAATTTTGGGTGCGTTTGCTTAGCGTTTTAGGTTTTTAGCTTTGTTTTTTGCCTTTGAACGTCTCGCGTAACTACCGTACGTTAAGGCATTAGCGTACAGTAACTACACCCTATATATATATATAATTTAGAGTATATATGTTAGTAATACTTACTCGATAAACGGCGCTATTTCAGGCGTATTCTGCAACACATAGAAATGTGCTCTCTTGAAAAGATCAGGAGAAACTTCAACTGATTTAACGCCTGTGATAGGGATTGTCTCCCCATTATCATCATGCTTATCATGTGGAATACCAATAGTACTCTTGATGTTTTTTTGGTATTCGCTCAGAAACTCGATTGTTTCTTCCGCAATGTTCTCCTCAGCAATGCACCCTTCTGGATAAGTTTTGTTTCGCACATGCCCTTTGATAACCTTCATACACCTTTCAAAGGGATACATCCAATGAAAGCATGGTGGCCCACATAATTTTATCTCTCTAACAAGGTGCACGGTTAAGTGAACCATGACATCAAAAAATGTTGGCGGAAAGTACTTCTCTAGCAGGCACACTGTAACTATTTGCTCTTCCTGCATCTTATCAAGCTCTTCTACAATGATTTCTTTGCTACAAATTGACTTGAAAAAAAACAAAGCCTGATTATAGCATTTCTCATTGGTTCTGGCATGATGGACCGTATTGCAAGGGGCAGAAACTGTTGCATAAGCATGTGATAATCATGTGATTTAAGGCCTTGTAGCTTCCTTTCTTTAAGATTCACCAAACTAGAGAAGTTAGAACAATACCCTAGTGGAGCCTTCAGTTTATACAGTGTTTCAAGAAACATGTCTTTTTCTTGCGCTCATAATGTGAAGCATGCTGCAGGCAGTTCTGTATTGTTGCCTTTTGCTTTCGGTTGCAACCCCTTTTTAATCCCTAAAAACTCCAAATCCTTTCTAGCTGCCAATCCATCTTTTGTCCTACCGGGAATGTTCAGCAACGTCCCGACAATACTTTCTGCCACATTCTTTTCAACATGCATCAAATCAATACAATGTTGGACAGGTAAATACTTCAAATAGCTGAGCCGTTGGTACCATATGTTGAACTTCTTCCAATATTGGTGCGGCGTTGTGTTATCCCTTTTCCTCTTACTCCCACTTAGGGATTCAGATCCCTTTCCCCATTCATTGTTAATGTTTTTGACCTCGTCGTATATCTCTTCCCCTATCATAGTCTCTTTAGCGGTTCTCATCTCTTCTTTTCCGTTGAACGTCTTTGTTTGTTTTCTGAAAGGGTGGTCATGTGATAAATACCTTTTGTGGGCAGCATAACTCTGCTTCTTTGTGTAATAAAGTTGAACACACTGAGTGTCGCCCTGACACACCACACAACCTTTGAATCCACTGTAAGGGCAACCACATAGTGTACCAAGAGCAGGGTAATCATTAATCGTCCATAACACAACTGCACGTAGTGTAAACATTTCTTGTTTATATGCATCATATGTTGGCTCCCCGACCTCAAATAAAGATGCTAGATCGTCAATTAAAGGCTGTAAAAACACATCAATATTGTTTCCTGGCACTCCGGATATTAATAAGGAAAGCATGATGAATTTTCTTTTCATACACATCCAAGGTGGAAGGTTGTAAATGACTGCTAAAACAGGCCAGACACTGTGGTTTCTGTTGCCTCTATGTACGTCGACCCCATCAGTGCATCTCCCTAGACGAAGATTTCTTGGATCGCTTCCGATGGTATCAGAGTACCTGTCATCTATGGCTTTCCATGCTGGTGAATCTGATGGTGGCGTAAAACACCGGGTTTATTGGTACTCGTGGCGTGCCATGTTAAATTCTCTGCTATTGTCTTTGATTGAAAGAGGCGCTTGAATCGTGGAATAATGGGAAAGTACCACAGTACCTTAGCGGGTGTGTTTATGTAAGTTTTGTTAGTCTTCTCATCCACCTTCCACCTTGACTTGTTACAAACTGGATATGCTTCCAAATTCTTGTAATCCTTATAGTAAATAATGCAGTCATTGATACATACATGTATCTTTTCGTATCCTGAGCCCATTGCCTTCATCATCCTTTTACCCTCATAAATATTATTTACCATTTAGTTATCTGCAGGTAGCATCTTTTTCAACAATTTCTGAAGTTCATCAACGAACTTATGAGATACCCCGTGCTTGCTCTTCAAGTTGAGTAGTTGTACTAATGCAGACAACTTGGTGAAGTCAAGACATCCTTTATATAGGGGCTTCTTAGCGTCAACAAGTAGTTGTAGAAACTGTTGATACTTCTTGTCGCCTTTGAAATTGTCTTTTGTAACATTTACCATTTCTACAGTTTCACAGGCATCTGTTGGATTGTTGGTGTCAACAAACCCAGTATTATTTTCATAATTAGTTGGAATGCAGGTGCAGGCAAACCCAGTATTATCAACATAATTAATTGGAATGTTGGTGTCGGCTTCTCCATGTTTTATCCAAGTAGTATAACTCTTATCAATTCCAAACCTGTACAATTGATGTTCTACCTCGTCTACACTAAGAGATACGTGGTTCAAACACCGAACACATGGATATGAAACAGAAATTGGTGGTGATGTCTCCTGGCAATTACGAAGTGCAAATTGTATAAATGCCTTAACACCATCTCTATATGCGTTATTGCACCTGTCGCCTACTAACACCCAAAACTTATCCATCTTCCAAGAATTTTTTTATTAACTGTGTCATCAACGATATATATATATACTAATTAACGCCAATAAATGTAACTGACTAAAAGCAAAAATATTTGGTAGTCACCTGAGATTAATGAAGCTGTTTGGTAGGATTGAGATTGATGAGAGTTCAATAAATACACTACCAGATCATTTATTAGGTTTTGGTGAGATTGTGAGATTTTATTTGGTCAATGCTAATTGATTTGGGAGTCTTCTAGAAGATAACTCGATTAATTGGCGGGTAAAAATGAAAATTTTAAACTTCTAAATTTCGTTATATAAATATTAAAAGAGGTTCTATAACGTTCTCAGGGTGTAGCTCAAACGGTTGAGGCGCTTGTGATTAAACATAGATTGCAAATATCGTGGGTTCGAAACTCAGGAGGGAACATATTTTTATTGATTTTTGATAATAACCTCTGTTTAATGAAATATTATAATAACCTCTTTTTAATGAAGTAAATACACTGTGATTTTGGAAACACTCAAACTAAACTACTCATTAAGCCTTTAAATACGTTCAGAAATATAAAAATACATCATAATAGCCGGTCCAAAATCATAACAAACTTTCTTAGCTTTTAATTACAAAACTAATTAAAAGCCCTAAAAACAACAAGAAGCAAATAAAATACAATATCTTCACTTTTTATTCTGATTCAATCCCTGAAGCTACACTCCTTGCAAGTTGATCCTCTAATGACTTATTTGCCCTGATCAAGATAGGAATTATGTCTGTATCTTGTGCACACATCAGATCTTGTGGACGAAACACAATCAGACCATATAAAGAAATCACATTTTTTGCCCTAAGTTGAAAAAAAATATAGGGTTTATGGTCAACAATTGTAGATGAATTCCAACTTTATTTGAAATTTCACTAACCTGAGATGCACAATTGTAGAACCTCCGATCTGTATTTTTGGTGGTGCTTGATGTTCTTTGAATGACTTATTGACCACAAAAACAATAAACCAGAGATCGATTGCTTCTGTTACTGGATGTGGTGGTCCTCGATGAGATTTCTTCCATGGTGAAAAAGGAGTTTTTATTGAAAACAAAACTAGATATATAAGTATATATATGTAGGAGGGTTTAGAAAGGAGTTGTTGTACACATGCTTTTTAAAACCGTTTTAGGATATTTATATATGTCTTTGTACAGTAGCGGGTTGCAAGCGTAACAGACTCTTTTGAACAATTATATTACATATTTTAACCTAATTGATTACACGCATTTTTAACAAAGAAAGATGAGAACCATTAATCCATATTTATCATTCATCAAAAGATGCGTCACAAAAAGTACCCTTAATTACAATACATAAAACATGCTAAGAAAGCATTTTAAGATAATATATATTTACCATTCATCAAAAGATGCCATACAAAAAGTACCATTAATTACAATACATCACAAAAAAACCAAGACCAGCAAAGCTAACATCACCATCACTCCGCCTTGTCCACAGTCTCCGCCCCCCATCTCCTTAAAACTCATGTTGGTTGACACCGTAGTTATGGTGTCAACGAGGGTCTTACACACTGAGTCGTAGCATTCAGACTGTTGTTGCTGATAATCAGCAACTATTGCTCGAAACTCAATGTCGTTTTCCCACAACATGAGGTTACAGGATTGGAAGGTGTTTGTTTTTTTGGCTGAGAGTGTAGCCTTAATCGCTTCGACTTTCTTCAACAAAGAGTCGTCTTTCTCTTTCTGAAAATTCATCGTTTTTTTCACTATGGCCTTCAAGGTTTTCTCAGAAGAATTCATTTTGAGTATATCTTTCTGAAACTGTTAGTGTGATTGAATAATCAAACTTGAGAATAATTCATTTTGAGTATATCTTTCTGAAACTGTTAGTGTGATTGAATAACCAAACTTAATGTAGTTAAGTTTGATTTGTAGTAAGATATAGTAAGATCTAGTAAGATATAGCTTAACTTTAATGTAGGCTATCATTACCATAATATTTTTCCCGGCATTTTTGACAGGTGACTTATAATTGTGATCAATTAATTCTGACAGGTGATATTAATGCAAGTAATCTCTAGATTAAACAAAAACACATGAGACAATTTGGTGCGTTTCCCAAGCGTGGGACACCCTTTTGTTTTTTTATTACAGTTTCTATTCATCTGTGAGCATTTTGGTTATATATACCTACACCACATTTGTGAAACTCATATACCTACATAATTTTAAATTATTTTTTTAGTTAATAATGGATTGCTCATCATCATCATCCAGATCCTACAAGGCTGCCCTCAGAAGGCAAATTGAGGCTCAAATTGAGGTAGATAAAGCTTGTTGGGAAACTCTTATTGAAGAATTTGTAAAGACTAGCAACAGCTTGGATGCCAGGGATCTCATTACAAAAGTTCTTACTCGGATGCCCGCTAGTTGTATCCGAGATCTTGCTGTTTTGTTTATGGTTGATGTAGGACAGAGAGAGCTTGACGAGTTAAAACTTTTGGGCAAGGCAATTCTTGAACTGAATTGCTCAATGGAATTGAAGTTGAAGTTTCTTATGTCACTCAAAGATTAGTATGTGATGGTGTGTCATTGTGTGTTTTTATGTGTGTCACTCAGAGATTAGTAGTAATAAAATTTGTATGTTTGTGATGGTGTGTTTATATGTGTGTTTTGGTAATAATAAAATTTTTATGTTTGTGTTAAAACATTGATTCAACATGTAACTATTATCTTAAAGTGCATTACAAACTGATAACAGAAGTCCATATCATAACAAGTATCTTAAAGTACATAGCAGTCACTTTTGAAATCATTCAAATTTGTTGTTGCCATTTCTTAAGTTCGTCAATCAACTCTTCTCCGGTTAAACGAGTGTTGTCATTTTCATGGAACAACAGTGCTTTCTTGAATAGAGTATTTCTGTGTTGGTTTATATCCTAGAGGAGGATTTTGCACAAATACTTTAACCTCAACCATTTTAACTGTCTTTGTTGTTAAGGGCCTTCATTTTGGAGATTACACCCCCATGGTCTCTTCCCATCATATTTCTCCATGTGTCTCATAGCAAAAATATCACAATCTATTCCATTACTTTTTGTTCTCCATGTCATCTTCAATCTATTGATTGTTGCTACTTGGATTTGCTGAGTAATGGGGTGTTTGATTGTTTTAAGATACATGCAAAAGACGTTTCTCTACACAAAATATAAAGCAATTTAAGTATTTTGACAATTTTTATAACAATTATGTATGTTTTTTGGGTTAAAGGTATATATGTTTACCAGTATATCAGGAGTCTTTCCATATCTTTCTTCAAAATTCTCTCTAATTGCTTTTGATTTATCTTCTAAGCTTTTAAACTTTGCATCAGCTGGTATTTCTTGGTTTGCACTGTTGTCAAGTAAGTCTATCACTCCTGTTTGAAGATTGAAGGCAACCATAACGAAATGATCGTGTTGTAGAATTGGCACGAGCACTATAGCAACCTCCTTGAGTGATAGAATTCCACTCCTTGCCATTTCTCTTGTCATGTTGTCTGAAAACACATCCAGTATTTCTTTGTCTGTGTAACCCGTTGACTCAGAATAATGGTCACTTGTCTGTATATTAATTAAAGTGCAGATGATTAAAGCGTTTATTCAGCGTTTTCTAATAGTACAAACAAAATAGATTAATTTGTACCAGCACATTTCTTGAAGCGCAGAATCTGAACGGTGATGCTACAGATTTTTTCTTTTCTTCATAGTTCATTACTTCACTGAATGCATCCATTGCATTGGCGGCTATATAAATGCCAGGATATAAGCTTTCAAAGACCACCTTGAACGATTCTGTGTGAGTGGACTTGTAGACCTCCTCCCAAATGTCTCCAAGACAAAAAAATACATACTCTGAAAGTATTTCTTCATCTTCTGTGACACTAGCGGATACATCAACCTCTCTCAGAAGATATGTAGAGTTTAGTGTAATGAGGCTATCACTTGTTGACAATCCGGTGTCAACTGTTAAACATAAAACAACTCACATTAAATTTGACTGAAAATAATTGTAACTATAAGTAAATACCTTCAACCCCTTTTGGTTTTTATTTATAATTACATACCCTCTTTTGCCCACGCAACCACTGTATTAACAACTTCATCAATATCTGTGCACGAGACATTGTTTTCTTGACATGCATCACCTGCATCATTTTTTACGACAGCCAAAGATGTAATATGTTCAATTGTGATTATAATTAAGCTGGTACATATATGATATACCTTTCTGAGCAGCCACTAGACCATCAACACCAACATCTGAATCAACTGCATCACACAGATGTAATAAGTTTAAAAGAACAACATAAGTGTTTTAAGAGCGTTTTACTTATACTAATAATTAATTTAACCCAAATACCTTTTAGAGCAGCCACTGGACCACCAACACCAACATCTGAATCTTGTGTTTTATGGACCACATTATTAGTGAATATGTTTTCCCATTCACAACATCTAGCAAAGATACTCTCATTTGATGGATGTCTATCCTTTCCTTGACGGACCAACTCGTTGATCTCGGAGCAAATTTTATCAAATTTCTTCAACTTGTTATCCATTGCCTTATTCCAAAACTGTAAAAAGAAAATATAGTTTGGGTTAATTCAAAAACATTTTCAATTTATCCCAGCCAGTTGTAATAGAGTTAAATAATAGTCAACAAGCACGATAGGAATTTGCAAACTTAAAGGTGAATAATCGCTTACATAATCATCCAAATCTTGTTCAGCTGTTTGATCGACATTATCTGTTTCAGATGCACTTTGAACATCTGTTTTTTAATTACATATAATGTTGTATTACATAAAATGCATGTAGAGATAAGAGATATGAGAGTTTTTTACAAGAAAATAACAAGTTTAATACCATGTTCTTGTTTCTCCTCAGCTGCAGTGTTTTCTTCAACTCCAGGCTTACCAGCAGCACTAACCGTCACAGCAGCAGCAGTCTCATCAAGTCTCTTCCCGGCAGCACTAACTGTCACAGCAGCAGTATCAGCAACAGCAGCATCAGCAGTCTCATCAAGTCCCTTCCCGGCAGCACTAACGGTCACAGCAGCAGGAGCAGCAGCAGCCGCATCAATCCCTTTCTCGTCAACACTAAACGTCACAGCAGCAGCAACCTCAGTAGCATCTTCTTCTAAGGGGGGACCATTATTGTCCAAGTATTTTTCCATCTTATTAAGAGTAGTTGTTGTTATGTAGTTGACTGCAGGCGTTGTGACGGGAGTCCCAAATAGACCATATTTTTTATGGTATTCATGCGTGTAAAGCATCACAAGGAAGGTGATCGGACCGTTGTATTGAACGTTGATACCTCTCCATTCTTTCTTTGTCGTTTTCAAGTTTTCAATAACATAGCTGCACCAGTCCATATTTGGTATATCGGAGGTTTTATCAATTGCGGAGATGAATCGTTGATTGACTGTTGTTGATTTTGTCACAAATCCTATACAGGTGTTGACCAACACAAGGAAATTAATCTTAAACAGTTCACCAACTCTTTGATCCACGGCTAGTTTGTCTTTCACATGCATTATACTTATTCTTGCATTTGTCGGGAATTGAGATTTGAACAAATCTGTAGTAAATCTTCCCCCAATCTTGGTCTACTCTTGCCTAAAACAGGAATCTTACCCATTGGTATCCCCAACACTTCATGTACTTTTTGTGGTGTTATCTTAATAACACCGCTCCTTATGTTAAATTCATTTAAACGGTTATTATAGTTCATGAGCAACCAATATCCCAAAATTGTTGGAGTTTGGGTTACTTGAAGTCTTAACATTGACCCGAAACCCATTTCTTCTACACAAGTTTTTTGGGCAATAGTCATTGCCTTCACTGCATCAACAATATTAATAGGTGCACACCTATTCATCAATTTTTTGTCTACATATTCAACAAAAGGTTGTCCCCTCTCGGCTGGCTTCTTTTCTTTAACGGCTCTCTTTTTCGGACGCTGAAAGTCCGGGTCAGAGGTGCTGTGTTCCACCTGTTTCTGCTTTGACAACAACCTGTCGATTTTTGTGTCAAGGTCTGAATCAGAGTCTGCTTGCACAACATGTTTTGTTTTCCCCACCGGAGCAACTTTTTTAGTCTTCCTTTTATCAGTCTTGTTTTTTCTTTAATGGCTCTCTTTTTCGGACGCTGAAAGTCCGGGCCAGAGGTGCTGTGTTCCACCTGTTTCCGCTTTGACAACAATCTGTCGATTTTTGTGTCAAGGTCTGAATCAGAGTTTGCTTCCACATCATGTTTTGTTTTCCCCACCGGAGCAACTTTTTTAGTCTTCCTTTTATCAGTCTTGGTTTTTTCAACAACTGAATCACATACATACAATAAAACACGGGGGTAGGGGATAACAACACGAATCACAAGGAAACAGAAAACTCTTATAAAAAATCACAATGATAAATTCTCATACCAAAGCCATAACACGCTAATCATACGCATATAACATGCTTTAATATTATACATAGATTTAAAAAAACAAGGATATGTATTACAACAACAACAACAACACGCTTATCAAACGTATTAATACATAAGAAGATTCAAACAAATGCTTACATTTTAAGATTAAGTAAACCTAAAACGCTAAAAAAATCATAAAGTAACACATGTTCCATCTTCATTCTGAGACCTATCGTGCTTTTGCTTCGTCCTTGGTTCCGTTCCAGAAGTAGATGAGTTAGGGTTCTTCATTTTGGTTCCGTTCAAGAATTAGATGAGTTAGGGTTCTGAGACCTATCGTGCTTGTACTTGTGCTTCACAGTAGAAACAAATCGTTGACGGTTTTTAGGAATTTTGACTTACTTATCCACGTTCCAGAAGTAGATGAGTGACTTACGAGGGTAGTTATTTGACCCTTTTAAAAGAAGGCGCGTGCTTTTAAATTTTAATCGTACAGTTAGTATTGTATAGTAGCAATATATATATATATATAATATTAGTGGGTGGTGGTGGGTTCAGGTGGTCATGATGGTGGTGGACGGTGGCGGAGGTGCGGTGGTTCATGGTGGCGGATGTGTGATGGTGGGTGGTGGGCAGTGGGTGGTGGTGGCGGAGGTCGGTGGTGGTGGTGGTGGGTAGTGGGTCGTGGTGGTGGATGGGTATAAATAAATGTATATATATTTATATATAATATTAGTGGTGGTGGTGTGGTGGGTGGTGGTGGAGTGTGGTTAGTGGTTGGTGCTGGGGGTCGTTGCGGCGAATGTGGGCGGTGGTGTGTAGTATGATTGCGGATATGTAATACATGAGACAATACGGTGCAATCCCGTATGATGACCATGATGATTGGCCCAATTATGACGAGACGATGCTAATATAACTACCTGGGTTGGTGGTGGTTATCATATTGATGCTGCTAACCAATATATACGGTTTGCTTACGCCAACCCAGACGATGGCGACTGTAGCTCGTACGACGAGCATGACGTCTATGATGATGATCACACATATATAGATGAGGACCAATTATATGTACCTTTATGACAATACGCCACACAGGCGTGCGCGCATACACACACACATATGTTGATGATAATGGTGACACCAATGTTTAATGACATGTAACCCGTATGATCGACGACGACCATGATAACGTATACGATGGTCATACCGATGGTAGCATGTACGACTGATAATGTCGTTTGATGACGACAACAATTCATAAGATGGTGCTGACAGTGATCGCTAATATTGGGCGTTTTGTTTATGATAACCCATACGATGCTGACTACATCCCGTACATGGCAATCGGATGATGATGATGATGCTAATGATGATGGAGATGTGTGACGATGATGACGACACTGATAGCGAGATATATGTTACCCGTATGATCAACGCCGACTAAGATAGCATATACAATGACCACGTTGATTACCCGCACGTCTGATGATGATTCCGTTTCATGGTGATGGTGATCGATGATTATGATGATGATAACCACTATAATACATGATAACGATGATAACTTTATGATGTTGATCATCATCATAACACATATGGTGATGATGATAACCTAGAAGATGATAATGATACAAAACTGCATATCTGAAATGATAACACTAGAATGTTATGAGCCTCTCTATTACGAAGTTGTAAATCTTATCCAGAAAATCTTACTAACGGTTAAGATAATACTTCAATAATGGATAAAATTTTTAATTTATTTAAAAAATACGATTTATTAAACGAACTCCTCTTTTAACGAAATTTAATACCGGAATGTTAGTAAAAAAAAACTAAAAGTAAATGTTTTTATACTATTTTTAAAAAGTTATAAAACAAAAAACCAAAATATATAAATAATTAAATGTGTAGAAATAAATAATACCAAAATTCAAAACCCTTCTAACTTCAAAACCCTAAATCGACTTCTACTTCGCTTTACTGTAATTCGTAGACATCGCTTATCCTGGTAAGAACATAAAAACGCCACGTCTCAATAATGGAGTTAAGTTCCTGGTAGATATCGACAACGATTCCATGAGTAGGATGGTATGTTAATATTGTTATATGGTTAATTTTTTTTATGAAACATTTTACAGTTTTTTAACATATACATTCTAAGAACATTTTTTATGTTACTTATAGCTCATTCCTAAAGCTGTTCAACCAATGTTTGCTGACATGAAATCGAATACCGGCTGTTGTTTGATTTACGATCAAAGTGGTAGAACGTTTTCTGTTGTTATAATCAAAGTACTTGATGACTTTTATTTTGGAACCGGTTGGACTGAATTAAATAGAGAATGTTGTATAGAAGCTGGAACATATGTTGTTTTTGAGATTAAACCAAGATCTATGTTGAATATGTTTACTTTCAAAAGAAACGTAAATGATCAATCCGGTACTATGATATGTATTCCAGTCAGAAACCGACACGTCCATTACTTGGTAAGTTTTAATTTTTGTTTTTAATGATTGTTTCCAAATTCAAATGTCCTTTAATTAACATGTTTAATAGGATTTCCCTGAGTGGTACGTGATTCAAGAATTTGGTGACAATTACATGAATTCGCTTTTCGAGCTTATTGCTCCAGATAGATATATGTTTAAAGTTTCATGTCTTAGGGATGGAATGGGTTGTAGGCTAGAGGATGGATGGAATGAGGTTTTTAAACAAACCAACTTGAAAGGTGGCTCGTTTGTTGTGTTTGAAATCATATCAGATAAGACATTTCATATTAATGTCTTTCATGAAGATGGCATAGAATTTATCCTTCCTAGTCCAAATCAGCTGTTTCTCAACTATCAATCAAGCAATCAAGATAGTTCCTCCCGAAACCCAATTCATCTTGATGAGCAAAATGATGACTCTAAAATCGTCTTCCACATGAACGTCACCAAGAAATTGGTAAATTGAATTTTTAAATTTCTTTTTTATTTACAAGTATATTTGAAATTTGCTTTTCACAGCGTCTTCCGCGTCACATTGCCACCAAGATTGATGCCTATGATGGAATGCCAATCACTTTGGTCAATCCCGAAGGTCGTACAAAAAATGAGACTTCACGGTGAACTGTCGGACCTGAAATTCAGATATCGGTTATCAAAATGGAAAAATTTCAAGGTGGAAAATGAAATACAGATTGGTGATAAGTGCAAATTTGAATATGACTTCAATGAAGCTACTTTGTTAGTTTCAAAAGTTGATTAGTGATTTGGTGATGTTTGGAACATTTGGGAAATATTTGGTGACGTGTTTGGAACATTTGTGATTTGGTTGGTTATTTGTATATGTATGGTTGTATTGATACACTTTTTAGTTTATTGTGTTGAATGTTGGTTGGTTAATTAGCTTTTGAATGCTTTAATTTTATAGTTTCTTGTATCATCTATTTTGTTATTCACTCTTATTTTTGTTTCATGGAATGTATTGTAATGGTGCATTTTGTATGAAACTTTTAATGAATGGTAATTATGGTTAAATCTAAAAATAAAACAAAAAACACTTTGTTAAAAAATACTATTACGCTTGTAACATGCCAATGTACGTAAACATATTTAAATATCCTAATACGCAATACACACTTATCCAACCATCTTCTGTCAAAGTGCCTATTTTCAGCCACAGGTTCTCTGCCGTAAAAACTATGCCAATAATCTATTGGTTCTTAAATAAAAGGGATGTAAAACTCAAAAAGCTCCAAACTATTGGCTCTAAATATTCAAAAACTCCAAATTACATTTAACACTCCAAAAATCAAGTTACACTCCAAATTATTAAAAATTTTCCACTCCACAAATCAGCCAAATTATTAAAAAAACAATCGAAGAAGAACATGCTTTATACTCCGATGAGGAAGCCAACGACGATGACGACGCTCAATCAGACGACACTGAAGGCTACTACAGCGAGGAAGCCAACGACGACGACGGTCAACCAGAAGATGATATAGGGACGATGGTTATCGAACCCCTCAACAGTTTGGAGGCTATCGAACCCCTCAACAGTTTTCCTACTACGAAAAAACCTACAAGGGAGTTGACAAGGTTACCTAAGCTGCGTACCCAATATGCAAACTCTGGTGGTGTCAAACTGGCAGTGGAGTTTGATAATCTGGGTAGGTTCACTGGCCAAAACAGATCAAAGTTTGCAAGTCTTTTAGGGTATGTTGTAAGGGAAATAGTTGGCTTGAGACATTTAAGTTGGAGGAAGGTCACTAAGGAGCTTAGAGATAAACTGTGGGAACAAATAATGGTTATTCTTTATTTCTATTTGTGCATTTTATATCTTGAGATGTAATTTACCTTTACTGTATTATATTATGCAGAAATATTTTGAGATTGAGGCTTGTCGCAGGCCTTCTGTGATGAATCGGCTCGGACACCTTCTTTGGGATTTCAGAAGAAAAATGTATGCCAAATACATTATGCCGAACATCGGTAAACCTCTGAAGCTGAAGGCGATACCCAAGGGATATAGGACTATGATCAGGCAAGAAGACTGGGATCGCTTCGTTGAGTACACACAATCAGAGCAGTTTCAGGTATAAATCCTCTACTCTGCAAACGTAGATTGATCGACTATATATGGTTTACGTTTTTTGTTTAAATATAATGAAATGATTATAATGTGTGGTTGAAGAAAAAATTGGCTTCATCAAAGGGAGCTCGAGCAAAGAATATTTTTGATCATCACATGGGACGAGGGGGTTATACCTACCTTCGAGAGAAACTAGTAATCACCGTCAGCTGCTTTCTCTCTAGTTCAATGATTTGTTGGTTATGTGTCTAACGCATGACCGTCAGCTGCTTTCTCTTGAATATTTTACAAGGTTAAAAAGAAGGAGATTGGACCAGATGAGATCCCCGTCCGTGCATTAATATGGATGAAAGGAAGGGAGGACAAAGATGGTGCATACAAGAATGTTGTTGTCGAAGGCGTGGCAACCAAATTAGTATGTTTTAGTATTAAACTTTTTAAATCATGTTAAAGTCAATTCATTGCCTTATATTGGTGTCAAAAAAACTTGAGTCTGTATAACTTGTCTCAACACTTTATGTGGATACATAAGCGTGTTACAAGTGTAATAGAATATTTTGTTTTCTTGTAGGTTCAGCATGAGGAGCAGATCGCCTCCGGAGCCCTGGCACTTGAACCGTGCACATATGCCGTCACCTTAGTGCTTGGCAAAGAGAAAGGTGGGTTTTTAAAAGGGATAGGGTACGGATTGACAACAGGTAAATATTGAGGTGTGAGTCGGGTAAAAGGCTCGTTTAAGCAACGGATTGCCCAACTTGAGTATGAGGCGGTGCAGAGAGATGTAGTGGTGAACAGGTTGACGTCTCTACTTGAATCCACAAATGCTATTCTAGCAAGCCGTGAGAAGGAACGGTTAGCATTTGAGGCCAGGTTCAGACATCTCGAAGGATTGTTGCCGGAAATGTCGGCAAGTCATGTAAGTGACGTATGCTACATATTAATTAATGCATTCGACATACATAATTGGCACTGTTTTTGTCACAATTCTTAGGTAAATCCTGTTCCCAACCAGGTTGGTTCTAACCAAAGTACTAGTGCTGTGGCGCAAAATAAAATGCCAGGACCAGTAAGTATCTGACAGTTTCTTTGTTTTTTACAACTTTCCATGTGATTTTTCATTTTCCATAACCTAATAAATTGATTTGTAGGCCAGTTCTGTGGGAAACATCTTAACCTCAGGTGAGGCTGTGTAACAAGAATCCGCTTCTTAGGTAACCATTTGACAATTTGATTGATTTGTTTTAATAATTAACTTTCCATGTGAGTGTGCTGATTTTGCATAAGTTAATTGTAGCCCAAGTCCGCGGATAAAATAGTTGTTGAAACGGTACCCGCTCCCCATATCGCGACATCAGTAAGTATTTGACAATTTCAGTACTTTTTATAATTCGTTTCCAATGTGAGTGTGCTCATTTTCTATTACCGAATTGCAGGCCAAGTATGTGGAAAAAAGTGTTGACCAAACGGTACCCGCTCCCCATATCGCGACATCAGTATGTATTTGACAATTTCAGTACTTTTTATAATTCGTTTCCAATGTGAGTGTGCTCATTTTCTATTTACCGAATTGCAGGCCAAGTCTGTGGAAAAAAGTGTTGACCAAACGGTAGTCGATGCCCATAGCGCGACATCAGTAAGTATTTGGCAGTTTTAGTTTTTATATTTTATAACCTAATAAGTCCTAACAATTCCAATTTATGTTATATTACCAATGAAGCCTGTAGAGAACAATGTTGATCAAGCATCAACACAACTACACCACACTCCGGATAGTAACGGCTCGAAAAAACAATTAGTAAGTATTTGGCAATTTTAGTTTTTCCTTTAATTTTTGATTGATTCATTGAATGGTTTTTAGGTAAAACGGAGAAGCCGTAAAAGAAAAGTTGATGTATCTACGGATGAAGCTTCCCAACCTGCTGAAATAAAGGTATGTACTGCGAGAAACATTGTTAATTTTCACCAACATGGGTATATACTTATATATTGACTTCAACTAAGCCATCTTAATTTCACATGCTGGTTTATAGGTGTATGAGTGTCGTTTGTGTGTGCATAACAAGCGTAACAAGGTGACAAATGGTAAAGTTTATTGGTCACCGGTTCCACAACAGTTGCATGGAAAAGCAATCCCGGAGGGTTGCTAAAAAGTTAGTATTGATGGAGCCATAAAGGAACAAGCAATTATTCCATGTGAGGCAGGTGAAATTACGACTGTTGGCAACGCAATTGGTACTTTTGCTGCTTGGCCAGAACACCTAATCGTATGTGACCAGGAGGTTTGTTCCCTTTTAACTTAACCGAACAAATATCTAAGTTCTTTTTCATTTAGTTTAAAAAATGAACACTTGTGTTCGTTTATGTTCGTTTGTTTATAATCTAAACTAACGTAATTGAACAAAGATAAATGAACATAAACGAACTTCCCGCCGAAAGGTTCACGAACAGTTAAACGAACGTTCGGTATGTATGCATACTATTTTGTTCTATTCAATTACAAAATACGACATTAATTATACATATTTTTTTTCATATTCTGTTGTTCCAGCTACCACCACTCCCGTCCTCAAAAGAACCAGACAGAGCTGGCAAGAAGGAAAAGGCAAAGTACACAACGATAGACCGGGTGACCAAACAGAAGACAAGGAGCAATGCCAAGAAAACCGACGCCTTAGCTAGTATATAGGTAGTCGTTATTTTTGTATTTTGTAAGATATTTTGCATATACATTTGCTTAAGTGAATATTATTGCTAATGTAATAATTTTGTTTTATTGCTTATAACTGTTTTATATTACTTCACAAAAAATAAAAATAATTTTATATTGCCTAATTACACACAATTTGGCCACATAGAATACATTAAATAGGTGTGGCCAAAAGTAAGACAATAGCCACACCTGAAATTACAAAAATTAGAGTCTATAAATGACCATTAGGCACAACATAAACATTTTTGTGCGACGAAAAGTATGATAATAGCCACACTTTATATTACAAAAACATTATGTGTGACAAACGGTAAAGACAATGGCCACACCACAAACACAAACTACAAAAGAGCGTTTGAGTGGCAACTTCACATTTTTAGCCACATTGACAACAACCTCCAGTGTCTATATGATATTATTAGCCACACAGTACCTCACTATGTGTGATGAAAAGTTTGACAATAGCCACACTTTAAATTAGAAAATGTTTTATGTGTGACAAACGGTAAGACAATGGCCACACCACAAACTACAAAAGAGTTTTTGACTAGCAAGTTCACATTTTCAGCCACATTGACAACACCCTCCAGTTTCTATATGATATTTTTAGTCACACAGTACCTCACTATGTGTGACGAAAAGTTTGACAATAGCTACACTTAAAATTAGGAAAAGCATTATGTGTGACAAACGGTAAGACAATGGCCACATCACAAACTACAAAAGAGTTTTTGACTAGCAAGTTTACATTTTTAGACACATTGACAACAGCCTCCAGTGTCTATATGATATTTTTAGCTACACAATAGCTCACTATGTGTGACAAAAAGTTTGACAATAGCCACTCTTTAAATTAGGAAAACCAATATGTGTGACAAACGGTAAGACAATGGCCACACCACAAACTACAAAAGAGTTTTTGACTAGCAAGTTCACATTTTTAGCCACATTTACAATAACCTCCAGTGTCTATAAGATATTATTAGCCACACAGTACTTCACTCTGTGTGATGAAAAGTTTTACAATAGCCACACCTTATATTAGGAAAAACATTTTTGTGTGACAAACGGTAAGATAATGGCCACACTATAATCTACAAAGGAGTTTTGAGTGACAAGTAAACATATTTAGCCACTTTTAATGTAATAGCTAGTGTCTATATCATATAATTAGCCACCCTATTATTAAATTTAAGTGGCCATTTCTTTGCTATATTCACACGGTATAGGTCACAATGTAAGCTTAACACAACCTTGTTGGCCACATTAATATAAAATTCTTGTGGCTGAAACATAAATTCATGTGGCTATATAGATGTAATGGTCACTCTTAGTAAATTTACATGCGGCCATTTTCTACCATTTAGCCACACTTATTGGAGAGTCTTCTTGATGGCCAGCAACTAATGCCTGTACCCTTTAGCCACACTTATTACCACATAAGGCCACTAAAAATTCTGTGTGGCCATATCATACCCACGGTGTCACGACCTTTGGCCACATATGTCCTGAACCAAATGTGTGTGGCTAAAGGCCTACGACCACACTTTTTTCGTGTGGCCGAAGGTCAATTTTCACGTAGTGACACCGTATACGTGTGTACTGATATACCAGGTGTTACATCAACTATACGCCTTCTAAATATGAAGAGAGGATATCTAGCTAGTAACTAATTAAAAAGAACTATGGTTATGGCGGTAATGGTAGTTTAGTTCAAAATAATGCACTAAAAACAACTTTAGCGGTTTTCTAGTTACACGCACTAAAATGAAACGAGAACTATAAAAAGTGAAAAACTATAGCACAGGCACATGGTGTAGCAATGGAGCTAGCTATAGTCGGGTGGTAGGGGCGTTGGGTCAGTTTTGAATATTTATTTATGTGGGAGGTGATGCTTGGATCAGATAAGTGTGCCGTTAATATATAGAAAGCTGATATGTTTTGAGTATATGGTGGCCGAAAGTTGGCACACGTCGGCGAAATGTGGTTTTGGAGTTAATATCCGACACAGATAGAACTTCAACAGCTCTTATACCATGTGAAGGTAAAAAGAGAGATTTTATTGTGATAAATTGTTTAATACAATATACAAGCATACATATACAGAATATAAAATCTAACTCGAACAAGCTGACCATAATAGGCTTAACCCTAATATAATTTGAAAACTATACTGAGTGCAAGTGTGATACGAAAGGATAAGAAGAAAAAGAAGAAGAATAAGAAACTGTTTGTTGTCGTTGTTTGCTTTTAGGAATTTGTATCTTCTACGCTTTTTCATGCTTGGTTATGGATGATTGAAGTGACATCAAATAAAGAAGACATGGAAGGTGTCAAGTAAGATGCCCTTGGCATCTTTGAAGGGAGTATGGGCATTGAAGCTTCAAGGTTTAATACTTGAATCACTTGTCTCATTGATGGGCGAAATTTTGGATCAGGATGCACACACCATAACCCAGTTGTCATCAAACACTTGATTTCTTCTTCCTCGAAATTGAACTCTAGACGTGGGTCGGCAACATCTAAAAGAGTCCCGGTCCCATAAAGCTCCCAAACCCATTCTAGTAACTGTATTTTATTTTCTTCGGCGTTGAACTCAATACTTTTTCGTCCACATGCTATTTCCATGGCAACAACTCCAAAGCTATAAACATCTGATTCCTTGCTGGCCTTCCCAGTCACTACAAATTCAAGAGCCATGTACCCCATGGTTCTGGCTAACGTCGTTGTCTGCCAGCCTTTCTCGTGGTCAACCAGCTTAGCTAACCCGAAATTACCAAGCTTCGCATTGAAATTTGAATCTAGCATCACATTACTAGATTTGATATCTCTATGCAAAACACATTGCTCCCATTCTTCATGTAGATACATCAAAGCCGAAGCCAGACCTTGGGCGATTTTGTACCTTTTGCCCCAAGTCAGTAGGCTCTTTGCATGGAAAATATGTGAATCTAAGCTTCCGTTTTCCATATATTCGTAAACAAGAAGGAGTTCTCATTTTTCGTGGCACCAACCGATGAGTTGCACCAGGTTTCTGTGTCTCAATCGACTAATGATCCTAACTTCTGATGCATATTCCTTAATCCCTTGTTTTGAACTCTTTGACACCCTTTTGACCGCAACATATGTGCTCGAATAATTTAAAAACCCTTTGTAAACACTACCAAATCCTCCCTCTCCAAGCTTCTCTTTCTCTGCAAACTCGCTAGTCGAATGAGCTAATTCGTCGTAAGAGAATCTTTTTGCCCCAATGCACATTTCGAATTCATAGTTCATCTCTTCATCCAATGTAAGATCCTCATGCCCATCTTCTTTGCTCTGCCTCTTCTTATTCTTCTTCTTCGTCTTCTTCTTCCTCATCCACCAAACAAATGCGAGCACAAGCAAGAAGCAGGTAACAACAACCGATATTCCAGCTATTAATCTCACGTTGCTGTTTCCGCCATTCACTATATTAGGACTGGGGTTCTGATGCAAATTCGAACTATTGAAAGCCCAAGATCTCACGTTATGTTTCTGGAAGTTTGCTCCAGGGGCTGCAGAAAACCCGAAGATAACCTATTCGGGCAACTCATTCCTGAGATCAACCATGTAAACAAGTCCTTGTCGTACGACCATATAATTTCGATAACCAGTGAATGAAACACTAAGATTTCTTGACACTGAATCATATGCAATCCAAGCTTGACACACGCCCCCACCGGTTACATTGCTTAACCATTTCTGATATCGAACAGAAACCAGAGAATTAATATTAATACCAACATGATCACCGATTGTTATATTTGGAGAGATATATGAATCAAAGTCATTACAAAAAGTATCAAACTCAACCGCAACAAATGGGCTTCTGAATGTATTGGTTGTGTAGTTGACTAGAAGCCCCATGGCTCGGCGCCTGGTGAGCACAGAATTATCCTGAGCTAGAAAGAATGTGAGGCCGTCACCATACGGTGTAACCCTGCCTAAATCAATTACAAATGTGAAACTGGTACTGAAGCTTGCTAGCTCACCGGTTCTGTTGTCCCAAAGATGGAATGTTTTGGTGAATGTTGCCCGTCCAGATCTCCCGCTTCGATTGGAACTAATCACATCTGGGGTCACCTGGATGCCACCATTGGAGATGTACCCTCCGTCACCTTCAGTGATTATTTCCCCCCGATGTTGGTCAAATTGAAGGAGAGTGAATCTACAATAGGTTTCAAAAGAAAAAGAACGAAAGTGTTGAAATGGGTCCTTGATGACTCCATTAATGCTGCAAATTGCTAGATAAATAAGTTTAGTCACTTATATAATCTTGGCCGCAGTTGGCAAGTATAATATTACAAAGGAATATAATTAGCCGTCTATGAACAAGGTTCCAAAAGGTAAAATCCAAGACATGCAAAATTGATGAACCTTTGATGTGTAGTAAAACATACTTACTTTCCTTATGATTTTATCATGGTTTTTGTGCTTAATTGTTTATTTTATGAAAGTATTGGGGGTTAAGTGCAATAATTTACAAAGTTTAAATGTTAATTGTAGGTTTATGAAAGATGGTGAAAAAAGAGTTAATTTGGAAGATTCTAGAGGCCTTGTTGGTCAAGTTTTAAAGCTACAACTCAAGGCCCAACCCAAGCCCACAAGTTAGAAGCCTTGCATGATATTATATTAAGTTAATTAATTTAATTCTCAGCCATTATCCAGCCCTAATCCCGAAAATAAAAGAACCCTAACTTCTTCACTAGTTCCGATTGGAACTGCAGCAAGGGAAAGAAAGAAAAAAAAGCTAAATGGCGGCTGTTGTGACAGCTGGAGAGGAAGAAGAACACCAAGGAGACTCTTGTGCAGCTGCTAGGCATCAAATACATCCACAAACTCAGCCATATAACCCTAAGTAATCATCTTTAAACTTTGTTTATTGTTCAAGAACCCTAACTAGTTGAATTGATCTTTTTCTTTGGATTGTTTTGCAAGTAACTGATTGTTTGACTTTGATTTAGTTATTCTTGGATCTTGAATGAGTTTTATTATGTTTATTTTGATGTTTATGATGTTTTACTTGAATGTTAATGGCTGTCCAAACTTAATGAGTAGCTAATCTTGTTTGTTCTACCTAGGTTTGATGAATATTGTTAGGTTTTGACTAGTAATATGGATTGTTAATGATCATGGTTTAAATTGGTAATGTAAAGTTTGATTTAATAGTGAATTAGATTGTGTTTGGTGGCTGTGTTTTGTTTGATTATACCTAATAACCTCGTGCTTTAATTAATTGAATCGGTTTTGATTAGTTGTTGCATGTTTAAGGCTCTTTACTTTGTGTTTAGGGTTTAATTGCGGGGTGTACAACCGTAGGGATAAGTGGGTAAATTAATTATATAAAATCAGTTGTGAAACACCTTCTTAGAGACCGAGAGGTGATAAGAAGTAAACTCGTCTCATTACTTTTACTTGTTAGAATTAAGATCGCGCGAGAGCGGGTTTTGTTCTTGTCGGGTTTGGGTGTTTGAGCGATTAGTTGGTCTAGTTTAAGTTAAGTTGAATTGTTCCTCTATCCTTGGTTGTGTAGTGTTTGTTTCCATTAGGCTAGTGTGTCGGTGAGACCGAGGTGAGTAGGTATTAGAACACGTTAATAATTTGTTTTCCAGGTTTGTACTTAAAATCAACTAAACTAAGTTAGAGTTTGTTAGTGAGACCGAGAGGTGATCTGATCTTCTTATCGAACCTTAGTTGTGTTATCCTTTAGAACCGGTGTCGTGAGAGTTTTCAATCCATTGTCTTATTATCTCCTTCAATATGATTCTTACCTAGGTAGACGTTTTTATCACTGCAGTCAAAGTTTCCAAAGTTTTGTCAAAAGTTTTCATTTAGTTAAGTTAAGTAGTTAAATTAAATCTAAAAAAATCAATTAAATATTTTGGTGAGTCTTGGTTAGAGTTTAGTGATTATAAACGTTTTCACGTGTCTTCGAGTTCGATATCCAGACTTTCCTCATCTGTGCTATACGCGACCGGTACACTTGCCGTTTGTGTGAACTAGGATAGATCGTTTGGTTTTTAAAGCTTAGTTGCGACTTGTGTTTTATTTATATATATATTTTCGCACATCAAGTTTTTGTCGCCGTTGCCGGGGACACGGTTTGAGTCGTATTGAGAACGACCTGAGTTAGGATTTGCCTATTGTATTTTCGTATATTTAGATTAGATTAGTTATTTTAATTAGTTTAGTTTTAGCTTAATTTTATTCTATTTTTATCTGGTGCCCGTGATCCTTTTCTTTTGAGTGTTCTTTAAAGGAAATATGTTTGGACGACACATTGGAACACCATGGTGCAAAGTGTGTGGCGGAGATCACTGGGTACATGACGCTTATGAGCGAAGGATGATAGAAACCGAGGCACAAAAGGCTAACTTCGAATCACTTTGGGTAGAACCTCCATACCGTTTCTCATATGATCTGATGGGGAACTTCTTAGGGTATAGGGATTCATTGGGAAATATATTAGAGCCCACCCCGGAATTGGAGGCAATAATGGACGATGTACTGCATGCTATTGTGAATGACTCGGTATATGTTCCACCTCCGAGTCAAACGCTTATCGAACGCCTAAGTGAGATTGAGGATTCAAGAGTAGGGGAAGAGATAGAGGAGGAGCATTTGTCCTCATTGGATGAAGAAGGTGAGAATCCACTCGGCCATGAAACAGATCCATTTGATGCATCACACTTGTCTTGTGAGAATGATATGATTGAGGATTTAGAAGGAGAACATCAGAAGTCTGAATTGATTAAAGAGACGAATGTGGTTGTCTTGGATATTGAGGGTTGTCATGAAGAGCTTGTGGATGATACCTCTATGGAAGTAGATGATACGCAATTTGACCCGGGAGGTGACATTGAAGGAATAGAAAGATTAATTTTCAGAGACACACCACAGAAGAGGGCACATGTATACTTGGATCAAACGAAATTGACGGTGAGGATACGACATACGAAACAACATAAAAAGTTGACACACAACAAAGATGACATCCTCCTTCATTACACGACTCGTATAAAGTTTGGTCCGGGTAAGTATAAGTCTTGGTATCTCTCTAAATTTTTCTGGTGAGTATTTCCGAACTAATAGTATACGAATAAAACGAAACGGGTCGAGTGGGAAACGGATAAAGGAGAAGCCAACTGATTGAAATTGAGATTTGGGGTCAGGCTGAGGACCCGTTAAACTAAGCGCTCTCTGGAGGCAGCCCGAGATTTAGAGTTTTGTTTCTTTTATTTTTGTTAATTAAAAATTTAAAAAATATATATATATATATATATTTAATAAACAAATCAAAAAAAATTTAAAAAATCAAAAACACAAAAATATGTTTATTTTTTATGTTTTTGTTTTCTGTTTTGTACGCCGCTACATGCGTGCGAGTTTGAGTTTTTACAGGTATTATTATGTGCATGGTAGCTCTGATGGCGTTTTGGAACTGGTTCACCCGAGGTTGCGTCCGCGAATGAAATGTTATACGGTCGTTCGTTCGAGTCATACACAGCTGATGAAGAATCTACATCTAAACCAGGGGAGTAACCCGTTCTCTATTTTAATTTCTGTTCTTTCAAGTTTTAATTTTATGCTTTACGTTTTATTTTTATTTTATTTCTTTTCCTTGTTCTCATCGAGGACGATTTCGTTCTAAGTGTGGGGATGGGAATTTATTTTACTTAGTTGTAGAAAAACAATTAAAAAAATAAAAAGTTTTCACTTGTTTTTCGTTTTCGTACGTTGTTTACATAAAAAAAAAATTGTCCCTTGTTTTTAGTTTCTTTTGCAATAAAGTGGGAGATGATGATATTTATCGGAAATCGGTTTTTCAAACTACTAATAATATGAGATAAATAAAAGAAAACGCACTTAACTTGGGATGTGTCGGTAGGCTCAGCCTTGAAAATGAAAGGGCAAATTTGATAAAATGGTTAAACGGAAATCTTTTGTGGGTAAAGTGTTTTGTCCGTGGAAAATAAGCAATGAAAGGTCGGGCCATACTCAAGCCTCAAATTTTGGTATGAAAAAGTGGAAATATCATGAGTTTTAAAAACATTTGAATACGTTATCATATGATGCTTGGGTAGGTTTAATGTTAGAGTATGCCGTGTAGCCTGTGATATAAATCTTAAACTGCTAGTTTAGTGTTTTACACCTCATTGGCGTATGGTTTTATAACCTTAAATCCTGTATTGATGGGATACTTCGGGTCCGGAGACCATGGGTCTGTATGCAATCTATTTATCTGGGTATTCACAATTCCTAAGTGGGGTTGTGGATATTTAAAATAAAGCCAAAGAGCAAACCCTTATAAGTCTATAAACATGATCACAAAAAGTACAAAAGTACAAATACACTACAGACTTGATCATCCACGCTGTTAGCCATGTGGGGTCCCCTTGCTCGCGTCTCATTACCATTAAGAAACAGACCACAAGGGACACGCTACATGTAATCCCTACATATGAAATTTTGCATACTCACCTATGGTGATGGATTTGGGGTATTGCTTGATAACGGGGGTATGTCATGTTGTGGGGAACACTAGCTATAAATAAATTGAACCTTAATCGTATCTAATGGCTGCTTGGTAGACTTTGATGCTTAAGCTTAGGTGGATAAACAATACCCTTGATCGTCTTAGCTATTCATAAATATTGAGCAACAAAGTTTTAAATCTGCTATTTGAGGTTTAAGTCAAGTTGGGGTGGTCTAGTCCGGTAAAAGCTGAAAATAAGCGGGTCTTAATTGTGTAAACCACTAAGTAATATTATTGTCGGATCTCATTTGTCCCGGTAAAGATTAAGGAATGGGTTTAAGTGGACAACAATATCGGCGATCGCGGTTTTTGCGTTCTTCTAAGCTTTAAAAATTAACCTAAATGTTTTTAAGACTGTATTTTCCGATTCTGATCCAACTGCATTAGACTTTTTCAGGGACGAAAAAGACTTAAGTGTGGGGATGTTTGATGTGTAGTAAAACACACTTACTTTCCTTATTATTTTATCATGGTTTTTGTGCTTAATTGTTTATTTTATGAAAGTATTGGGGGTTAAGTGCAATAATTTACAAAGTTTAAATGTTAATTGTAGGTTTATGAAAGATGGTGAAAAAAGAGTTAATTTGGAAGATTCTAGAGGCCTTGTTGGTCAAGTTTTAAAGCTACAACTCAAGGCCCAACCCAAGCCCACAAGTTAGAAGCCTTGCATGATATTATATTAAGTTAATTAATTTAATTCTCAACCATTATCCAGCCCTAATCCCAAAAATAAAAGAACCCTAACTTCTTCACTAGTTCCGATCGGAACTGCAGCAAGGGAAAGAAAGAAAAAAAAGCTAAGTGGCGGTTGTTGTGACGGCTGGAGAGGAAGAAGAACACCAAGGAGACTCTTGTGCAGCTGCTAGGCATCAAATACATCCACAAACTCAGCCATATAACCCTAAGTAATCATCTTTAAACTTTGTTTATTGTTCAAGAACCCTAACTAGTTGAATTGATCTTTTTCTTTGGATTGTTTTGCAAGTAATTGATTGTTTGACTTTGATTTAGTTATTCTTGGATCTTGAATGAGTTTAATTATGTTTATTTTGATGTTTTACTTGAATGTTAATGGCTGTCCAAACTTAATGAGTAGCTAATCTTGTTTGTTCTACCTAGGTTTGATGAATATTGTTAGGTTTTGACTAGTAATATGGATTGTTAATGATCATGGTTTAAATTGTTAATGTAAAGTTTGATTTAATAGTGAATTAGATTGTGTTTGGTGGCTGTGTTTTGTTTGATTATACCTAATAACCTCGTGCTTTAATTAATTGAATCGGTTTTGATTAGTTGTTGCATGTTTAAGGCTCTTTACTTTGTGTTTAGGGTTTAATTGCGGGGTGTACAACCGTAGGGATAAGTGGGTAAATTAATTATATAAAATCAGTTGTGAAACACCTTCTTAGAGACCGAGAGGTGATAAGAAGTAAACTCGTCTCATTACTTTTACTTGTTAGAATTAAGATCGCGCGAGAGCGGGTTTTGTTCTTGTCGGGTTTGGGTGTTTGAGCGATTAGTTGGTCTAGTTTAAGTTAAGTTGAATTGTTCCTCTATCCTTGGTTGTGTAGTGTTCGTTTCCATTAGGCTAGTGTGTCGGTGAGACCGAGAGGTGAGTAGGTATTAGAACACGTTAATAATTTGTTTTCCCGGTTTGTACTTAAAATCAACTAAACTAAGTTAGAGTTTGTTAGTGAGACCGAGAGGTGATCTGATCTTCTTATCGAACCTTAGTTGTGTTATCCTTTAGAACCGGTGTCGTGAGAGTTTTCAATCCATTGTCTTGTTATCTCCTTCAATATGATTCTTACCTAGGTAGACGTTTTTATCACTGCAGTCAAAGTTTCCAAAGTTTTGTCAAAAGTTTTCATTTAGTTAAGTTAAGTAGTTAAATTAAATCTAAAAAAATCAATTAAATATTTTGGTGAGTCTTGGTTAGAGTTTAGTGATTATAAACGTTTTCACGTGTCTTCGAGTTCGATATCCGGACTTTCTTCATCTGTGCTATACGCGACCGGTACACTTGCCGTTTGTGTGAACTAGGATAGATCGTTTGGTTTTTAAAGCTTAGTTGCGACTTGTGTTTTATTTATATATATATTTTCGCACATCAACCTTCTTAAATACTTATAATAACGTAAGTGCTTCTAAAGCAGTTAAAAATGTCTTCTCAGACTGTTGAAACTTGATGAAGTGGCCGGCACGTGAAAAAGACAACGGATTTTAGCTAGCTAGTTAATATAGTTTTTGGATCTGTAGGACCAGCACCAGCAATCTCAACTTAATTTCACTTTTAAACTATGATATGGAATTTCAATTTGAGGTCTTTTTTTTTCCATTTAATAAACAAACTGTGACATGTCACAACTTTTACGATTGCCATTCGACTATAATTTCGGTAGATAAACTAATATAAGAGGGGAGGGAGTCATCCCATTTAATTTCCCCTATTTTTCTTGCATCTTACATCAGCTTTTTTAATAATTTTCTTTTCTTCCCGAAACATGATGGTGTCATCGCACTTTCTTCCATTTCCCCAAAGTACCAAACACTCAAAATTCTACTAGGAGTAGCCGTGGTGTACACATCGATTTCCATGAAAAAAAAACCTCGGATCTGAGAGCTGGTGTTCACAGCCGGCCCTGGGTTTTTAGGTCTCTTCCTGGCTCCCATGTACTCTGCGTGTTCTAGTAACCTACGTTGTATCATTGATTCAAACTTTCTCCACCTTTAAACCACTTAAATTTGGTTATTGATCAATTATTGTGAATCTAACAGATTAGAACTGAATGACCTAAGCGTGTTGGTAAATTATATGTAATTGTTGCATTATAAATTTATAATCAATGTTTTCATAATTAGACCGGTTATTTAACTGATCATATTACCTGTTCACTGGTTGGGCCGGTTTCAAAACCACACGACATCATAAACACATCTAAATTATTTTGGAAATATATTTACTCTAATTTGACACGGAATAAAACAATTTCAATTATGAAAAGTAGTCATTTAAAAGGAACGAAATGTAACAGAATTCTAGGAGTTTCTTGTTGCACGAAAACTTAAAACTTCTAGCCATGAGATCTGGCAGTCTTTGTTGACTTCACCTCTGTAAATCATCCTAAGCTTGTGCGTTAACAACATTACTTGTTCATCCACTTTCCCACAATTCTGTTATACAAATATCCAACCACATTAGTATATAACTAATCTTAGTTAGACAGGTTCCATAAGTCTATATATTACATACCTCCAAACGTGACACTCGGACTAAAGGACTTCAAACCTTGTTGTAGGCAAACATTTGGTTAGAATATATCAGCAACTTGAGTGGAAAATTTTCAAATTTCAGGGATATCCATCAATTAGGAAAGTGAAAAGTAACTGGTTTGACATTCAAAAGTCAATCATGGTATCGTTCAACCTATAAGCGATAAGGACATGAAAAGCCAATCTCGTAATGCAGTTCATATAGTTTATATTAAGTGCAGGTATTAGTTGAAACTAATGAAAATAAAAATTTACTTTCTATTTTGACTTTTGAATGTTAAACATAGTGATTGAAAAGAAAGAAGAGCGGAAATTATACCAACACTTTAATTTATGCAAACTACTGTCCATGCTGAGGTATTGGTTGTATAAAACATGACGTGTATTGGTTCTTTCTTTTCAAATAACCCTCTCACTTTTGATCTTCAACAAAGTCAAACACTCTACATTTGACTTTTGAATGTCAAAGCTCTCTTCAAAGTTCAAACTCAAATCCACATAAACTTTAAAGATCATATTTCATGATTATCTAGAAGTCTATAAAAATTAGAGTACAGTCATATTTGCATGGATTAAGTATTTGTTTGGGTACTATTTCTGCTTGCCACAAGATTTTTTTGGCTACATACGCAATAGTGATTCCTTGTTTGGTTTAAAGTTCTCTTTGTTTGGGATTGAGTTTGTAAAATACTTATTGGCGTTTTCAAAAAAACAAATAAGTTAAAATGTGTTTGGCAATCACAAAAGTCTTTTTTATTTTAGCTTTTTGAAATGGTTAAAAAGTAGTTTTTCAAAAGCTCCAAATCCTGGCTTTTTAAAACTCAATCCCAAATTTTTGAAAAAGCTAATAAGCCAATAAACATTTTCTAAACTCAATCCCAAATATACATGCCTTTGTTTTGTCTTTCATAAGATAATTTTTATCATGTGAAGGCAATATGATATAAACAGTTATCGCATTTGGTTCGTCTAAAACCTTAACAATTTAGCACACCCATTGCACAATATTATACAAACTTAAATTTAATAAATTAAGAGAACTTAGGGTTCAAGATAAAGAAATAAACAATTATGCAATGGTTGAGTGCGTAGCACACCAGTTTTGGTGTATATATATAATAGATAAATAAATACGCAACAAAGTCAAATGAGCTAAGCAATAAAACCAATGAGTAAATAAATGAGCTGCCGATAAGCACGATGCCCGAGATTGCGATTACGACTATCGTATGATTATACAATTCTGAGATTATGCTGGACCTCTCCGAATGTGGTTCACATAAAGCATGTAGGTACATAACAAGTCAGGTACAAATTGTTAAACACAAGTGACAATAGTTGCAGTTTGTGTATTAAATAGTAGGGAAATAATTATAAAACGCATACGTCCCCAAAAGTTAAAGAGCGGTAAAAAAGGGGAATGTGGTACTCACCTTAATATACAAGCAAAAGCGAATAAGATTATCATAAGAATGACGGCCGCTGATCACGCGTTGACGATATAGTCCAAGAAGGAAAATTGAATGCGGAAAATACTAAGTAAAGGGAATAGATCGGATTTGAGAGTTCGATGATTAAATATTATTTATTTAAGTTACATATTATTTAAACTCGTTAAATTGTTAAATCCTTTCATTTAGTTCGATATTATATTTTTGTATGAAATATTATATGTTTAATAAACATAAAATTATAAAAAGATTATAAAATATATCTACACATTAATTAGTTTAATTTAACCATTTGAATGTATATTAAATTAATTAATAATTATACAATATATTTATATATACACACACATATACTTATACACATGGTTATAATTTGAATGAAGATGCTGAAAAAACACAAGTATCAATTGTCGGTTTTAGTATAAATGTATTTCATTTACTAATTTATTTTTTTTATTAATTATTAAAATGGTTTCAAAAAAAATACCAAAAATAAACATAAAATGGGGTGGTAGGGACTCAAACCCGCGACCTGCCACTCCGCAACCAGCGTTCCAACCAACTGGGCTAACAAGTTCATGCGTTTAAACTCTGGAAATCTTTATTAAAAATCAACAGAGACCAAACCATTATTAACTATAAACCCTAACAATAAAATTGATCAATTCTAATATCGATAATCGTTTAAGCTTAGGGCTTTTGTTATTTGAAACCAGACGGACAAGAAACAATATTCAATTACCTCTTAGCTTGTTGTATGACGGGTTAATTGATCAAACTGTGGCCGGCAATAGGTGATGAAGAACCAGCTACTAAACTGAGATAATAATTAAATGAAATTGAGGGTAAACGTCGGCTAGGCTTAAGGGATTATGGCTGCGACTTTAGTTGAGTTGGTATGAACGATTATATATATAACGAGTTCGTGTTGTTGTCGGCTAATAAAATAGGAAGAACGGATCAGTTTGATCATGTTAACATAATTGGATTGCCGGTTTGGCCGCAATAGGTATGTTAAAAAAGATCCAGGATTCAATTTCCTTAACCATGTCGAAGATTGAGGTCCAAGTCTTCACAATTGATAACTGGGTTCGCGATTAAGGGTCAGGATTAGGATCCGGGTCGGGATACCAATTGTTGTAAATGGGTTAGAATAACAAAGTTACAATCTAGACCCTGAAGTTTGAAAATGGATACAAAACAAGATAATAATTTAGTTTTAGGGTGAATTTTGCCAAATCTCGAAAGTTATAAATATATTTTATATAAATAATTAAACAATGATAAATTAATAATTAATCTCCTTGATAAACACAATATTTTTATTTAATATAATAACCTAAACATTGAACCGAGTCGGGTATTTAATAAAAATATAAATTTGAAAACCCAAGTTGTTACAATCTCCCCTACTTTAGAGAATTTCATCCCATAATTAAGGAATACTATACCAACACCATTAAATAAAAATACATATGATTTAAAATTAATCATGATACAGAAATTTGAAATGTCAAAATAACATTTCTGTTAGTGCACGGTTTTGCGTCTTGAGTCTTTGTAATTATCGTTAACGTTTTTGTTTTATATTTAATGTAATAATTAATTAAGTTATTCTCTAGTTCGTTAATGTAATGTCTAGTTCGCTAAGGATGTTTAGCGAACTAAGACTTAAGCTTATTCCCTCCTGATTCGTTAGGGGAAGTTAACGAATCAGGGGTGTTTCGTCTGATTTATGTATGTAACGAAGTAGCGTCTGGTTCGCTAGGGGATGTTAGCGAACCAGACCTATCTTCTATATATAGTGAACTCAGTTCACGTTTAATTTAAGTTTTGAGAGTTAATTAATGAAACCCTGTCAAAATCCTCTCTCGATCTTCATCCTAATATTATACAATCACTAATACATATATACTGATAATACATAAACATATATAACACTTAATCATACGTAATTATGAGCTAGATCTATAATTAAGGTATTAATCGATTATACACGGATCTGAGATCTGTTATTGTTATTGAATTGATACACCCGGGGTTCCAACAAGTGGTATCAGAGCTTTTGGGGCTCAAATTACACTTGATTTGGGTGTTTAGACAGTTAATTAGTCTTAGTTATTATTAGTGTTATGTTTTGGTTAAATTTGAATCAATTTACGGTTAATTGAATGAATTATGGACGAGTTGGATTGGATTTGAGTTGATGTGAGTATTGATAAGGTATTGTGAGTTGGAATTGAGTTTTGGATTGATTTCGGTTTGTTTCGGTATTGATTTGATTTATGGCCGAAACAAAGTCGATGTTTTGGGATAATTGAGCTAGTTATCGGAGACAATCGGTTACGAGGTTTGATGTATTGGATTCGCGATCGTATTACGAGTGTTTTGGTTGGTTATTTGTGTGATTTGGTTTAGAATCGAGATAGCATTACAGATTTTAGGATTCTGGGTTTCTGGGTTTGATGTTCATCATTTCCAGATTTCTGGAAATCCTTGTTGAAGATTTGAAGATTCAAAGATGAACATGATTCGCTACGTTGATTCGCTATCCTGTTCACTTTGATTCGTTCATTAAGGTCGTCAATTCGTTATTCATTTCAAGTGATTCGCTAGCCAGTTCGCTATAATAGTTGATTCGTGTTATCTAATTCGTCATTTGGGTTAACTGATTCGTGTGACACGCGTCCACTTTGGGATTTGTGTCATAACAACCTTTGCCACGTGGCATAAGGTGTCAGAGTTTGTTACAAACGGTTGTAACAACCTGATTCGTTATAGTTGATTCGCTAATCAACTGTAGCTGATTTGTTATCTATTTCGCTAAGTTTTTCTTAGTGATTCGCTACTGAATACTTTCTAATTCGTTAAGTTTTTCTTATCAATTCACTAGCTAATTCGTTAGTCAATTCGTTAGTTTGACTATCTGATTCGTTGACTTTCTGATTCGTTAGATTGATTCGTTAAACTCAATCGTGATTCGTTGTTTGATCAATCTTAGCTTCGTTAAGATTTGATTCGTTAATCTACTGTTCACAGTTCGCTACAACTGTTTACAGTTCGTTATAATTCTCATTCGTTAATCTTATTCTCTGGTTGATTCGTTACATCCTAAAATTTTGGAAACTTGTCAAAAATGTCCGGTATGTATGCATTAGCGTCTCAAAACATGTTGATGCAACAAATGTTGCAACTTGATACCGAGATAGGTTCACATTCGAAATGTCCAAGATTTATGAAGTTCAGTACTTTGCCAAATGGGAACCTCGATTTCGTGCTCATCTAGGATCAGTTCATCCTGACTGCTCATATTGTTTAGATGAAGTTTATACTGTTCCTATGATTGGAGATGAGACTATCGGATTCAGACCTAAAGCTATATCTCAATACTCACAAGAAGAGAAAAAGGCTCTAGAGATAGAGACGAAAGCATATTCTACTCTAACTATGGCTTTACCTGAAAATATATTTCACCAAGTGGGTAGTATTAAGATATGTGCTTCTTTGTTTCAACATATCCGAATGAGAAGTACGGGCAATATGGCTGAAAGAAAAAAGGTGATGCTTAAGTTTCAATTCAGAAACTTTAACTTACTTAAAGGTGAAACGGTTGAAGAGATGACTACGAGATTCAATCACTTGATTGCAGAAATGGATAAAATGAAGACTGGTACCATGTGGACTGTCAAAAGTACACTACTCCTTCCCAAGTAAAAGGTCCCGACTGGATGTTTGACTACGCTGGCTTTATTCAATTCATTTACTCCAACAACCGATCATCCAGATGAAGATTTAGTTCGTGCTTATTTTGAAGAACATTTGGAAATTCCAAGGGTTCGCAAGTTCAAATGATGTTGAAGCTCCAATTGCTGCTCCAATTGAAGAACCTGATAATGAGTCTCCTGTTCATTATGATAATGCTTCTACATCATCTGATAATAATACAATTATGGATCAAGTTATTGAACTTGACAGAGATGTTTCATCTCCTGATTGGGTGACATTACACTAATTTATTTGAAAATGTTGCTGTTTCTGAAAATCTACTCTCAGGATTCATAATTACCATCCACAAGAAAACATTATTGGAGACCTTGATGTAGGGGTTCAGACACGACATCAAGTTGCTTCCTCAAGTGAAAATAATGCTTTATGTACTTATGCTGACTTACACTCATCTGAAATTGCAACTTTTGCTAAATTCACTTATTTTCTATCTCAAGTTGAGCCAACGACTCCTTGTGTGGCACTTCAAGATCCTTCTTGGGTAGAAGCCATGCAAGAAGAATTACAGCAATTTGCACGTTTGGGTGTCTGGGATCTTATTGATAAACCTGCTAGAGTCAAGAAGGCAATTCCGACTAAGTGGGTATATAAGTGTAAGAAAGACGACCGTGGGGTAATTGTGAGAAACAAAGCACGTTTAGTGGTGCAAGGTTTCATCAGCAAGAGGGTATTGATTACACTGAAGTATATGCTCCAGTTGCAAGATTAGAGTCGATTCGAATCTTTCTGGCATATGCTGCTTACAAGAATATTAAAGTTTATCAAATGGATGTAAAGAGTGCTTTTCTCAATGGTAAACTTCATGAGGAAGTGTTTGTTTTACAGCCTCCAGGTTTTGAAGATCCTGATTATCCTGACCGTGTTTACCGATTAAACAAGGCATTATATGGTCTACATCAAGCCCCGAGAGCTTGGTATGCACACTCGCCGACCATCTGACGAATAATGGTTTCAAACGTGGAACTGTCGACTGCACTTTATTTTATAAGAATATTGGTCATCTTCTGCTCGTTCAGATTTATGTTGATGACATAATCTTTGGGTCCTACTAACGACACGTTGTGTAAAGAGTTCGAGAAGTCTATGCAAACCAAGTTCGAGATGAGTTCGATGGGAGAGATGAATTTCTTTTTAGGGTTGCAGGTTCATCAGTCTGCGAAGGGAATCTTCATTCATCAGACAAAATATGTGAACGACGTCTGAGCCGATTCAAGATTATTGCCGGAAAAATCCCTTCTACTCCTCTTCCTGTGGGTCACAATTTATCACCGGATGAATTGGAGGATACCGTTGATCCGACCCTCTATCGTGCTATGATTGGTTCTTTAATGTATTTAACTGCTTCTCGACCCGACATAATGTTTTGCTGTTTGTTTATGTGCTAGTATCAAGCTAGTCCCCGAATGACTCACCTGGCAGCGGTCAAGCGTATTCTGCAATATCTAAGGGGAAATCCTGACATCGGGTTATGGTACCCCAAAGATGATACTTTTGATCTTACCGCTTACTCAGTCTCAGATTATGGAGGATGCAAGATCAATTTCAAGTCTACTACAGCGGGATGTCAATTCTTAGGAAGTCGGCTTGTTTCCTGGCAGTGTAAGAAGCAGACAACGGTCTCCACTTCAACCGCTAAAGCTGAGTATGTTGCAGCCTCGAGTTGCTGTTCCCAGGTTGTGGATACAACATCTTCGTGACTACGGTTTGAAGTTTCTTACTACTCCCATCTTGATTGATAATTCTGCTGCTATTAGTATCACCAAGAATCCCGTACAACATTCTAAAATGAAACATATCGAAATTCGATATCATTTTATACGGGATTGTTATGAAAAGAAATTAATTAACCTTGAGAAAGTACATACTGATGTTCAAAAAGCGATCTATTTACCAAAGCCTTTGATAAAACACGTTTTAACTTTCTGCTTGGTTTAAATGGATTGAAGACCCTTGCCGAGATCCTAAAATTAGGATAATTATCTTTATTTTAGTTTGTTCTAGTTTCAATTTTATTTTGTTTTTAGGTTTTAGGGGGTGAATCTTAGAAAATACAAAAATATTGTGCTTTTAGTTTGTATAGATAAAACCCAAAAACATTAGAAAACATTGAAAAATCAAAAATATTGTGTCCTTTCTTGTTTTATTCTAATATTTGAAAACCCAAAAAACATTTTAAAATTAGAAAATACCAAAAAGATTGTGATTTTTGTTTGTACAGAAAATTCTGAAAAAGTAAAAAAGAATGTGAATTTTTTCTCGTTTTGTAAAGAAAAATCCGAAAAGACAAAAAGATTGTGTTTTTAGTTTGTAAAGAGAAAAACCAAAAAGATTTTTGCTTATGTTCGCTGAAAATTATGTCATTTGCTTCTATTTTGAAGGACATATACTTGTATATGTTTGGTCCTGATAATTTCTTGTAAATCTTCGGGTTAGCCATTTACTTGACAAATAGAAAGTACTTGGGGCGTTCGTTAAGCTTCTACTTTATTTTTAGCTGAAAATTTAGTCAGTTATTTAAGTTTGTGAAGCGTGCTTGCATGTTTTGGTCCTGTTCTCTACTTATAGATGGATAGGATAACCATTAATTTATAAACTTAAATTAACTGGGCACTTAAAATCATTTTATTTTATGCTCCTCAAAATTTTGAGTTTTTGAAGCAAAAAAGAGAAAATGATAATACATTGATTATTTGACCCCAAATCCAGAAAGAAATAAGTTTAAAAGACTGAGTGCTTAACCATTGGTGCATTGATAGGTCTTAAACAAGATGTTAGAGTAAAGTAAGTGATATAAACTTAAAGAAAAGCCAAATTGAAAGAGGTGTTAGTCTCTAGCAAAAGTCTCGGTGAAGATGGCAGAAATGTAATAACCGGTCATACTCAAGCCTTATAGTTGTTGATCACCCAAAAATATAATAAAGCAAATAACAAGCGTTAGGATTCTAGACACTGTGAGTCTTTATGCGGCTTAATCACCTGGGTATTCATAAGCATGAATATTTCACTCGCTTTTTAGAGCAAACCCAAAGTCATTAAACTTGATCATCGTTGTACTTCGTACAATCCAAATTACTGACTTGATTAAAATCCACTGTTAGTCATACAATTGTTCCTCCCTTGCGTGCGTCTCAATACCAATAAGAAACGGACCCCAGGGGATACAATGTATGTAAGCCGACAGATGGACTCGTGCATACTTACTCACAGTAAAGGAAACTTGATGCATTGCTCAAAATTTCACAATTGGTATCAAAATTTTTGATCAACACTGTAATGGTTTAAGTCAAGTTGGGGTGATTTGGTAAAAATCAAATTAAGCGTGAACCGAGATTAGAGGCTGATAGTTTCTGATATTCTGTGCGCTAATTGAACCATAAATCATATCACAAAAATGCTCGAAGGTTTGTTATAAGATTTAAGTGGACAACAATATCAATGACCGACTTAACGCCAGTCATAATATCGCTGAAAGATAAATCTGTGATTGAAGTGCGTTTTGGTCAATATGATTCTCTGCTCAAACTCAACAAATACACAAAAATATGTACTACTTTTGATAAATCATAGAAAAACACAAAAAGATTGTCAAATTTTTATGTTCGGATGCTTTATTGTAATTACATTCTTTAATTCTTTACAAAATACCAAAAATATTTTATTCTTTTTACTTTACATATTATTTATTGATTTTAAGTTATGTTTCGTAAAAGTGAAACATTTTTAAGTTATTCAATTTTCGGGATAAGAGATCCTCAGTAATTAATTTTAAGTTAAATTTTTTACTCATTTATTAATTTAATTATTTAAGTTAAAATTAAATAAAGGTTTAATTCGTTATAAGCTACTTCGTTAAGTATGGATAACGAACTAGGTGATTCTTTAGCGAACTAAGTTCT